>NC_132998.1:13989363-14296268 GCF_048564905.1 Vicugna pacos
TAGGGGACAGAGCTTCCAGGCACAAGGTAGGACGCCAGTGGAACTGGAAAGTGCTGGGCCTGAGGACCAAGGAAGGGGCCATGCTGTTGAGGAATGAGGGGTGGCAGCTGGGTGTGGAAAGGAGCCTGTCTGGGGTTCAGGGAGCTCCGTAGGGGCGAGGATTATGCCAGCCAGGAGGTCCGGGTGGGCAGACGTGCCTGCAGTTCTCAGCGTTCTGTGGCGGGGGTGGGGTGGGGGGACCATGGGGAAGGTGGGTTCAGTTTTGAGTGGATTGACAGCATTCCTCAAGGTCTCCCCATGGCGATCCAAATCCCTTAGGCACCTCTGCCTTCCGAGACCTCCCCTAGCAAGGAAAACAACATTGGTCTAAATTTATAACTGAAATTTCTGCTTGCCACCCAGCTAACCCAGAGCAAAATTTAGAGTCCCAGAGGCTTCTCAGAGGGTATGCGAATGGGAACTTGTATTTGCTAATATTATTTTACATTTATGCTGAAGACAAAATTTTCCAAAGCATTTTTTCTCATTATGAAACATAACATACACATATTAAATATACATGTACAGTTTAATAAATAACTATAAATCCAACACCCATGTTTCCATAGCCCAGGTCAAGAAATAGAATATTGCCAACACCTCAGAAGTCCCTCGTCCTTCCCTGATCACAGCACCATCCCTCCGCCCTGCAGGGAACCAGAATCCTGACTTCTGTGATTGTCATTTCCTTGTTTGTCTTCCAAACTATTTGAATCTGTTAGATAGTATCATCTCTGAGTTTCACAATAACTTTATTATTCCCATTTCACAGATGAGAAAACTGAGGCTCAGAAGGTTTTAATAACTAGTCTAAGGCCATCCAACAAGTAAGTGGCAGCACCAGGGCTGTATGTGGACTGGCTGATGCCTGGTGATTTCTTAGTCAAACCAGAATCCACAGGAAACCCTGAGATGACCCCGGTTTTGGAGACGGGTCCCCCAATGCCCCAGAGAAGGGGATAGCCATCTTCATAGCCAGGCCAGGTGCTCCCCTCCTGGATTTGTCGACTCTCCTGACTGCCCAGGGTCCTGCTGTGTGAGTACCTGGCAGGAAATGATGGAGGCCCAGGGGAGAGAATTTGCAGGTTGGGGAAGCAGGTGGGAACTGGGATGGGACCGACGCCTAGAGAGAGCTTCGGGCCCTGCCTGACACGTGCCAAGGGAGCCTGGGACTGTGGAGATCTGTCTGAGCCAGGCGTGTGCCCACGTTTTTGCCAGATTTACCAGGTGTGCCCTCCTTGGTGGGCCAGGTGTGCTTGGTGTGAGAATGTGCGTGTGTGTGTGCACCTGGCTCTGCTACACGCTTGGATTGCTCTGAACCATCTCCCCCACCTTCATCTATTTTTTCATTATAAAATTACACATGCTTAGTGTGAAAAAATCCAAATACAAGAGTCTCTCCTTTTCTCTAATTCTAATCCAAATGGCCCCAGACTTAAATTTGGACACCTATTCTTCTGCATTTCTTTCTAAGCATGTTCAAATGTACAGTTATTTTTAAAAAAATTTCCTTGTAATGAGAGCTCTTAGGATTTAGTCTTAATAACTTTCTTTCTTTTCTATTTCTTTAATTTTGTATCTATATGAGATGGTGGAAGTTAACTAAACTTACTGTGATGACCATTTCATGCCGTAAGTCATTGTCATGTTGTACACCTTAAACTTACATAGTACTGGATGTCAATTATGCCTCAATAAAACTGGAAGAGAAAAAAACGACAAAAAAAGAGAACTAACTCAGAATCAATGAAGTATTTTTCAACAAATATAGTTATGTAGATACACATATCCAAATGCAGTGGTTTGAGGTGTAAGTATTTTAACAAAATTGTATCAGAATCTACTTACTGTTTTTCCATTTCTTTTTTCACTTACTATACTTTGGTTATCCTTCCTGTCAGGATGCATGGATTTATTTCACCTTCTTAAAAAAGTTGAAGAGTACTCCAAATAGATGTACTGCCATGTATTTAACTGGGTGGGCCCCTCTGTGCCCCAGATCCCCCAGTCCTCCAGAAGCTGAGAGAGTCGGGTGAGCAGGACACGGAGGGCAGGGAGACAGGCCCCCGTCGTGGGAGGTAGCTAGTTTCAGCTGCCCCTTGACCTCCTGCAAGTCAATTCCCCTCAACTCCACCCACCCAAAGTCCACACCTCCCACCTGCCTTCTCCTGTCCTCTTCCCCTTCTCTCTCCTGACACTTGACCCTGAGCAGGTGAGGGTTGGGGGTGGGGTGCTGCTGGGTGAGCTCCTGGCCTCCGAGACCGTCTTATCTCCGAGGGAGAGAGAGAGAGAGAGAGAGGAATTGGGCTTGGGGGACCCAGAGTTCCGGAGGCGCTGCACAGACACTGCAGGGCAGTGAGCTCGCCTCCTGCCCAAGTGGCCCCAGGAGAGGGAGCCATGCTGATGCTGAGGCTGGTGCTGCCCCAGGCCCAGGTGGCTGCTCCCTGCTTCCCAGAGGGCACAGGTGATGGGAACTGTGCCAGACAGGCCCAGTGCCCCCGCCCCTGCACAAGTGTCATGGAAAATCTGAGGCCTTGATCTTTGTTCTTGATCGCTCCTCCCTGACTTTTACAACTGGAAACTTGCGGCCTCTTTGTTCCCATCAGCTTGGGAGGGAGGAGTGGGGAGGGGAGGGTTGGGGGCTGAGTCAGCAGCTGGGGGCACAGAACTTTCACGACCCCTTCTCTCTCTTACCCACACTTGCAAACACAGTCTACCTACAAGAAGAGGGCACTTCTGTGGCGGGAGGCAGAGGGAGCCAGGATGGGCATGGCCTCTGTGTCCATCCTGGGTAAGCTGCCTCCCCTCACCCAGGATCGACCCCCTGGGTGTCCAGGGCCATGGGTCCCTTGCTGCCAACACGTCTAATTCCTCTAATGTCCTGGCTGCTTGTGGCTCCCAGCCCTTCTCATTCCTCGGGCAAGTCCTCTGTGTCTGTTTATACCACGGGATCCAATGAGAAGTTTATGGTAAGGAAACCACTTGGCGAGGCCGCTCCCCCACCCTGTGCCTTGCTTGCTCCTGCAGGCCTCTCCCCGCCTCCTCCCGCATGGCCAGAGTTCATGGAAACTTCTCAGGTCAGTGGTTCTCACCTTCCTTTCCTCCTCAGGAGAGAGGGGCCCGACCCCCCTCCTCTGGAGCCTGGCACCTTCCTTCCCTCAAAGCCCTGCTTTCCTCAGGGATGGTGATGGCATGCTGTGGGGGAGGAGGGGGAGGGCTGGGGGCTGGACCCAGGGCAGAGTCTCAAGCCCGAGGCCTTACCCCGTCTCCCTGCACCTTCTGCTGGATGAGAAGATGTGCCTCTTGCTTCCTGCGATCTTAGAGGTGAGACTGGAGAGCAATAGGTGAAGCTGAGGGAGGAGGGGTCAACTTTGGCTCAAGAGGAAGGAGGACAGTGGTGCTGAAGCAAAAAGGGAGAAGGACTGGATCCTTATTCAGCAGGTTCTGCATCCAAAACCAACACATCACTAGATCAAGTCACAGACGCATCCCCTCTGAGGAACCTGTAATCTGCAGTGTGCATAGAGGTGTGTATTGGGGGGCTGTGTGTAGAAGCTCTTGGAGGTCTGAGGGAGGCTGGGGCAGTCAAGGCCTGCCTCCTTGGGGAAGATGGGGAGGCCAGCTAAGACTTGGCCACAGCTGGTATGGTAGATGCTCAGGTCGTGTCTGCCTGGCTGGGGCTTGGCGGGGCTCTGCCCTGCTTGTCTGCCTGTCTGGGTGGTGTTATCTGGGGTCCGGAGCAGGTGGTGCTGTGGGGCAGAGTAGCCTGAGCTCCTGGCCTGGGCGCTGGTGCGTGGCCTACGCTTGAGGATGCTCTGTCTGCCGGGAACCTTTGCTGTTGGCCAGGCCTGAGCAAGACTGAAGAGCAGCGCTTGCCTCTGCAGGCCAGGGACGGGTGCTGGGGGCTGAGGGACCGCAGCCCAGGCCTTTCCGCCCCCCACATCCGATCTGCCTCACCGCCCAAGCGGCACAGATTATTTTTGTTCCTTCAGACTCTGCCAGGGCCTTTGCCCCATCTCCAGGAGTTACTCAGTTACCAGCATGGGTTTTCTATTTCCAGAGCAAGTCAGGCCCTCCCCTCCCCGCTTCCTTCACCGAGGCCCCGGCATTTCCTCTCCATCCAGCCCAGGCAAGGGCCGGGGGCCTGGGTCCAGGTCCAGGGGCAGGAGATGCCTCATCGGCATTGGAGAGGCCGGGGTATCTGAGGGAGGACTAACCCCCTCTTCTTTGCACCTTTACTCTCTGGCTTCCTCCCAGAAAGTTCCCATCTGCACAGGAACAGGTTTCAAAAGCCATCCCTCCCCAGGACCCACCCCCCCTCCCCTACAGCCCCAGCACTCTGCCCCTTGCACAGCCACACTCCTCACCTAGCGGGGATGCTTGCTGCTTCGGCTCCCTTCCCAGCCATTCCCACTTCAGCCCACTCCAGTCCGGCTTCTGCCCCAGCACCATTCATATGAAATCCACCAGCCCCCACGACTGCTTCTGGCCTCATGTATCCCACTCCCAGCTGCTATAACTCAGCCGACCCCACCCTGGAGCCCCCTGCTCTCCAGGTTCCCCCACAGGGTGCTCTCCTGGTTTTCTTCCTGCCCCACCAGTTGCTTTAAAGTGACTCTAATGCCAGAGTCCATGGACTCAGTCCTGGATGTCTCCATGGCCATAAACACCACCCCTGTGGGGGCAAGTCCACGTTTCTGACTGGCCCATTCCTCCTCTTTGAGCTCCGACCTCCAGAAGCAGGTCCCACCTGGCCTTTCTACTTGAGGTCTCCCAGGCCTTTTGAACTTTTGAACTTAACCTGTTACCTCTCCGCCAAGCCTTGCCTCTAGGCACCCCCACCCTCCTAGTGGCTAAACACTGTGGTCCTTGATTCCTCCTCACCTTTCACATCCATTTTCATCAAGTCCAGCAAATCCTGCCTCTGAAGTATATTTCTGGTTCCACCCTTTCTCTCAGTTGCCACCCCCTCGTCCCACCTCAGTTTTTTCTTAATTATCATCCTCTCCTTACCCGGACTCCATCTACGGTGGCCTCATAAGTGGTCTCCCTGCTTCTAGTTTGAGGCTCCTCCAGTCCAATCTCCATGAAGCATGAAAAATCGTCATTCAGACCATAGCACGCTTTCCCCACAAGCCTTTCAACGTGCGTGTGTGCGTTAGCGTGTGTGCATGCTTGTGCACGTGTGCATGCATGTAGGCATGTGCTCAGAATGCTACTGTGGCCTATTAGACCCTGAGTGATTCTGGACTTCCCCCGGCTCCCCAGCTTCATCTTCAGCCCTCCCCACTGGCCAGGCATTTGGGTCTTTCAGTTCCTAACGATGAGAGTTCTTTTCCTGCTCCAGGGCCTAGAATTCCCCCTACACCTGCGCTCCCCACACACCCAGCCCCGTTCTCACCCTTCCAGTTGGCCTGAGTGTCATCTCCTCAGGGAGACTTTCCAGTCCCGTTCAGCCCTCTCCTCCTATAATTCCAATGCCAATTCTCTGTTTAGTGTATTTTCATAATAGCACTTCCTACATTTGTGATCATGTCAATTTATTTACTTTTACGTTGTCCTTCACTCCAGAATGTAAGCTCCATGAGGGCAGGGACTATGACGTGTTCACACTGTATCCCCGGTGCTTAGCAGAGGGCTTGGCACTTGGTAGACAGGCAATAAAACCACGTTGAATGAGTGAATGAATAAACGGATGGATGAATGGTCTCAGCTGTTGAAGTCAGTTAGGTTTTGGTGGGGCTGGAAGAAGAGTATGGAGGGAGGGAAGACTATGGTCGGGAGAAAGATGCTCTACCCCTAGGTATGGCCACAAGGTTTAGCGAACCGGACTATTGGGCACCCAGTTAAATTCAAATTTCACATAGACAACAAAGCACTTTTCAGTATAAGTATGTTTGAAATGAAGATGTAACCGGGCATCTTGAGTTTTATCTGGCAGACAGGAGGATGGGGTGGGAGTGGGGTCGGAGCCTGGTGATATAATGGGGTTGAGGGACAGTGTGCAGAGCTGTGGGAGTCAGCTGGAGCTGCCCTGGACCTGACCGGTAAGAGCAGAGCGCGTCAGGGGCCCATGGGCGCAGCACCCTCCGGCAGACGTGAAGAGAAGACTCAGAGACTGACAGCTGGGTGGGGGATGGGGAGCTGCATCTTGGGTGGGGATTCAGGTCCTTGCCCTTCTAAGGTCACAGGCAGAACCTGTCATGACCTTCTGACTTGTTTTCAAATTTTGTCCTTTTCAACCACTCACTGGACACCCTAGGGCACGCTGGGCGCTGGGCCAGGTATTGAGGGCATGGAGATGAGTAGACTTGTCCTTGCCCTCCAGTATCTGAACACTGGACAGCATGCTCCAGCCCCGGGAGGAAAGCCCTCCCCAGCACCCACTGTTCCCAGATGCAGGGCGGGCCGCCTCCCTGGCTGTTTCTCGTCTGATTCTCCAAACACCCCTCCACAAGGGAAGACATCACTACTGCTGTTTCTTAAACAAGGAAATAAACGCAATGGGGCTGGAAGCAAGCTTGGTTTTCTGATCCCTTGGGGAAGAGCTCATCCCTCTTGGCGAGTCTCAGCTGTCAGAGCAGGTCAGCCTGTGGGGCTGGCGGAGGTGAGCAGATGTGGGGGGACTCTCTGGGACAGTGATGCCTACAAGGGGCAGAGCACAAACTTCCTAGCAGCCTCTTTACACCCAGGCCTCATGGAGCTGCCTGGACACACGATGGAACAGGTCATCAGCACACGTCCACGGGTGCCCTGGTCTCGCTAGCCTCTCCCAGTGACGTTAAACATATTCTCTAGTAACCTCCGTCCCACAGAGGCCTCTAAGCCATCAGGAACACAAGCAGTGTGCGGGCAGGAGCCGGTGAAATGCTTGCCCCACCCAGACCCCTCCCACCCCGAAGGCCTCCCTCCTCCAACTCTGGGCTACAGCTGAGCTCACATTCCTTTGCTTAGAAACCACATGTCTCATAGCCTCTCAGATCCGGGTGGGCTCTAAGGGGGCAGCCTTGCCCTCCCCACCCCTCCAGGAAGGACAGGCCCTTTCCCCACTCAGGCTCCTGTGGCATCAAAGATCCCTGGGAAGGAGAGGCTGCACAGCTCATCCTGTTCATCCTCCCCAGGGTCTTCAGTGCCTAAGGAGCTGAAACTTCTTCCCAGCTTTGTCCCTCCCAGTGGCATTTGTGTCAAGTTGCTGGACGTAGCCCAGGTCTCTGAGAACCAAGATGACCTTGGTTCAACTAATTCTTTTTCTGTCTTTCTAGTTCCCCATGACTTCATTTATTTTCCTTTGTCTCTACGTTGCTTCCCAATTAATAAATAATTTTCAAGAAGATGTTGCTTGAGTGTGGGGAATCCCCTCCTTCAGTCATGGGACAAACACATGGGATTTCCCAGCATCGGGTCCAATGCTTAATGAATGAGTCTAGACACACACTTCACCCATTTTCCTACTCACATTTGGTCTAATTTCTAGGGCTGCTCCCTAAACATGCAAACGCACGCATAGTCACCTGTACACACATACATCTTCTCTCAGCCACGTTTGCATGTACATTCACACACGTATATTGCACCTGAATGCTGTCCATCCATCCACCCTGTAACCAAAGGTGCTGGTGTGTCAGGAAAGGGCCCACTGTCATGGACATCTGTGGGAGAATTCATCCTCGGGCTCTTTATTGAACAAACATCATGATTTGGGTCCTGGAAGGCAGTCTTTGAATGTGATAGGCTTGGACTGAGACAAAGAGATCATCAACAGAGGAATTTGTGGGTAAGGGCTGTTTAGCTCAGAAGGTGCTTGGATGAAGAAGGAGCCACACAACATGGTAGGAGGCTTGAGCCCAAGTAGAAGACAATTCCCCAAGGCAGGAATGTGAGGACAGGGAATGGCTGGAAGACTTTTAAGGACAAAGATGCTAGTAATCAACATTAGGATCTATTCCATATGCAGCAAAGAACAGCCCCTCAGTTATTTCCACATCCACAGGGAAAGCTGGCTGCGTCCACTGACCTCGGCGAGTGATGTTTCAGAGGAATCAAGGAAAATGGACTGAATTGGATATTTCAATCGATGCAAGTGGAGAGTGGAAATGTCCACGGGAGGCAAGACATAAGAGGGAGAAAAATCTCACAGAAGCATGAACTCAGAGCCAGAAGTGACCGGGGTGGCAGGGGAAGCAGGGGGCATGGGGCCATAAGACCAAGCCCATTCTCATCCCAAACATCCACAGAGATATTGGGAGGGACCCAGGACTTCCCACCATCTGTGGGATGAACGTTTGAGCTGATATCTCATCTTAAAGAATGAATGACCCAAGCTGAGTTCCATGTGAGTGCACATATTAAAACATGTGTGTTCACACACGAGCATTTCTTTCCCCTAGACAGAGTGTGAGTGAGGCAGTGATTTGGCAAGTATCAGGTTAACTTTATAAATGAAGACAGCCAAACCAGAATATTTAGGTTCAAAACTCTACCACTGGCCTAAATGATCTGGTTTGGCCTTGTGGACTTAGCAAATTAACCAGAAGATTGCCAAAGTTCTGCACTTGTGCTGGACAGACAGTTTGAGCATGGCCTGCCTCCTTATAGATACACAGATATCTCTCCACACATTATTATTAAGTATGTCTGGCCACATGTTATTACATCTAATTTGTATTTGTAACCAACTCAGTGATCATCCCAGATTATCCAGAACCAATCTTTCATACCAGGCTGGCTTTCTACAGCTGCCTATCATGTGACTGAACCATGGGTCTAAAACACAAAAAGCAGGGCACGTGAAACAGAACAGGTCATTACTGCCTCTGTTCTTCTTGTTGTTTTCAGTCTCTATTCATCTGCGTCGGAAAATGCACTGACATTTACTATTAGCCTAAATTGCACGTAATTAGCAAAGAAAGCCTGCTTTTATAGCAGAACCCCAAACAAGAAGCACCAAACAGGAAAATTTTTAAAATTAAAACATAGGAAGCGGGCAGATACAATGAAAGCCTTTTGAGTCAAAAGAGAGGATATTTGTGTTTTCGCCCTAGTTTTGCTAGGGACTTGCTTTGAGAATTTGTCAGTGTCACCGTTTGTACCATGGTGGAGTAGACATAGGTACTTTTGAGAAGTTCCTTCCAGCTCTAAAATACTGAGACTCCCCAAGAGAGCATAACCCAAGTGGCTCATCAGGTGCTTATGAGAGTGGCCTGATACAGTGGGAATAGTACGCCTCAAATTTTAATGTGCATGTTAAATGTGAATCACCTGGGGATCTTGCTAATTCTGGTTCACTAGGTCTGGGTTTGAAATTTCTTATTTCAACAAGCTCCCAGAGGAGGCCGCCGCTTGTGGTCCACAGATCACAGTGTAAGAAGCAAAGACATTAAACCTACTGGGTCTGGAGTGAGAAGCCCCAGGTCTGCCAGTAGTTTCTTATCTTCGCAGAGCCTCAGTTTCCTCTTTTGCAAAATCTAAACAGTCTTAAATACATACTCCCAGAGGATGTTGTGAGGCTCATAGGAGATAACGTATTTGGACACCCTCTCTGCATTGTGAAGTGCCTTGCAAATGTTTGTTATTACTATGTTCGGGTTGCCTGGCTTTACCTTCAAAGGCTCCCGAGTGCTGCTGACCCTGCAGATGGACCGGATGGACCGATGGAGTGATAGCGTTGCGCATCCTCGCGTCTTCGCATCGCATCGTTCCACAGCGCGCTCACGTGAAGCTGTTTTCCTGGAAGCTGTTATTTGCGGAGCCCGATGTTCTGTGTGTCTCCCTCCGCCCTCTGATTGCTGGTCTGCTTGTTCTCCTGGCCCGTGACCCAGGGAGGCCACAAGGCTTACAGCTGTAATGGGGCATCCGGAACACATTGCTCCCTCCCCCTCTCCTACCCGCTTGTGAACTCTCCCTTTAGCTCCCTACAGGCTCAGGGCTGGAACTCGGCACCAGGCAGTTTTAACTCCTGGTTTGTCCCTCAGGCGGCCAGTGCCCTCAAGTCCTCGTGCCTTTAGCTCACTCCACCCAACCCGCCCCATCAAATCCCCGTGTCAGGAAAGCATCTGATTCTGAATTCGGGGTTAGCAATGGCTGATAAGACTTAGGGCGACCTCTCCTTAGGAGACAAAGCCAAGATGCGGTTAGATCTACCAAGGAGTCGTTCAGACCTCGGTACCTGGAAAGGGCATTTTTGGAAGGAGTTAGGAGGCCTCTAGACCACCTCTCGACCACCTCTGAAATCCTAGACTTCAGTGTGCTGCACGTCTGCCTTGCAACTTCCCACTTTCTGCCAGAAACATTCCAACCTTGCGATGCTCTTGATCTTGCTCCTGACCCGCATGGCTGCTGGTGAAAGCCGATGCTAACTCCTGCGATTTCATAGCCTGATGTGAAAATCTGGCCGGTCCAGGCTTCTTGGTCATGTAGGAGCTTGGGTACAGACCTCATGAGGGACCAGGTGTTCCCAACCTGCTTCACCCCTCGACAGCCTTGGCAGTCTGTGCTGATGTACTGACCTGTGGGACACAGTCTCCTCTGAGTGCCCTGGATGATGATTAACACCCCACCCCCAGCCCGCACCTCAGCTGTAACTACCCAGTTCTCTCTTATCCAGGCCAATCTCATACAAATGCGGGAGAAGAATATCATTACAAGGATAACCTTACTTTACTCTAATTTTTTTTAAAGTAATAGCGTTTCTAAACTTCAGTGCTTTATTTAACAGTAGCAACAAATAGTGACATCTGAGAGTTGCTGAGAACTCTGATCACACGCTCTGTTTGCTCCAATATTGGGGGCGCAGACTGCTTGCTCGAGAAGGCAATTTGATTTCACAGGACAAACGCACTGAATATCTATTTTGTACCAGGCTGCCAGCCTTTGAAGATACAAAGATAAAGAAGCCATGGGCACTGCACAGTCAGCTGGAAAGAGGAAGGAGAGCCGTCGCCCCTAAGGACATGCTATTCTCTTAGGCTTTTTTTTAAAAATTGAAGTATAGTTGATTAACTCTGAAAGTGTTGTGTTAGCTTCTGGTGTACAGTATAGTGATTTGGTTACACATACATATATGTATTCTGGCTTTTGTCATAGCTATGCTTCCTCTAGTTGCCATTAAGGCTGTTTCTGCCACCTCTTTTTTCCCCTTTTTTCTTCCTAGATGAATTTTGCTCTTTTATTTTTCTTTAAGTTTGTCATGTTTACTAAGCTTCTCAGAAACCAGCTTTTGAGTTGGTCAGTTATTGTCTCCAATTCTTACTTTGTGCTTTTATTTTTATGTTTCTACTTTCTTTGAATGGTCTCTTGATTTTTTTAAATTCAATCTGTAGTTCATTAACATTCAATCTGATGTTATTATCAATATATATATATTTTTATTATCAGTATATTTAAGCTGCACATTTTCCAATAGACTGTTTTCACTGCATCCACAAATTTTGATGTGTTTTGTATTTATGACATAGTTATAATTTTCATAATTATAATTATTTTTCTTTGACCTATAAATTATTTAGGAGAGCATTTGAAGTTTGCCAGATAAAAATGTTTATCTTCTTGAAAATGAATTTTTATTTTACTTCATTGTGGTCACAGAACACATAAAAATTTTTCTTGGTCTTTTTTTTGAGACTCAGTTTGTGGTCTACTTTTGTGAATATTTTGTCATTTGTTCCTGAAAAGAATGTGTATTTTCCAGCTTGGGGGGTGTAAGATTGTATATATGTCCTTCAGATCAAGACTTAATAATAAGTTCTATTATAACAATTTATGATTTATGCTCTTACTCAATTATTTACTTCTTAAGCTTTGAGTTTCTGATAAAGGGAAATGGAAATCTCCCACAGAAATCTCCCACTCTTCTTGTGGATTTTGTCAATTTTTGCTTCATTATTTCACGACTACTTTGCTAAATGCATGCAGATTCACTTATTACTATATCTTCCTGGTATAATATCTTTAAAGGATGATCCCCTTTATCCGTTCAATGTTTGTATTTTTTTCTTGCCTTAAATTCTGTTTGATAATAATTGTTATAATGTTATTATTGCTGAAATTAATCTGGCTATACCAACTTTCTTATTATATCATATCACTTTCAACATTTTTGTGTTGTTATGAATTATGAACAAAATGTAGATTGACTTTTAAAAAGCCAATCTGAGAGTCTCTGTCCTTTAGTAAATACATTATACTTACTGGCATTATACACACTTACTTTCTTGTATCCCTGGCTTTTGAGCAGGAGGTATCCAGAGGAACCGAGGATGAGTGTGAATTATTCTCTCTCAATTTTCTGGAGCCCTGGCCCTGGGAGTTACCTTATCCTGCACTTGTTTTATCTTTATCATCTGTTTAAGGGTGCAGTCATCTTCACTGCCGCCTGCATCTGTGAGCCCTGGATCTGTCCCGGGTACCTCTGCCCCCCACTGCTGGGCTCACACAATCCATTTCCTTCAGCACCACGCAGGAGGGATGTACGAATGGGTTGACTTGACAGTTCCACACAGTGAGCCCCACTGGCATCTACAAGCCTGAGCCAAACCCTCTGCTCTCCCAGGCTTTGTCCACCTGGATCTTCCTCTGTCCTCCCCTCCCTGTGTCACTGTGGTTTCTCCCATCTCGTGGTTCATCGTTTCCTGCACAAACCTCCCTCTGTGCTTGCATAGGGGTGCATACCCCCCCTCCCTGCGCAGGTTCCTATGCTGGCTCCAGTGTAAACTGGCTAGGGAGAATTTTACCATGATGAGTGTCATTGTCAGGAATGTCTCTGCTTTCCTGTGAATTCAGCAAAACAGATATTTTTGTTTGGGGGTAGGAGTTAGGGAAAGGAAAGTGCAGGTAGGGACACCGATGAAGTGACCAAGCTGGGGAGATGTAAGAAGCACTTGTGTTTACTCAGTTGTGGATCCCATGCTTCCTACCCACAACAGGATTGGGCTTGGTGTCCAGGCTTTCTCCCCTCCCAACCTGAGGTGAGACCTCAAGCTGAGCTTGAGTAGGGAGCTGGTGTCATGTCTGAAAGTCTCACCCTTGTGGCTTAGGAGCTGGACACTGGAGGCTGTGGGAGTGTCTGTGGTCTGAGGAAAGCCCTATAAGGTAGGAGGCAAGGGCCCTGGAGTGCATGCACATACCAGGAGTCTGTAGGATACAATCTGGGCAAATCAGTGAGGCCCCAAGAGACCTTTGAGCAAAAGAACACCTTACTTTTCACAACCCACACTTCCTTCTGCCCTGCAAGGGGGGCTCTCTTATGGCTCAGTCAGTGCCAGGTGATGCCCAGGCACCCAGGGAGGCAGTGGTGGCCGAGCCTGGGGCTGGGAGTATTAAAGGGAACTTTGTAAATATCGTCAGGGCCATGGCCACCATCCAACCTTCCCTGAACAGGCTGTATCTGAAGACCAGCTCATCAGAGACCCTACAGGGGCTGGTGTCTGGTTTCCATTGCTTGCAAGGCTCCCTGCTGGCAGGAAACAATTGAAGGGGCCAGGTTTTCTTGGGAACAAGAGGTTTCTCAGAAATTATAACCTGTGTTAGGAACCAAACAACCCCGCTAAAAATATACGTTCACACAAATCAATGACTCAAAGTGATACATTATAACAATTTCAAAACAATGTCCTGTGGCCAATCATCCAAGGTTTCAGTACTCAAGGATGTACTCCGTGGGGTGGACACGTCGGTACAACATATTCTGCTGATGAAGCTAAGAGAGCAAAGCTTGCACATGTGCTGATCCCCAGCGAGCCCTTTGGCCCTCTCATCTACTACAGGAACAGGATATAGTCTACTTGGGAATTTCTGTCTTTACTTCGGGTCGTCCCCAAGCACACCCAGGTGTAACCAAGCCACCTGGCATCAGCTGGTCAAGACTGACCTGGATGGACAGAGCTGGATAAGGATGACATTCTTGGCCCAGGAGCAGGGCAGCAAGAACACTGGGCTGGGGCAGCAGTGCAAGGGGTAGGGTATGTGTCTCAGGCAGCTGAGCACAAACTCAAATCTTTCAATGGACTCTGCAGGCAGCACCCCTGTGTCACTCACTTGCTCAGCTGAGACAGACTCAAGGTTTGTCTGTCGCATCTTGGAAGTGCTCTCTGCCCCCATTGACTTGTCTCTGGCCCTGTTTCCTCTGGTGGGCCTGGGGAGGGGAGTCGTGGGGAGCAGAGGGTACACTGAGTTCCCGGCACCCAGGTGTCAGCTCCACTCAGAGGAGGAAAACAGCTCTGGAAGAAAGGATCTCGGCAGCGGGTGTGTGGGTGGGTCCCTTCCTCCCTGGCACACGGCAGTTAGAGTAATTGGCCAGATTACTGATTACCGCCATGGCAGGTGAGGTGTGTAATTGGGCTAGGGTGTGTGTGTGGCGGGGACTGAAACTAACAGAGTGCGTTTAGGAAGTTGAAAGCGGGCTTGTTGACAGGGAGGGTAGCTCTGCACCTGGTGCTCTGCCCCAGGGAAACTTGGGGCCTGGAGTCGGGCGTCAGTGTGAGGATGGAGGTACTGATGGTACCCAGAGGTCCCCAACTTTGGGTTGCTTGCCTACAGTGGGTTTCACTTGCTTCACTATAAGCTGATAAACTCTAAGTCTCATCTGGCCCTTAGTTGTCTTTTGACATCAAACCAGGGAGGATCTGATGGTGGCTGCCAAACCATCCAGCCCTGGCCACCCCCAACCCATCTTTCCAGCCTGCACTTAATGGGTCCAAATTCTAGCTGAGGGCTTCATGCCAAGCTTATGGGGTCAGGGAGTCCCTGGGGAGCCATGGAGGGCCTGGACGGCAGAGGCTGCATCGCCTCCAAGGACGTCTCGCCTGTGGTCGCAGGCAGGCGGCGGATATCATGGGCCAATGTAGTCTTGGGTTCAGCTTTCGCCCTCTCCACAGGGCACGCTGACCCGGGCCTCCCACCCCCATTTGGGCCTGGTCTCCCTGCGTCTGGGGACCCAGCGAAGAGAGCCTGATTGTGCAAGATTGTGCAGACCCATGCTTTCTCTGGGCTAAGAGGGGATTTGGGCCACAGGGCAGAATAAACAGGCTGTGTTCCTGGGAAGAACTGACCAGCTGCTTGAGGTTGAGGGAAAGGACCCGGTGTCCAGACCCAGAGCCGGGGGCTGGGCCACACAGAATCATCTGCAGGGAGGAGAGACTGCACTTTGCCGAAGGGTGAGTCCTCCCGTAAGCCTAATGTCTTCCCTGGCCCTTCATCTGGGGCTCCGGTCCTCCTTACCTTTGCTCACATTTGCTGACCTGGTCCTCAAAGTCCCACAAGCTGGAGAAGCTTGTCCTGAAGTTTGTTGGGGGCTGGGTCAGCAGAGGGATAGGCTACAGAAGAGAAATAACACTCAGCCTTTCTGAGCCAAAAGTTGAGAGGGAGCAGGGGGTTGTTTGAACTGGACAAGGCAGCCTGGTGCGTGTGTGGTGGGATTCGGGTCACTCAAGGGCTCCATCTGTCCTAATAGCACCGACTGTGGCTCTTCCCCAGAACTCATTTTTAGGTCCCTGGATGGTCAGAAACTTTCCTAGGATCATTCTAAGCCCAAGGAGGATATTTTGGGAAAAGAATGTCCTTATTTAAAGCCAAAAAAGAAAAAAACGGTGTGATTCTTGCTGTTCTAGTAAATTTATCAATCCTCTATAATTTTCTTGACCCAAAAGATAACAAGCTATGCTCTTAAAGAAGGACGTAACCACATCCTTCCCCTGTGCCATCTCTCTGCTGCCGCTCTCCCTCCAAAACACAGCCTTGTAAGAAACGATCAGCCCAGCCCACAACTCTGAGTATGTTTTCCCACCACTCTGAGTATGTAGACCCTAAATAGTTTAGGCTGCAATATCTGGGAAGCCCCTAATGTCCCTGGGCTAGAGGCTCCCACAATGACATACAATGCCCCTGTGTTTATTCCCCCAAACCCTGTCCTGTTATGGGAGGTGACTGCACTCACAGAGGGTCCCTGAACTGGAGGACCAAGATGTGAGCTTTCAGAGCTCCCCTCCTCTGGGCCCCGCCAGCAAGAGTACAGCCAAAGCGAGGGTCCCAGGATTAAGAGTTGTCATGGCTGAGCCCATATGAGACCCAGGTCATGGCAAAGTCAACATCATGGTCAGGCCAGTGAGCCTCCTTACCTGTTGATCATTCTCTGTTCTTCACTCCCACCCCTCCTCCAGATCCAATCTCTGCCCTGTTCTATCACCTCTGGACCACATCTTCCTCAGCAACCTTGCTGATTGGCTTCATTTTTATTTTTTCTGGGGTGGGGGGAGGATTAGGTTTTTATTAATTAATTACTTTTTTAACGGAGGTACTGGGGATTGAACCCAGGACTGGGGATTGAATTCTAGGCATGCACTTTGCCACTGAGCTATACCCTCCCCCTCTGATTGACTTCTGATTGGATCCAGCAAGAGGAGGCACTCTGAGGGGATAAGAAGGAGGAGAGAGAGGTTAGGTATTTCCCCCCACTCCTCCTTGCTTCAAAATGAATTCTTTGGCCATAATTCCATGCCTCCAGGACTACAGTGTCTTCCAGGTGGCCCATCCTCCCTGGCTCAGCTCTCATTGGGCCCTGGTTACTATTTTTTCCCTTGTCCCTTGGACCATTGAGATTGAGGTGGCAATGATTCCCTGTCACTCCTACACCCCACTTTCCTTCCCTTAACCTTGCCCACACATCTGTCCATTGACATTCTTTCAAAGTCTCTTCATTTGAACCCTCTAGGGTGAATTATATTTCCTGCCAGGGCACTGATTGACGCATCTCACCTCTTCCATTTCTCAAACAGACAGCACTTGTCTGGCTGATAAGATCCTTGGGTCAGTCTCAGAGCCTTGCTGCCCATACTGCTTTCATTACTTCCTGAATGAGACACCCAGGCTCTGATCCACTCTGTTCCTTCCATTTGGAAAAGTTGATTCTGCTCCCCTCTCACCATCAGCCAGTCCCTTCATAAGGACATTGGCGGGCATTGTCAAGGCTATGGCCATACAGCTATTTCTTTCTCCTGTCGTCATCAGGCAGGACTCCTGGGCATCTTCCTACCTGAACGGGAACAGGACCAAGAGTGAAGATGCAGGTGGATATTAAGCCGAAAAAAAGAAGAGAAAAAAATACTGTATGGACATTCCAGATGTTAGTCAAATAAGACAAGCACTTCCATGTTGGGCAGGAGATGGTGTAGTTGCTGGAGGGGTGGGAGGAGGTAGAACATGGTGCTAGAGATAAAACCCAAACTTGTCGTCCTGGATGACATTCAGTGACTGTCCTGGTCTGGCTCAAACTCAGCTGCGTAGACTCCCCGTGCCACTGCCTCTGCGCTCATGCACCCCTCGTTTCCCAGCTGCTTGCTCTAATCCCAAAGTCTCTGAGCACTGTAACGACACCGTGTTCATGCTTTTCCCTCCAGATAGAAAATGCTTCTCTTTCAGATGTTTATTGCTGTGTAATAAGTATTACATAAGTAACGGCTTAAAACAATACTGTTCTCTAGGTTGGAAGTCCAGGTGGGCCCCACTGAGGGCTCCACTTGGGGTCTCACAAAGCCTAAGTCAAGGTGTCGGCCAGGGCAGGCCCTGATCTAGAGGCCCTGGGGAAGAATCTGCTTCCAGGCTCATTCAGGCTTTTGGCAGAATTCACTACCTCATGGCTGCAGGACTGAGGTCCTCGTTTCCTGGTTGGCTGTCAGCCAGGGGTCTCTTTTAGCTCCTTAAATCCATCCTCATCCCTTCTCCTGTGGCTCCTCCAACTGCAAAGCAGCAGTGGCAGGTCAAGCCCTCCTCACGCTTCAGATCTCTTTTCATTACTCTTCCGCCACCAGCTAGACAAAATCCTTTGCTTGTAAAGGGCTCGTGTGATTAGATTAGACCCACATGGATAATTTTTCTTTTGCCGTATAGGAGTAGCACCATCCGTCTTAAAATTCTGCTCATCACACCTTCCATCCTTAGTTCAAATGTTACCACCACTGCACTCAGAATTAACCACTCTCCTAGAACTTCACTGGGATCCGTTCAACCTCTTCTCCCGTTGTATTAATGAGCAATATTCATCTTTGTATCTTCTGTTGCACCAATGCCTCCCACTTAGTAGGTGCTCAGTAAACAGTTGTTGAAAGACAGGAGTGAGGGAGGGAAGGAAGGCAGGAAGGCAGGAAGGCAGGGAGGAAGGAAGGAAGGAAGAGGTAGAGGCTATAAGGATATAATGGCAAGCACCTAAAAGGTCACCTAACTTCAAGGATTACATCTCTATAAAGACACTGAGGATACTAGGACCACTTCATTAAAAAGAAAAAAAAAATCGCCCTCTTCCTCCCGTTCCTGTTCCTCCTCCTCCTCTTCTTTCTCTTCCTTCTCATTCTTCCTCAAACTTGATCTGGAAAAGTTTCAGACTCAGCACTCTTTTACTACCCCAAGGCCAAGAACTAACGTTGTGTACCTTTGTTTCCCAGCAAAGTGCATAGTCTAGTCATCAAAACAACCAATTCAAGAAATTCGTCCTAAATTGTGTAAGCCCAGGGGTCACTCCCTCTCTCACAGGGCTGCAATCAAGAGGACAGGCCACAAAGGACAAAGTCTGGGGGGCACGGGAATTTTTCTAGTTTCAGAAAGATATGAACAAGGCAAGGTCTTTGAGTTTAGCACCAAGGTTTTGAGGAGAATGAGAAAAATCCAATCTTTTTCTATTTGGAGAATCATACATTTCAATAATAGGGCTTCTTGCTTGTATTCAACCATTTGGAGGGTGGAGGCAATGAGATCATTAAGATAATACTTCTCTTTCTTTACCAGTCAGGCACGGCTTGCCACACAACTCAAATCAGGCAAGTAGCGCCAAACCCAATGGCTTAGCCAGGTCCCTGCTCCTCCTGCGGGAGTTCTAAGCTGGGCTTTTCTTATTCTTCTCACATGTTTCCAAGTCTCCTCTTCCCCCAACTCCAGCCCCCAATACCAGAATGGCGAGAAGCAACCCAATTAAGGAAATGCATTCTTTTAATGCATTGACTTTAAAAAAAATTAATAAATGTAATTACCCAAGCTGAACAGAAAGATTAAAGAAAAAGTAAAAATCTCCCTCTGCACATTCCTCACCCATCCTAAGTTCCAAATCCTAAATTTGGAGAACCTCTCCCCAAAGGTTGTTCCTGTTAGTGTTTTTTTTTTTAACATTTTTTTTACTGAGTTATAGTCATTTTGCAATGTTGTGTCAAATTCCAGTGTAGTGCACAATTTTTCAGTTATACATGAACATTCATATATTCATTGTCACATTTTTTTTTCGCTGTGAGCTACCACAAGATCCTGTATATATTGTTAGCGTTTTTTTTTATAACTCCTTCCAGAGAAAAAATTTTATGGTACCTGCATTTTAAGCTCAATAATAACACTTCTGCAGCTAGTACACAGTTTAAATGGGGCCTGATTTCCGAAAAGATCATTTTCTCTTCTCTGAACTATTAAGCCAATTTAGAAGCAGTTAGCAAAACTATTTTTCAAGCAAATTAAAGTATTGAACCTGTTTACAGTTCATCCAAGATGAAGATAGGAGTTATTTTCATCCCCCGGATAGAGCTTCCTCTCCTCCTCCCCACCACCGTGCCCTCCCCAACTCCCAGTTCATCCGTCTGCTATCCAGAGGAAAACAGGCAAGAAGTTCAGAAAGACGCTTTCAAGAACATTTCAATATTTTCCCTCCAGAAGGTAAAAAGTGAACCAAACCAGCTCCCTGGTACTTTCCCAGGCTGCCCTGACTTCAGCCCTACATGGCTGCAGCAAGAAGGCAATTACTGAGACATTCAAATAAGGAACAGCCATGATGTTGGAGGCACAGGAATCCTTGTCTGTTACAAAATAACATCCTTGCTAGTTACATTCTAATTTACCTGTTAGGATGTAATTTGGTGCATTTATTGAAGTTGTGTATGAGGGATGCGTGTGTGTGTGTGTGTGTGTGTGTGTGTGTGTAACTTTGTTTTAATTGAGGGTGGCAATCTTTCTGTTTATAAATAAAGCTTCAGCAGAAGCAAGTGAGGCCAATGCTAGTTACAACTGGGCCGAGGAAAACCTTAATTCAAAGACATATTCTAAGAGGGAATCTAATGATCCAGATGTTGGGGGTCAACCTTGGCCAAGTTCTTCATGCACTACTGCTGGGATCTTTTCCATCCTCACCCCCATTATCTGCACATCTTTTCTCTATTTATAGCTTCGTGGATCATCTAGCAGATTGAAGGGTATTTTCTTTTCTCTCTTGTTTTGATTTTTGTTTTGAATGATAAAACATGCCCTGGTTGTCAAAGGTTATTTCAAAAGTTCATGAAAAGATTATGTATGTAAATTATCGCTTTTGTAAGTTTTAAATATGTTAATACCAATGATTCTTGAATGTTGACTTTTTTATTACAGCCTAAGAAGTTCTGAGATGAGTATGGCTGACAGAAAGAGAAAAGGGAGGGATAAATCAATTGAGATTCTTCTGTGTGGATAAAAGGGAGATGGAGAGTTTTTAGCTATTATCCAAGAGTTAAAGATAAAGGCCAGTTATTCCTCTCCTCATGGAGGGATGAATGAGCCCATGGGCGTGAACCCAGTAAAAGGAACTGAAATCAGAAATCAGGAAGAAACTCAAGGCTAGCAGTAGAAGGCGGCACTGCAAAGAATTACTGAGAAATAATATCGAGTGTTCCGGCCACTCTAGAGCCAGGATGTGAACAGGCATCCCATCTGCCTCGAGAGATTTTAGGTTAACTTCCTGGAATCATTTTTTTTTAATTTATTTTAATTTTTATTTATTTCTTTTAAATTGACGTATAGTTGATTTACAATGTTTTGTTCATTTCTGGGGTACAGGCTAGTGATTCAGTTATACATATATATTTCTTTTCATATTCTTTTTCATTATAGGTTACTGCAAGATATAGACTATAATTCCCTGTGCTATGCAGTAGGATCTTGTTGTTTATCTGTATTATATATAGTAGTTAGCAGCTGCAAATCCCGAACTCCCAATTTATCCCTCCCCACCCCCTATTCCCCCCACCCTGCCCCGGTAACCATAAGTTTGTTTTCTAGGTCTGTGAGTCTATCTCTGTTTTGTGAATCTCATTTTGATGCCAAGGCAGGGGGAAGTAACCATAGGAGAGTGAGAAAGTTGGGGAAAGGACTCTTTCAGAGTCTAGGAAAGTTAACAAGAAATAATTTCACCAAGGGGAAGAACTCAGCTTCCAATGCAAGTCAATAACATTAAGACAAAAACCAAAGGAGTAAAAGCTGACATTTATCGGGTGCTCGCCACACCTCAGACAACCTGCTGAGTGCTTTATTTAGTTTAATGTTTGTGACACCCCAGTGAAGTAAGAAAAAATATCATGTCCGATATTTTCACAGTAAGCAGCTTTGCCACAAGCATTTTCACCACAGACATTTCCACTGCAAACCTAATTGGCTGTAAGGCAATTTTGCCATAAAAGGTGAAAAAAAAAAAAAAAGAAGGACATTGAAAAGGACATAATGGGAGGGGGAATAGCTCAGTGGAAGAGCACATGCTTAGTATGCACGAGGTCCTGGGTTCAATCTCTGGTATCTCCGTTAAAATTAGGAAAAGGTCATAATGAAACATGAAAAATGAATAACAAAATTAAAAATGCTATCACAAAATACAAAGTACATTTAAAGTGTGTGCATACTCGTGGCAATACTGCACGCATAACTGATTTTATTTTGTGGATTGTACCTCAGCACTTGTCTTCCAAGTCTTTTATTCGTAGTATTTCATGCATTTTTTTTGCTTGTTGATTCCCCTCCTCATTCAGCATTGCACTTTTTCTTTTTCCATAGAATTTCTTCCTTCATTAAGACAGATATCAGTTTCCAAATACTCGGAAGCGTATTTGTAAGTAAGTTTTGTATTGCCTTGTGAGACCTCCACACTGTTAGTTGTTCTTGGCATATTGTTACATGTCCGTTGATAGATGTTCCAAAGTTCTATGGGAAATGTGGTTCAGAGCTGCGCCTTCAAATCAACAAAGGATTTGCAAAATGATATGTTATCATTTTCTAGTATAGTGTGCAACCTGGCTTTACGCTCTCTTATTTCACGCTTCCGGTAAATTTTATCACCGTATTTTCTATCAAGTCAATACAGTTGTTATCATCCAAGACTTTAAGACTGCCACATCTGCTCATCACTGTGTAGACCATTATGAGGGTTAAGATTTACATAATATAAAAATATTGTGTTAATGTCGAGCAGTTGAGACCAGTCAAACCAAACTGTCAACCAGTTATTTTATCTTTTATGGCAAAATTGCCTTATGGCCAATTAATTATGCTGTGAAAATGTTTGCAGCCAAAATGCTTGTGGCAAAGATGTTTATGGCAAGGATGCTTACAGTGAAAATACCTGGAACAGGGGGAAAAAAAAAAGATCCCTGTTATATAAATGAAGAAGGTGAGGAGTCAAGTGGTTAAATAACTAGCTCCAGGTCATACCGGTATTAAATGGCAGGCCTGAGATTTAAATGTAGGTCAGCTTGAGTCCAGAACCACAATACTTTATCACTATTCTATACCAGCAAATCCTGGAGGCAAAACATTGATCATTAACTTGTCGGATTTGAATGTAAGGTAGTGAAAAGGAATCTTTTTATCCTAGGTCTAGATACAGACCCCCAGACAGAATGTTTTTCTGGTCTTGAGATGAAAAGAACACAAACAATGAGAGGATGACCGGGATGCTGTGAGTGGGAGAGATTCCCACAAAAGAAGGCGACAAGATGATCACAGGGAATAGGGCAGTATTTCGCCTCAGATAACAGGACGGATTTGGGAAGTAGAGCCAGAGGCCGGGGAACTTGGAGGGAGGTCCAGGCATTAGCAAATCTTGTCCCAATGGGAATGGAGCAGAAGCAAATCTGAGGGTGTGGCGTCAAGGATGATGGAAGTGTCAGAAGGCACTCATGAAGAAGATCGCGATGACCGTTGTCTGGAATGACCAAATGGAAAACAAAAAGACTTTGAAACACAAACTTAAAATGAAAAGTTGAAGGGCATAAGGGTATAACTCAGTGGTAGAATGCGTGCTTAGCATGCACAAGGTCCTGGGTTCAATCCCCAGTATCTCCATCAAAAAAATAATAGTAAATAAATAAACCTAATAACACCCCCCAAAAACAAACAAAATGTAATTTTAAAAAACTTTTAATTAAAAAAATAAGATGAGAAATTAGATGAACTGGACAACAGAGTCAGCCTTAGCGAGGAGAAGTGGGAAAGGAATTCTACCTACGAAATGCTCCCAGCTCACTCTCACCATCAGCAACATGTCTATGTAGTTTGCTCATCAGCACATCTTTCATTGAGCTAGTTAGCTATTATTGACTAATGGGCACACATGTAATACACAAAAGAACGTACTGTTTCACCCACAGTTAAATACCAATACTAACGTTACAATTAAATACCCATATACCTAGATAATACCAGGACATCACTAGCCCCCGTATGCTTCTCCCCCGCAGTTTACCGTTATCCTAAAGTTTGTGTTAATCATTTCCTTGTCTTTACAGTTTGCCACCAGTGCATGTATCCCTAACTGTTAGATCATCCAATTTTGGAAATTTGGGACATTAAATAAATGAAACCATTCTGTATATACTTTTCTGTCACTTGCTTCTTTTACTCAATATATTTTTGAGATTCACCTGTGTGGATATGTGTTATTGTAGTTCCTTCATTTTTCACCACCATATGGTATTTCATTTTTTTTAATGTACCACAATTTATCTATTCATTTTACTATTGATGGATATCTGTTTTTCTCCAGGCTGTTTTGGTGGGGGGCTATTGTAGATAAATTTTAAGTGAACATTTTGCACCCGTCTCCTGGAACACTTAAACAAGAATTTCCCTCAAGCACCCACCTAAGAGTGGATTTGTTGGGTTGTGAGGTTTGAGCACATTAAACCTCACTAGGGAGTTTTAAGCTCTCTATGCTCTCTATGGTGGGTCCAGTTTGCCCTACCTTCATCAGTGGCTGAGCGTTCTGATTGCCCCACGTCTTGAGTTGACTGACTTTTTAATCTGGGAGTCGTGAAGTGGTATTTCATTGTGGTTTTAACTTGCATTTCCAGGATTACTAAAGAAGCTGGACTCTCCTCTCCACATATGTTTCTGGACCATCTGCATTTCCTCCTACTGTGAAACACCTAAATCTTCTGCTCATCTTTTTACATGATAATTAGTATTTTGATTATTGACTTGCAGTTGTTCTTTACATATCCTGGACACTGATCCTTTGTTGGTTATCTGTGTGGCAAATATCTTGTTCCACTCTTTGACTTACAGTTTTACTCTTTTGGTGGTATCTTTTTGTACATGGAAGTTCTCTATTTGAATACATTCTCCCTTTTTAAGCATTAAATAAACTTTCAATTTTAGAATAGTTTTGGATTTATAGAAAATTTGCAAGAATCTTATGGACAGTTTATATATCTCATATATTCCAAACCAGTTTCCCCCATTGTTAACATCTTGCATTATTACTATAGCACATTTGTCATGACTAATGAACCAATATTGATACATCATTGTTACCTAAAGCCATATTTTTTTCAGTTTTCCTTAGTTCTTCTGTTCCGGGATCCCATCCAGGATCCCACATCACATTTAGACTCGTCTAGACAGTTTCTGAAATTTTCCTTGTTTTTGATGACTTTGACAGTTTTGAGGAGACTGGTTAAGCATTTTGTAGAATGTCCTTCAATTTGGATTTGTCTAATTTCCTTTCATGGTTAGACAGGATTATGGGTTTTCAGGAAGAAGACGACAGAGATAAAGTGCCATTTTCATCATATCATATGAAAGGTATATGCTATTAACATGACTTATCGCTGATGATGTTAACCTTGATCTCCTGGCTGAGGTAGTGTCTGTCAGGTTTGTCCACTGTAAAGTTACATTCCCCACCCCATTCCATACTGCACTCTTTAGAAGGAAGTCATACTGCGCACACCACACTTAGTAAGTAGGGAGTTATGCTCCATTTCCTTGAGGAGGGAGTATCTATAAATTAGTTGGAATTCTTCTATATGGAGAGTTATCTATTCTCCTCTGTTTACTTATTCAATCACTAATTAATATTTATTTATCTATCATGGATATTTACCTATGGAACATGAGTAGTGAAAACTTAGTTTCTCTTATGGGAGATGGAGGTTACAGATAAGCAAGGGGCCAAGGCTGGAATGAACCCTGCGGTTCTGGAGACATTAATATGAACTCATGTTTAGCTTAATATAGAAATAATTATAGATGTATGTATATACATGTATCGAATACATGCCTATATTTCCTAACTGTCTGCTGAGAGGGTCTACAGTACCCCAGTAGCTCTAAGCAGACCCAGCACCCAGATCTTAACTTCTAACATCATTCTTCAATAAAAAGAACCAGGGGTCTTTAGAGAAATGGCTGATTCTAGGATTGGACAGGAAATATACAAGATGAGCCTGGAGCATCCTATAGTGCCATAAATAAACAGGTACTCAAAGCCCCCCCACAATGATGGGGCTATGCCAAAGGGACACGGAAGTCTTCAGAGCTCCCCAGGGTCAAACAACAAAATAAATGATAGAGTATTGGATTGTTACCCAAAATAGGAAAGCAATCCATTTTTAATGTCAAAGTCCTATTAGTAGCCTTCTGTATTATCTACAAAGTTTTCTAGGTTTGCATTTACCCATCTAAGGCTTCAATCAACTTGTAATGGGTTTGAGTGAACTGTTTGAGGTAGAAATCCAATTTAACCTTTTTCTAAGTGGATAATCATTCGTTCCAGCCTATCCCATAGTCCATCCTTTCCACACTCATATGCAGTACCCACTCTGTTGCAAATAAGTCTCCATACGTGTGTGGTTCAATTCTGAGTCTCTGATCCAGTTGTCTTTCAATGCCCTGCTATCCCATGATATTAATTATTAGAGTTTTGTATTATGATGATATTGGGTAGAGTAAGTATCCCACTTTGTTCTTTTTTTATCAGGAGTATTTTGTCTGGATTTGGCACTTGATTTTCCGAATAAATTTTAGAACTAGCTTACCCAGTTCCAAGAAAAATTCTGTTGCAGTTTTTTTTGCAATGTTTTGAATTCATAATTCAATTTGTAAATAATTGACATCTTTATTATATTGAGTCATCTTAGCCAAGAACATTGTGTATCTCTCCATTTATTTGATCTTTCATATATTTCTATAGAATTTTATATTTTTCTCCTTGAAGAACTCAAACAACTTTTGTTAGTTTTTATTCCTAGGAAATTTATATTTTGGCTATTATTGTAACTTGCTTCCTTTCACTCTTTTAATTTTCTCATCAGATAGTTAATGGTATATAGAAATGCAACTGTTTTACATATAAATTTTGTACCCAGCAATTGTGCCAAATTGTTATTAATTCTAAACTTTATTTGTAAATGGTCTTAGGTTTCCCAAACAGATAATCATATCATCTACAAATAATGGCAGTTTACTTTCTTCCTTTCTAATCCTCATAGCTTTCATTCCTATTTCTTGACTTATATCAACTGTCTTGGACTTTCAGTGTAATGTTGAATAGAACCAGAAATAATGGGAATTCCCATCTTGTTCTAGATCTTAGTAGAAATAGTTCCAATCATCATTGTTAAGTATACTGTTTCATATATGTTTCATCAGGCTAAGGAAGTTCCCATCTATACCAAGTTTGCAATTTTTAAAAAATCAAGAATTAATGTTACATCTTATCGAACACTTTTTTGGTGGGGGGAGCATCTATTTAGATAGTCATGTGGCTCTTCCCCTCTTTAATCTGTTATTATTTCACACATTGCTGGATTTGGTTTGCTTACATTTTGTCCAAGATTTTTCTCTCTGTGTTTATGGGTGAGATTAGCTTGTAATTTTCCTTTCTTCTACTGCTCTTGTCTGGTTTCAAAATCAGTTATACTAGGCTCCTAAAATGAGTTGAGGAATGTTCTTTCTTGAATGCTTGCTAGAACTTCCTACATGCATCACCTCTTGTGCCCACCTCACATCCTTTTGGCATCCCTTTTACACCGGCTATGGCAGCGACAACCAGCTTGACACAGGTGTCACCTGACAGCATCTTGCCTCAGCTGCTCTACCAGTCTCTCACTTGCTGTCCTAGGGCTTCTCCACTGCCTCTGTGAGGGGAGCCTGGGGACAGCCCTAGCGCTTGAGGGTTTGCAAATCTGGAAGTTCAAGAAAGTTAATACCCCATGGGGCAACCCTTGACCAGTGGAGAATGGAAACCAGTGGATAAATGCGTTCCTCTTCCATCCCTCAAGCAAGCAATCCTAAGGTACATCCCTTGTAGCAAGATTGAGGCTTAGTTGCCCATAGTGGTGACTCCATTTTGTTGACTGTTCCTCGTTCCCTGTTCCATTTTTCCTGGTTCTCCATTTCCAAAATAAAACATTTCACTTTCCAAAATAAACCATCTACACCCAAGCCCTTGACTCTGACTTTGCTTTCTGGAGGAACCGAGGTTACAACAACTACTTATGATTAAGTTGTGTGGTTTGGTGTTTTCTTTGACGGAACATTTTTAACTGCCAGTTCAATTCCTTTTCTCTAAAGCTTATACATATCTATTCAGGTTTCTATTTCTTATTTAGTCAGTTTTAGCAAAACGTATTTTTCTAGGAATTTATCTACTTCCTTGAAAACTTCAAACTTATTGGCATAAAGTTGTTTACAATATATTTCAACTACTTAATTTCCACAGCATTTCTAGTTAGACCGCGCCCCCTTCAATTGCTAATATTGTTTCTTTCCACCTTCCTTCTTTTTGTCTTGACTAATCTTGTGATAGGTTTGTCTATATTATTAGTTTCAAAGAACCAAATTTTAACTTTGTTGATTTTTCCCCCTATAGTGTATCTCTTTCAAGTTAATCTGGACTTTAGTTTTTTCTTTTCTTATATTTTTGGGGCCATTTTGCTTTTTTCCTCCCTAACTTCCTAAACAAAGTTCTTAGTACATTAATTCTAAACTTTGACCTTTTTATAATGTAAGCATTTGCAACTATAATACTTGAACTTGGAAGCCAGACTGGCTGAGTCCAACTCCTGGCTCTGCCACTGAAGCTGTGTGTCTTCAGTTCACTCCCCTGTGCTTCAGTTTCCTCATTTACACCTGCCTCAAAGGTTATTATAAGAATTAAATGAATAAAATATGCAGAGCTCATAAACCAATGCCTGCCACGTAGTTAACACTAAGTAAATGTTAGTATTATGTGTTTCCCTCTAAGTATCATTTTAGCTACTTCCAGAAGTTTGGATACATAGTACTGTTACTATTAAATTCTTAGCATTTTCTCTTTTACATAATAATTTATTCTTCAGAAATATGTTTTCAAAATTCTAGTTGTCAATATTTCTAGTTTTCTTCCCTTCCTGGACCTCTGAGAGGATTATACTTCACAAACACCCCTAAAGTTAGTCGTAGTCAAGCGATTTGCTTTGATCAATGAAGTGTGAGCAGAGTATTTAAGAAAGCAGTATGCAATTTTCCACGCTCTTTCCCTTTCTGCAGGGATTGGAAAAACACATGTAGAGATGCGGATGCCACCAGGTCAGAACAGCCTGGAACACAGAGCCACACATAGTGGGCAGCCGCCCTGGAAGACTGTCAACACCTTGAGCAAAAAAATCAGCAGCATGGTGTCAGGCTGAAATCAAATTTGGATGTTGTTCCTGCACCATAATCTAGCCTATTCTGCTCGACAGTATTTCTATTGTAATTGAATTACGGTCCAAGGATACGCTTTATTGGAAAGCAATCCTTTAAAGTTGTTGAGACTAGCTTTATGGCACACCATGTGTCCAGTTTCCGTAAACATTTACCCACTGAGTTTTAAGATTCAACCCCCATTACTTTTTATTTCCAGAAATTCTTCTTGTTTATTTTCCAAGTCTAATTAATTATTTATAGTCTCTTATTTACTGCTCACTTTTTTGAGCTTCTCTTTTGCTCTTTAAAACAAACGAACAAAAAACTTTATTCTGTGTCTAAAACCTTAAACGTCTAAAGCCTTCGTGGGTGTCTTTCTGCTGCTTCTCACTCAGTACGCTCTATTTCCACTTTGTTACTTTGTTTTGTGACTTTGACCATAAGCTGTCATTTTCCCTGAGTACTAGGATATCCTGTCTTTGGAGTTCCTGCAGACAGAATGACAATCGATTCAGCCAGTTACCTGAGTAGTACCAACCTAGGATCACTTTACATTTTCTGTTTGAGCTTTTTTGGATCACACAGCATATGAATTTGGACTGCAGACCCAGCTGAGCACTGACTTGTGGTTGTGAATTCTGAGGAGATGTTTATCATTTTTCCTACCATACAGAATGATGCAGGCCAGATTCCTTGCTGTTTCCTTCCATGTGGAGGCTTCTTTCTTATTCTCCTTATACAGAGAGTTCTGGAGTACACCTTATGAGAACCCAGCTTTATGCAGGGTAAGCTCTTGGCTGGACCTCTTGTCCCATGCCCTATGAAACCATCAAAGTGAAAGCTCAAAGTACCCAAGGTTCTAAAGACACTCTCAGGGCGAAGACGAGTTTTGATCCTTGTTTTCCAACCTGAGTTCCTGCTTTCACTTCATTGTGAGTTCTGCAGATATCTTTCTTTTGTGCCAGCTTGGTGGTACTTTTAGATTAAATATTGTTTAATTAAAATTGTTGTTAAAGTTGTTACTTCAGTTGAGAAGGTCATTCAAGGTATCTAATCCATTGTACTGCTAGAAATGAAATATCTTTTTCAGATGGAGGTTGAGATAAAGGTAATACAACCTTGACACATACAATTCTTTGTCAATTGTTCTGGTTCCAACACCACATGTCCTCAAATGCCCTCTACTTAAAGGGTGTGTGCTTTTTGGGAGAAAGAAACATGGCAATAAATCTTTAATGACTGCAGATCAAATGTCAAGGTATAGTCTGAAGCAGTAAGATAACAAATGATTAGAAAGGAGACTATTATTAATCACAAAGCAGTTGTATCTCCTCACATTCAGGGCTTTGACAAGGAAATAAACCAGCTCTAGGCACCAAATCAGCCTGTCTATCATGCTAGATTGCTTTGTCATAACTGACTCAGTATACAGTATCAGTCCAAAGTTGACGCCTCATGGAATAGGGGAGAAGATAGGGGAGCGAAAGTGATGCAGAGACGTGTGTTTCTCTAGAGTTCCAGCTCCCAACATGGTGGAAGTGGGTGCATTACTTCAGTCATCTCTAGGAAGCTGCAGTGGAGATTTTTGACATTTGCCATTGGCAAGATCAAGCATAAGTTTCTTAGAAGGAGAAAAGAGTACAGGGAACTGGGGTACCAAGATTACTTCAAGGACATAGAACTCAGTTTCTCTGGTTCATTGTTCTGGGTCCCACACCTCCAATCCAACCCTGTGAGGAGCCAGTAGCTGGGGTTTTCAGGATTGGGCACCTGGACTACTACTTGCCTGAATGTTCTCTCTTGACACATCCGGGTTGCACTGGAAGGAAAGGCAGGGAGAATGTGTGGGAGTGTTGGCCTCTGGGATATTATTCCGCTTTCTGGTCCAAGTCATAGACTCACTGGCCATCAGCTCTGGATGGCCCTCAAACTTCCCATCACTGACAGATGAGGAGCCTGGTGATGAACAGAGAACAGAAGTAAGTGAGGTACATGAGGCAGTGACAGAGCAGAGGGAGGGCAGGGAAGAAAAGCTCTAGAAAGGATTAACTGACTTGTCTGGACAGAGAAGATGAGTGGGTTAAAAGAAGAGGGTTAAAGGGTAAAGAGATAGAAACCCCCATGGTTCAGGTCTCTTCACCACGTTCTTTCTGGGTTTGGCAGCTGGCATTCAGAGGTCAAACAAGATGAACACCACTCCTTCCCAGGTTTCAGAAACCCCAACTGAGCAATACCTCTCCTTGAGGATGTGAGATGAAGGAAGGTCCTTGATGGTGGCCAAGCTAAGAATGTAACGGCTACTTTCCCACTCCCGATCACCCAGGAGTGGCCAACACACCCTTTCCTGCTGGTTAGCCGCTGTTGGGAGAGGCTGTCCTGTTTGCCTCTCTAGTTGAATCTGACTGGGAGCTTGTGGCATGAGACTATTGACAGCTGTGGTCCCAGACACAGACCACATTGAATTCCACCTGGATCTTGCCTTAGGTTCTGCTTAAATAAGCCAACTGAATCAAAGAACTTAGCTTCCCAGCCTTCAAGAGAGTCTCACATATACAAAATGTGCTTCCATTCCTCCACAAAGCAGAGGGAAGAGGAGGTACAGGGTGGTGGAAAGAGCAAGATGTGGGTTTCAAGGAAGTAGGTTTGGCTTCTAGTCCCTGCTTTGCAACTTGCTGATTATACACTTGAATGGGTCACCTGGACTTGCTGAACTCGAGTCTAAGTCCTGCTTCTCTGTTCTCTAGAGCAGAGATCTTCAAGGGATCGTATGTGACTTGATCCACTGGGTACAGGAGGACAGTATCAAAGGCTTCCTTTCTTATTTGTTTGTTTTTTAATTTTTTAAAATCAAGCTTTAATATGTTTAACATACAGACTGACACAGCACCCTCACTTGGTCCTCTAATCAGATGGTCCCATGTCAGGTATGTTGGGTGACGTATCTGAGTGCGAAGGAGTGTTAGGAAAGTCAGCAAAAAGCTTCAAAAGTAGCAAGAACATCATCTGAAACATAAATTTACATTCGTTAACGTTGATGATGAATTTCACCCTAACTGTGTAGCGTGACTTGAAATTCAAGCTAATGACAGAACTTTTAAAGTCATATTCATATATAGGGATTTTTTTTTTTGCCAATAAAGTTTTACAATCAGAAATATTTACAGACCACTTCTTGGCTATAGCACATGTGGAGGATACAAAACAACACAACACCACTATCATTTGGTCCACAGTCAACCCTGCTGGAAGTGGAGATGGACACCAGAAACATTTGTTTTAACAAAGCGACATCTTTAATGACATAGGCCAATGAGGCAGACACAAAGAGAGGGGTGTCCATGCTCAGTAGTGTTTGTCCCAGGCTAGAGGCCAAAGGCAAAGGAGAAGAGCTGTCAACAGGCACATCTTTCAGGAGTTGAGGCCCCAGGGAAGAGTTGTTTAATGCATTCCTGGGCTGCTTACGGAATGTCCTTCCTCTGATGGAGAAAGAAGCAGGCATGGCCAGGACGAGGCTTGTTAAGGTTTCTGCTCATTGGTATGAAGAAAAGGAGATCATTGCATAATCGCCTTCCGTGGAAACTTTCCTCTGGGAAAGGGGGGCTTTTGAAAACAGTTAGCCTTTCCCTATTGACCTCTTCAGCAGTGATGTGAACTAATGGCGCTCTCGCCTGCTCCCAGGATACCTACTCCCATACCACAAAGCATCTCCCTTATCCCTCACTAGGCTCCCCTACAAGATACTCCTCCCTAGAGGAGCAAAATAAGAATTCTCCAAGGTCTAGAGAATAGGGTCACTCCATCTTCTACTGGAGAGATCATAGTTGTTGCAAAACTTACAGCCACAGGCCACTGTGGATGGGAAAGGACCCCAAGCCTCTAGTTTATTTCACTGGTCTCTGTGGTTGGGGTTGGGGCCGGAAGAGTCATCATCGTCTGCTGGGGTTTGGCTGGGAGCCCAGCAAATACCTGGGAGCCTGGGAGAGCTCTTGAGCTGCCTCTACTTGGAGATGCAGGTGGGAGTCTACCCCTTCCTTTGTCCAACCCCTAGGCTCTGCTTTTCCATGCCAGCAGACACTGTGTGCGGGCCAGCAGGCTGGCAGGCTAGGACCCAAGGATGTGGGAGCAGATGGGAGAGATAAGTGCCAAAAGCCCCAAAGATGGAGACATGAGCTGGGCTTCTGGGAATGGAGCCCTGGAGCCAGATGGATTTGGACTGAATAAACGACGGTGCCCTACTCTTTCCAGGGCAGGCCAAGTCTCTGGATACTCACTGCTCATGGCCTTGCACACAACTGCCCCACAGCTATCTTGTTCTGGGGAAGTCACGATTTCTGAGATGACATAAAGCTTCCTGGGACTGAAAGTCTCCCTCCCACAAGAAGCCCTCCAAACTGGAAAATGCAGAAACATGGCAGGATAACAGCTGAGGTAAGGCCACAGAGGCAAATGTTGGGTGGATTCATGCTGCCTCCGTGACCTAACCCTGATAATGTGGCCCTGAAGGTAGAATCCTCCAAAACCTTGTAGCCCCCATGGGGTTTTGGGGGGCTCTGTGTAGCCCAGGCTGGGTTCTCAAAGGCATTTCTGTGAATCTCATGTTGTAGATTCTAAATGAAGGGATCTCATAATAAGAGGGAGTTTTTCACTTTGGGTCACAACCCACTGTGGACTATGAAATCAATTTGGTGGATCCAAGAAAGAAAGAAAGACAGAAAGATGAAAGGAAGGAAGGAGGGAAGGGGAAAATAATAGAAAACATTGCAGGGCAGCTCTTGTTACATAAAGCATATAGCTGCATGGGTAAACTAGATCATGATAAAATAAATTATTTGTTACCAAGGGTTGCAGCTAAAAATTTGATACTGTCCTGAGAAGACCCTTTTGTTTGGATTGTTATCATTGCTTACAGCTTCTTCCATTTATTCATTCCATTTTCACCGTAGAACATAACATAGAGAACAGCCCTAACATGACTTAGAAAAGATAAATAAATTCACTTTTCTGGACTAATTTTTTTTAATCTCTGAAATAAGAGACCTAACTGAGATGGCCTATTGGCTTCTGTCTCTGTGAACCCATAACTCTGTGTCTCTCAGATGTTCTTTGGGAGTTTGCTGAATGAGTCTCCCCTTCATTCCCACCATGCCCAGAACCATAAAATATTTAAGGAGAAAAAAGGGCCCTAAATAAGGGAAAAGCAAACAGTTAGATGGGAGTGCTCTGGACAGAGCTCAAAGGGCACATTTTTACCTGGAGAGCAGCCTGGAAGAGGACAAGGTCTGGAGAGACAGAAGAGAAAGAGCAGTTCAGGTATTGGGGAAAGATGAAAAGAAATTAGGAATACAGTGATGGGGCTGGTGAAGGCATGTGCTGGGGACTGCGATCACATCTATAATCCTGCAAAGCTGCCAAACCCGGAACCTCAAAGTTCTCCAAGACTGGGTTATCTAGGTTGTGGTCCAACAAGTAAAAAGCCTACAGATATATATATATATATATATATTTTTTTTTTTTTAAGAGGCAGCATGAAACAGTGGAAAGTGCAGAGAGAAGATGTGGGTTCCAGTGGCTCTGTCACTCCCCAGTTAAAAGAGCTTTGGCAACTCTGCACATGAGTTGTACAATGGGGAGTGTTTTCTAGTCTCCCTGACTCAGAAGGTCATGATGGAGATCAAAGGAAGATCTGTGAAAAGATACTGTCAATTACTATGGAATACTTAGTACTCATCTTCTTCCACTGTTTGATAAGGTCTATTTTTAAGATCCAGGATTCACCTGTCTGGCCAAGTAAGCACTACAAAAGTAAATTCAGAGTGAGCAACCTCTTCCAGAGTCTCATGAAACTTCCTGAGGATGTCCCAGGGTGTTGCTCGTTAGAGATTTCCCCTTATACTTTCTTTCTCGTGAGAATCACTGCTAGCTTTCCCATGATGCTTTGGACAAGGAGGTTCTTTTACTTTCATTACAAGCAGAGAATTCATCCATCAGACTGGCAGGACCTCCTAAGGGGGCATTTCCTTTCATTGTTTCTCAAGATAGTCCATCCCCAAGATCAATCAAACAATACCTGTCTCTTCTACTTTTTTAAACTTTTCCCGAGAGAAAGTGACCATAATACTCCCTTAATGAACTGTTTCAGTGCTTAACAAACACCACTGTTTAAAAGTTCTTTTTTTTCCGTTTAGCTTTAGTCCATTTCTCTTGATTCAATTATTGAGAGTTTAAGAGGGGCTGTTTCAGAAATGGGGCAGACGCTTTGCAGCAGCGGACTTGCTGAGCTCTAGTACTGTCCTTCACTGAATAGCTGTGTGATGTTGGGCGAATCAGTTAACTTTCCTCTACCTCAATTTCCCACCTTTTCAACTTCTCCCTCTGAGCCATGGTTTCCTCCTCTGTAGAAGATGAATAGCAGTATCTTCCCTGCTGGATGATTTCGTGGGTATCTCTATTATAGAACATTACATTGTAAGTACTATTCATTTATTCATTCTCCCACCGGACGGTGAGCTCTAAGGAAGGAACTACGTCTTTTTCGGCTCTCCTCTCGCACCAAGAGCCGTGCCTAGCACAAAGCCGAGGAAACGGAATAATTCCTAGCCAAGATTTTCTATGGCGGACTTTCCGCGTCCCCCTACAATTCCAGGTCCCAGAAATGGACTCTTTCCCAGCTTCCTTCTCTTCACACCAATGTTGGGTGGGGTGGGTGGGTGTGTGGGACTGGGGACCAGAACCCAGGGAAGCCGAGACTAAGCTTGCTTGGATGAGGTTCGAGACTGGCTGAAAACGTGGTCAGCCGTGGTCGCGGCCGAGAGGACACCGAGTGGAGATGACGATGCAGCTCCAGGCTCCACTTCGGCCCCGTTTTCGTTTGCTGTTTTATTTTAGCGCTGGGTTAAGACTGAGCTCCCCGACACTCTGCGGGAGTAACACGACCGCAGTCGGCGCCCAGGATTTTCCCAGAGCGCCGAGAGAACCGTTGCTGCCCGCGGCAGGCGCTCCCCAGAGCCCCGCAGACCACGGAGAAGTCCTGGCAGGGTCAGCCCAGGTGGGGGTGACGCACCTGGAAGAGGCATTCGCAGCAGGCTGGGTAGAACCACGCCAGCGAGGGGAGAGGGGATGCATCACGGATTATCGCAGGCAGAACCGTGGATCTACACACACATAACCAACGAAACCTCTCGCGCACCGAGGGCAGAGCTTGCCCCGCCCTGCAGACGCCAGTCGTGGAGGACTACCCCGGGCAGAGTCTCCCAGGCAACGGTGCGATGTTTGGTTCCAAGTCAAGATGGTTGCTGCGCAGTTGGAGCTCTTGGCAAGCGAGGACGGGACCTGTGGGCGGGGCCAGGCCGGGGCGGGGCCTTGTCAGGGGCGGGGCCAGGTGCTGGGCTGTCTCTACTTGTCAAAAGGCAGACGCGGAGCCCCAGGCGCCGGGACCGCGGAGCAGCGTGCCCACCCGCCGGACCAGGTGCGGACTCGGGAGCGGAGGGGAGAGGGGAGTCCCAGGATCGGAATCAGGACCCGGATGGGAGCATCGGGGGGTCTCGGACCTGAGTGTCCGGGTGCAAGCTCTAGCGTCTGGGCAAACTTGGCGACTGAGATCTGGGCTGTCGTGCCGTGAGGCTGGGGCACTGAAGGGACACTGAGTTCTGAGAAAGAGCCAAAGTTCTTGCCAGGCTGGAGAAGGGAGCACCGGCCTCCTCGGTACTCAGGCAGCCTAACGCAGAAATGCTCCTCCAGCACAGTGCTCAGCACTTGGCCAACAAGAAACATTTGTTTCCTTCCTCCGTCAGGGCGCCTTGGCATGGACTGGAGGAATAAGAAAGGAAGAGATTGGCTGTCGACGGTGCTGAGGTCTTCTGGGGGTGGAGTGTGTGTAGCCTTGTTTTCCTGTGAGGCCCACGTATGTTCACCTGTGATGGTGAAGTTGGATCTTTTAAGTAGAGTTTTTCTTTTCTTGATTTTTTGTTTGAACCACCAATTATTTTAGACCTGGTTGACTCTAGTGCACTGGACTTATTTTTTCAGGACAGCCTGTCCATAGATGTCCAGAGGAACTCAGGGACAAGTATCTAATTGAGGAGAGAGCTCAGGGAGTAGTTTCTGTTTGGGGAGTGAGGAGCCCCACATCTGTGGGTGGTGGGTGAGAAGAATTTCAGGGTAAGTATCTATGAGGGACCAGCACATAGTCTCCAGGGGGCAGTGGACACTGCCCACTTCCCGCCATAGACCGCTGAGATCCAGGCTGCCTGAGCCGGGGGAGTCCTGGGTCTCCGAGCCCAGGCCCTTCCCGCATCTCCTCCTCCTTCTCTTCCTCCTCTTCCTCCTTCTCTGTGCGGTGAGTGAGTCAGCCTCCTGTCTGGGCTCAGTTGCAGCCAGAGGGGCCAGGGCCCAGGCAAGCATTTGGGCAGGCATTTTCTGAACATTGCAAAAGCTCTCCTGGGCAGAGTTCAGCTCTGCTCCAACTCCCTGCTGGAAGGCTGGCTCCCTCATGGCTGGTGGTAGCCACTCCTGAAGGGGACACTGAACACAGCTATGATTATGGCATGGCTATGGTATGATTCCAGAACGGTTGCCTGTGAAGGGATTGTGGCTTTGTGGCAAATCCACATCTCTTGTTCTCCTAGGATCAGGAGGTATATCCAGCACAGCAGACTTTTCCAGCCTCTCATTCCATTTCTGCCTAGTGATCTTGTCAGCTGCTCATCTCTGTTGGTGAGGTGGATATGTACAAGAAATCAGAAAAGATTCTGGGACGAGGGAAGCCATGGTGTTGACAAAGGTTTTGTCAGGCTAGGAAGTAGGGGTGATTTGCTGAGGTGGAAGTGGATTATCTGGACACTGGAGTCTCAATTCTATGAACCAGGACTGTTGTATATTGCGAGACCTTCTTTATCCCTTCCCTGTCCAAGTGCTGGAAGGAAATGTGAGTCCTTCTGGAATAGTGTCAGGCTTGTATACAGCCAGACCAGGAGGTAATAAGACTGCAAATTTCTCTCTGGCTTTTTTGGAGGGAGGGGGGGTCTTCAGATCCTTGAGCAGAAATAGGGGCCCCAGAGCTCATTGCCCCCTGCTTAGTGGCCTCTCTGGACACATTAGAGAATCCACAACCAGTCTATGGGGCTGACTCAAACTGTAGAAAACTGGAGAATTCACAGTCTGAGCTCTGGCTGGGTCCCATGGCTTCAGTTTGGCTGTCCCTCATTAGCCCTGACTTGGACCCTTTCCAGGGTAATGGATAAGAAAGAAAGGAAGAGAATAAGAAAAGAGGAGAGTGGGATGAGGAAGAAGGGAAAGAAGAGGGCTAGGAAGATTTCCTGACCCTTCACAGCTCTTCAGTCAAGGCCATCACACTTTATTTGTGTAAATATTGTGAAAGATCTTCTGCTGTTTAAGGTACCCTGGTTACTTGTGTTTATGGTTTCTCAGTCTTCTTTCCCTGACCTCCTTTGGGGACTAAGTCCCAGAGGAAGCACTAAGAGGACCTCTTGGACCCCCACCCTCCATTCCCAGAACAAGTAGCTGGTGTCCAAACCCAGTGTCTTCCACCTTTGCAGAGAGGGCTATGGCTTGGTGGGCCAGACCAAATGGTTACCCAAGACAGGAGAAGGACTTGCAGGTGTCCATTTCGTCACCCCACTTCTAGGGAGGCAGCAGACTTTTTTTTTCCTTTGATAGAGGTCCTGGGGATCTAACCCAGGACCTCGCGCATGCTAAGCATGCACTCTACCACTGAGCTATACCCTTCTCCCTCCAGGGAGGCAGCAGAGACCATCCTGGCTGAGACCTGCCTCTGGAACCTCTGTGAGAGACCTGCAGTTGCCTACGTCCAGCAGGCAGGTTCCAGGGGCCAGAGAGCCGGAGTCAGGAGCACTGGAGTCTGAGCTGGGATGGTGTCCCAGTGTGTTGCTGGATAGCATGAGTTCTAGGACTGCAGCTTTCTGTTCGTCACTGCTCAAGTCTGTTTTGGTTGCAGGTAAAGAGAAGTAAGGAAATAATAAGATTTGCTTAAGAGCCTCTTGTGTGCTTAGCATGGTAGGAGGCCCTCTGAGGGAAGACAGGGAGCAGAGCCCACCAGCCCAGACCCCCACCACCACCACCAGACGGTCTGAGCCTAGGAAGGGCTGTGTTTCTCGGGCTCTCCCTCCACCCCTGTTCACTTTGGAGGGGATCCAGCTGGGCAGAGGCCAGCCTGGCTGTCACTCTGGACCACGAGAGTCTTGCTTCTAGTTATGCTTTGCTCCAATTCCCCATTGATCCTCTCTTGTCTCAGCTCCCTCTTGGATGTGCTAGAGAGAGTGACCTGCATCATTTACTGCCCAAACTTGGAGACTTTCGAGAGTGAAAGGGGTGAGATTAATAGTTATGTCAGGACAATCGTAAACAACATAAACCAAAACTGCTCAGGGCAAACCAGAATACGGAGGCGTTCTGGTGCATGCCCCTCCAGACCCAGCGGAGGTCACAGTGATGAGGGGACGATGGGTGGGAGTGGGTTTAATGAGGAGATGGGGGTGGTGCTTAATGATGAGGGGAAGGTGGAGGTGGCTTACTTCTGAGGGCAGTCCCAACAACCCAGCCTACCCTGTGGTCTTGTCGCCAATTCCAGTCTCTCCCTGAGGGCAGCCCTGCCCTCTGCCACCCTCTCCCAGTACCAGTCTCCTGCTCACTCTCTTCCTCTTTCCAGTGACGTCCCTTTACCCTTGACTTGTGACTGGCCTCACCTTTGGTTCTCCTGCCCCACCCCTATCTCAAACAGGGACAGTTAGCCTGCCAACTCCCCTTCAGGTGCCCCTGGGGGAACTGGGATTTATACTGGAGCCAATGCTCAGCCTTGTGCTTCCTCTTTCCTCTTCCCCCAAATCTACAGCCTCTCCGTTCTGTCCATCCAGCTTACCAGAACTCTGGGGGCCACACCATCCTACAGGACAGCTCAGCATTAAAGGAGGTAAACAGCCAGGAAGGGTGGGGAAGTCCAACCTCACCCGTGTGGATAAAGGGCACAGGTGACTTGTAATCAGGTTCCAGAGAAATGGTAGGCAAAGTGGAGGTCAGAGCCGAGAGAAGCTGTGTCGCAGGAGAGGGAGGCAGTTCCCCTGGACACTGGAGTTTGACTCTCGGCCTGTCTGTTGGTTGGGGAAATAGTCTAGAGTAAGGATAGACTGATCTTGCTCAACCCAGACTCTAGGCATTGGTGGTGGTGGTGACTGTATCCTGCTGTGGTGACATGTGGAAGAGAAACTCCCTTCCCTTCTGAGTCCCCGGTCCTTATGGTCCAGATGCTCAGGGTGGGTTCCCTGGAGAGTCCCCAGAGGTCCAGCACGAGAGTGACTATGACCCCATATGAGGGGGCGGAGCCTCCTTGATGACTGTGTCATGACTGTCTATTCTGGCAGGAAGGAAATCACTCTCATCACCAACAAATGAAAAGGGCAGGTGAAGACCTCTTGGGAAGTCCCACCCTTTGAAGCGACTTGTACGGAGGGGCGAGGAGAGACCGCCCGGGGTGGCAGGGGTGACGGAGGTGGCAGGCAGGTAGGTAGATGGCAGGAGCCAGGGGCAGAAACAGCAGACACTCGGGGAGTCTGAGTGTGTGTCATGCTTTTGCAAACCTGCCAGGCAGGTCCCGTACCAAGGAATAGACCAAGCAGTGTTCCCAGAACCAGATGCCTCACAAAGTCCCCATTCTGAGCAGGGGACAGTCCTGGTCCTGAGCAGGGTGTGGGCTGCTGCACCAGCGAGAAACTGGAGTTTGGGCAGGACCCAGCAGCCAGTTCCTGGGGCGCTGCTGCCTCTCACTGGCCTTCTGACAACAGGTTTAAGCTTTCAGGGATTAGGCAAGGTGTGACATTCCAGGCACTGTGGGGCACCCACGAGGCCCAAGGCTCTGCTGGTGACACATCAAATGTGTGCCACCTGTTGGCACTGGAGTTGTAGCTCCAGGAACAGCTACTCACTGAGCACTCGCTCGGTGGTACCAGGCACTGTGCCCCCTGCACTGCGTGCACGGCCTCCCAGACCTGCCACAGCCTGCGAGGTAGGAATCACCTCCACGTTCCTTTTACAAATGGGAAACTGAGGCTCAGTGAGGTTGAGCGATGTGCCAGGGTGGCACAGCTGGTGAGTGGGAGAGTCAGGACCCACGCTCGATCTGTCTGAACTTCTGGGCACCGTGCCACCTCTGGCCTCTGGACACAGGCACTCAGGGCCTGCCTCACACATAATCAGGGTCTGCATAAATGTTCCCCAGCAGCAGGCTTAGATTTGCTAACCAGTTTGAACAAGTTGATCTGGGAGCAAGTTCAGTTTGTCCAAGGGTTACTCTGGGGACAGTGACCTCTCAGAAGGAGAGGCCTCAGGGCCCCTCCGGCAGTTTTGGGTACCTTACTCAGGTAAAGACAGACAAGAACTCAAGAGAGGGAGCTCTGTGCAGAGAGATGGCACGGATCAAGTAAGGCTTGGATGACCTGGGTGGCAAATAAGCATCACTCTTTCAATTCAAATAACCCGCTTTATTGATGACCTTCTATGTGCTACGTGCACCAAGGAAGAAAATGTCGGGTCCCATTGGCTGACTGGGCGCTATTCTCACCTTGTTTACCTTTTCCCTTCCTGGCTACCCCTTAAGAAACACTCCTGAACTCATCCACCTGAAAGGAGAAGTGGTCCCAGCCTCATCTGGCAGCCTCGGCCAGGCACTGTGCGGACCACTTGTCTCCTTTAATCTTCCCAGCTTCTCTTTGCAGTAAGGTCACTATCATTCTCTCCAGCACGGAGGTGGGAAACCAAGGTTTCAAGAGCTGCAGCAACCTGCCCTAGACCGTAAAGTTATCCCATGATCACAGCTCTCCACAGCATGCTGGTGCTGGGCCGGGTGCCTGGAGACAGAGGTAGAAGGAGGAGAAAGTGCTCAGCGTACCCCTGGGCTAGGGTTCCCCAGTGCCTTGGTATACGACTGAAATTGTAGGTACTGCCATTAGAACCTGGGCAAGCAGCCTGGTGGAATGAGAGAAACACCGGGGGTTGAGTGAGACACACTTGGGTTCAGATCCTGGCTCTGACACTTTCTGGCTCGTGACCTTGGACATGTTTCTTAATCTCTTTGAATCTCAGTTCCCTAATCTGTAAACTGGGATAAGAATCACTCCCTTGCAGAGTTGTGTGAGGATTAGGGATGATACAAGTCAAGCGCCAGGAACGAAGTAGGCACTGGAAAATGCATGCAGTCATTGGGTAGATGTGTGCTGAGGACCTACTGTGTGCCAGGATCTATTCAAGACACTGGGAATTTAATGGTGAAAAAACAAAACAAAACAAAACCTCTTGCAATTGTTTTCAAATCTCTTAGACCAGAAACTCATCACTGTGAGAGTTCCCTTTAGAATCTAGGAATGGCTCTCTTGGCGCCCGGCTAAACTCAGACTCAGTAAGTTGGTTTCTTTTTCGGTCCTTTGTTAGCTGATGAGCTCAGAAAAGTTGCTTAGCTTCTCTGGGACTCAGATTCTTAAATCCTTTTTGTTTACTTTTTATACTGTGAAACTGATCATACACAGAAGAGTATACAATAATATAAAATCCTGTACCCTCCACCTAAGTTCGGAGTGGAACATTTACAGAACCTTAAAAGCCCCCTTTCCTCTTCCTATTTGCATCTCCCTCCTCACTCTCCACCACACTGTAAGGAATATTATGAATTTTAGAACTATTTATTTCCTTGCTTTTGGGGGATAAGTTATCATCTCTGTATGTTTTACAAAACAATATATGATTTAGTTTTATGTGTCTTAGTTTACATACAAGCATGTTCCCTATGATGCACTTTTTTCACTCGGCATCATGTTTCTGAGCTTCATCAGTGTTGAAGCACACAGCTGGAGTTGATTCGTTTTCACTGCAGTGTCGTAGTCCATAAGAATATGCCACCGTTGGTACATCCTTCCTCGTGTTGGTGAACATTTGTGCTGTTTCCAGTTTGGGGCTGTTGTGATAATACTGCTAGGAAGATGTTGTGCTGATCTCCTGGGGGGTGTGTGGGCATTTCTCTGGGGTACATCCCTAGGAATGGAAGTCTTGGGTCACTTGGAATTCCATGTTTGGCATTACTCTACAATGCCGAACTGTTTTCCACAGTGGTTGTACAAAAAACACTCCTACAATTGGGTAAAAGTTCCCATTCTTCCCCATCCTTTTCAACACTTGGTGTAGACTTCATTTCTAGAATGAAATAGTTGTACTAGATGAGATTCTAAAGTCTCTTTCAACTGTAAAAACCTAAGGACCTGGTGTCTGGCTCTGCGTGTGCCTGTCTGATGTGTTGTGCACCGATGGCCCCATAAATGCCACAGCCTGACTCTGAGAGCCCTGGGTAGGGTCCTCGGGTGCAGTTGAAACCCTTCGTCCTTGGGCTTCCACCAATAGTGGGTGAGGGAATCCCATCCTCCCCAACACTTGGCGTTCTGTCCAGTTCAACCAAGAGGCTGATGTCAGAGCTGAGCATGTAACAGGCACTCAGTTCATACCTTATGGAATTGCATTTTTTCCAAGTGGGTTGGGAGGAAGGTATATTTTCCCTGAGCATTAATTTCAAGAACAAGACGTGGAAGTATCAGAGTCATGTGTGTGCTAGCTAATGGAAGCACATAGGGCTGGGAAGAGTGATGGGATTTACGTCTGTCTGGGGCATCTTGATCGTTTAAAGGCTCCAGGTGAGTTGAACTGAAGTTAATTGTCTCCACTGTCCAGATGTTCCAAGTCTGTCCTTGATCTTTGACCCTCTGACTTGTTTGACTGAAGAGGCAGGGGGTGGTTGAAAGGTGAAGTGAAGAGAACAGTGGGTGCTGGGTGGAAAGGAGCAGAATGTCCCACAGACAGTGCCCTCCCCTTCCCAGGGTTGAACATTCTGCCTGGGGGTGCTGATTTAAAAGGTGTTTGATGCACTCAGAGCCCTGGCCACATAAACAGCCACATAAACAGCCAGCTGCCCACTCACCCAGCCACCCACCGGACAAAAGAATGTGGCTGGCTGGGCAGTTGCATGGGCCACCCCAGCCCACAATCCTGTAATTACCCATCTAGTCTGTGCCTGTCAGCTCCGGGGGTAGGCGAGCGCCTCTGCCTGGAGCCTCTCTTGGCCACCAGGCCCATGCTGGGCTCAGCAGCAGGGCCCCAACTATCCTTCAGTTTCCCCCAACCCCCAACTCTACCCCCGTGTCTCTGTATACCAACCTCTGACCCTTCTGGGGCTAACATATCATATAATAGCTGACAGTCATAATAAACCAACTGGTTATTGTCACTTAATACATTCCAGGCACTGAGTTAAATGTTATTCATACATCTTCTCCTATATGCTTCTCAATAATCCTATGAAGTAGGGAATATTATTATCCCCTCGTTACAGAAGAGGAAAGAAACTGAAGTTCAAAGAAGTTAAAAGGCTAAATTTCTTCCCCAAAGCCATCGAGCTCCCAAGTCAGAGCCAGAACTTAAATTCAGGTCTTTCAAAGACCAGATGTATGGTCCTTCTGCACCTACCCACTATCTTTCCCACACAGTGTCCCTGTCGCTCAGCTCGGTCTTCTCCCCTCCCTGTTCTGTCTGAGGAGGGCTGGAAAAGAGGCTGCGAGTGGTGCCAGTGGAGAGTGAATGGGACAGTTCCAGGCTGGCCAGGATGATGCTGGAAAACACCTTCGGGGCAGAGTTCTTTGTTCCAAAAGGCTCTGAATTTCCGGACTTCTGCCAGAGGCGGGAAGTTACTTCTGCCCGGCCTATATGGCAAGCGCTGCCAACTTCTCGGTTGCCATGATGTTAAGATGTGGGGGATGGGCTGCCTCAGGTAAAATTCCATTATAATGAACACCATCTACGATCTGAATGGCTTTGTTGAAATGGAATTATGTTAACCTGGGTGCAGTGGAAGCACTCTTGTATGCAGCCCGAGAAATATTCCTCGTGCATGTGAATTCCCTGGAGTGTCTCTTAGTGTGGCTCTGGAAATACTTGGAGACTAGAAGGAGAGGCAGACGCACCCTGGTTCCTCCTTGAATGCCAAGCTCCCCAGTGGTTGGGCGGGGCTGGGAGGGGAGAGCTTTATGCTCAGCTCTACCGACAGGGCTGTGACTGTTCAATTGTTCATTTCCCCTGCTGTGGTGTGTGCCCTTGAGAACAGGTGTGACTCTCATCTCTGAGGTGTCACCACGCCACACAACACCTAACTCATCACAGATACACTCAAGAGATGTCTACTGGGTGGAAATATGTTGGTAGGTAGACCAGGTCCCCTAAGCTAGAAAAGCGTTGAAGGGCAATTGTTTCGTGTGACTAAAACATCCTTTAAAAGCTGGGCTGCAACTCAGATGAATTCTCTGAGTTATTGAACCAATTGTGCAAATAACAAGCACTAACACTTACTGAGCGGGGACTGTGTCGGGCGCTGTACTGAGCACTTTACATGCATTATCTCGTTTATTCCTCCCAGATGAATGAGATACTCTTTTGGTGGGGAAGGGGGGTAATTAAGTTTATTTATTTTATTACTTTTTTGGGGTACAGGGGATTGAACCCAGGACCTTGCACATGCTAAGCACGTGTTCAACCACTGAGCTATACCCTTCCCCTCAGAGTCTCTTCTCTTAACTGTCCCCCTGACCATCGAGCTCCACTGTCACTGGGGCTGGTTCCGAGGACAAGGGCTGGAGGGTAACAGTGAGTGCAGACCCTGGTGGGTTGGACCGGAGGGCACAAGCTTGGGGGGAGGGGCAGCCCCGCCTCAGGCCAGCAAGCTGGCCACAGGAACAACAGCACAGTGTAGTCAGATTATCCAGTATTTTTTGTAGGGAGCTGGACATCCAGATTTTTTTTCAAAAGTGAAATCTCTCTTTTTTTTTAAAAGCAGTGACAACTAATTTAAAAATGTATAATCCTTGGTGGTGATGGTGAGGTGGAGGAGGGGTGGGAGTCACAAACAGAACACATCTGTGGTCCAGTTTAGCCTGCAGGCCTCCCATGTGTCCTCTGGTAGTTTCTTTAACCGATGACTGTTGCCTCCAGTGGGGCCAGGAAAGCCCTAGTTTATACAGAATTCCTCATCAAAGGCATGAATGATCGCTCTTCAAGGGTACCCCTCCCGGAGCGTGATAATCCTTTATAAGGCGGAGTGCTTCTTTCTGGAGAATTCTAATGAAATCTTTCCATCTGGTGATGGTCCAAGAATGAATCCTCTCTTTTCCTCTTAACCCTCTCCCTCCCGCTCTCCCTCCCACCATCCTTCCATCCCCCTTCTTCCTCCCCTCCTCTGTCTTCCCAGTCAGATATTTTTCCATAGACATTAGAAGGAAAGTTCTGTGGAGAGAAATCACAAGGAAATTAATAGTCAAAGAAAGGATCTCTAAGCAAAAAAAAAAAAAAAAAAGTGGCATTTTTGGATTGGGCTCCATTCAGAATGAATGATGCTTATCAAGCCAGATATGAAACTCTTTGCACTGTGGGCTCTCCCAGGCTGTGAGGACCTCATAGCACTGGAGAGAGGCTTGTGCTCCATGTAATACTTCAAAATATTTTCTCATGACAGCCTTCTACTTTTTCACTTTAATACCTGAATGTTGTCCTCCTCCCCCTCTTAAATATCTGAGAAATATCTGGGAGAATAATAGTAAACTAATAACTAACATTGTTAAGGAGCATAACAATTTTTATAACACACTTTTAAAATCTTATCTCAGCTGATGCAACAATCCTGTGAGACAGGCAAATGGGTGTAGCGTCCCCTTTTTGAGACTTGGTGAAGTAGCGGTGTTTAATTCTTTTCCTTCCACTCCGTAAGAGAGCGGTAGCCATGAGGGATTGAAGCCTGGTATGCAAGGAGCCCCTGGCTCCCCCAGGCCTCCCGTCACCTGTCTCCCTCACTCGTCACCTGATGTCCACAGGTGGGGGTGGGTGAGTCCCAAGCCCCTGACTAAGGTCTCCACCTCCCCGGAAACGGCGCGCCAGGGGGAGTGTGGTGAGGGCATGGGGAAGGCCCTAAACCAATGAGTGGTCCGCCGCCAGCCTCCTTTCCATGCCTACCCCTGCTGCCTGTCTCCCTGAGCTATTGTTTCCAAAGTTGGGTAGAAAATAGCTCACTCTAGAGAATTATTTTTGTCTCTGTTAAACTTCAATCCTGGCTCATGAAGAGCCTGGCTGCAGAGTTATTTTTCAGGCTGGGGGCAGTTCTGGGAAGAGTGAGGGGTATGGGAGCAAAGGGGAAGTGGTGGGTGGAGGGGCGCCTTCTCTCCCCCGGGGCCGTGATGACCACAAGCACTGGCCTACTTCCTTAGAATGCCGCCCATTGGGCCGCCTGACTAGTGGCCACTCCAGCTGACCGCGAGGAGCCTGCCCAGCCAACTGAGTTTCCCTCACAGCTCCTTTCATTCAGTGCAGGCTCTGAGCTGATCCATCAGACTCCTTCTCCAGGGACATTTGCCTCTGCCTGAAGGTGTGTTGAGTGTAGGGAGTGAAATTCTGTTACCTGGTGCAGAGGCCCAGGTGGGCAGCTCCAAGGGTGCAAACAGCTAACCGCTGGGAGGGAAAGAGGCTGTTAATCTGGAGACTTCAGTTTCCTCCCTCTGGTGCCCTGAGGCAGCACTGAATGCTGCTGTGTGCACGGAATCTGCTCCATCTTTGCCTCTGAGAACCAAAGGAAAAACAAGGAAGAGGAAGATGGCTAATGGGCAGGGCTGGGAGCACGGTGTTTTAGTTCGGAGGGTGTTCCTGGGGAAGACAAAGGCCACTATTTCCTACCACTCTGTGGCCCCAGGGGAGACTCCTCCAGTGGTTTGGCCCAAAGTATGGAAACAAGAGGGTTATCTTCAATGACAGCTCTACGCGGGAGGCTGAGCTTGGGTCACATTGGCCAACAGAGTTCATGGACATCCGGACTCGGAGTATGGACTGGCAGGTAGCCACCCGTGCAGGGGACTTCCCACACGTGTCCACGGTGCAAGCTGTTTGTGACCATCGTGTGTGTGTGTGTGTGTGTTTTTGTGTGTGTGTGTGTGTGTGTGTCTGATGCTCTCAGAGGGATTCCTGGCAACCGGGAAATGACCTTATTGACTGGGAGAGGGGAGTGAGCCAAGCAAGCTGGTGGAGGCAGGTTTGGGGACCACTCAGCTGTGTGCTAACTCAGCCATCCCTGTGCCCAGCAACCAGATCTGGCCACCCTGGGCAGATGGATGTGTTAAATAAGGATTGACTGGTGATGTGCAGCTGAGTTGTTCACAACGTCCATCTGCCCTTGTTGAACTTTTCTCTCACCAAACATAGGTTTTCCTGTTCCACTGGGCTGAATTTTCCAGAATTCTCTCCTCTACCTCTTCCTTCCAGCTCAGTTACTGGTGGCAACATTCCCGGGGTGAAGCACCCCCACCACGGGAGGAGAGGGGTGTGCACCAGCACTGCCGAAGAGGCCTGCGGCCTTGCTGACCTGGGGGGCCCTTGCTCAAGGAGCCATGGGGAAGGAGGCCCATTTTTCCTTCCTTCACGACACTCAAAGTTGATTCAGGTTGGAATGGGAATCTGAATGGAGTGTGAAAGTCTTCTGTTTCAAAATATCATTGTTATATTTTAAAATTCCTGGTATTCAAGACTAACAAAACAGAAGAGAGAGAGGATGCCTTTGGGTAAATGGGCTCCTTATGGGACTGGAGCTGCCTGGTAGAACGTTATCCCAGCTCCGCCCATCTCAGAGGACCCTGGGGTCCCTCATGGATTCTGACATGGGCCTCACGATCTATCCTGGGATAAATGAATGGCTTTCCAGGGCTGCCAAGAGCAGGGGGCATCCAGGATTCCAGGCCCACTGAGCAGGCCAGCCCAGTGTCTAGGTTAGGGGCTGCCCTGCTGTCGCCCTCCCTGCCACCTCCCGGCACCAGCCTCGTGGCCTTTGCTGGCCTTTCCCGGCACTGTGTCTTCTGCTGCCCACAGTGGTGGGTGGGAGTGGGGTGAGAAAGTGCCGCTGCTCTGTGGACAGACAGAGGGCATCACGGGGCTGCTGAGTTTCAGGTCCCACGATGGGGAGAACAGATGCATGATAAGCCGTGGGTGACGGAGGAGATAGGCGAGAGACGCACGAGGTGAGAGAGTGAAAGGAGAGGGGATGGGGGTGGGCAGAAGCGGTTAGTCATCAGTACACCTTGGGAGCCACGGCCTCATCTTCATCGTGGAGGGAAAGTCCAGATGTGTAGCTCAGCTTCTCTGCTTGTTGGGAAGAGATTAGAACAATTCATTTCTTCCCACCTCGAGCAGCCAGATTTTGGGGAGCCACAGCCAGTTGAGGGGGGTCAGTTGTCCCCAGGTCAGCAGAGATGTGGCTTTCGGGGCAATGTTGGTTTGGAGTGGAGCCTTTGGGGCCGAGAGCAGGCTGCCCGCCCTCCACGGCACCTCTCTGGGCCCTGAACTCTCCAGTGATTGTACTAACAGCAGAAGCTGTTCTAATGATGAGAGCTCATGTATAAAGCTACGGAGTGGCAGGTGCCGTGCTGAGTTCTCTGTAGAGATCTTGGTCCCCGCAACAGCCCTGTGACCCAGGCACTATCATGTCCCTGCTTGTAGATGAGGACACGGGGATGAACTTTGGGGAAAGCTGGACAGTAGTCAGGTAGCCAAGGGCATCAGGCTGACCAAGGTGGTTGTGGAGGTGAGCAAGGGGTCTGATGCCAAGGACCCCAAATTTCTTGTTCGGGGCTGACAGGACCTGGGGCTTGGGTACAGCCTTTCCCACATGCAGGAAAAGTCTGAGTGACACAAAGATCGCATTAATCCCAGAGGGAAAATGAGGAAAAGAAGGCTGGCTAGGGTGAGAGGTGGGGGTGGAGGATGGACCTCAAAACCGTCTGCCTGAGCAGGGGTGAACTTGGGCCTGTGTGAACTTGGGCTGGGGGGCCAGCAGTAAGAAAGACGCTTAGGCTGGGCTGAGGCCATGAGGTACCAAAAACTGGGCTTGGGAGAAAGAAGCAGCTCTTTCCTGTTGTCGTGGGGCCATGATTGGTTTTGTTTTGTTTTGTTTTGTTTTGAAAATCGCATTTAGCCATCAGTTGCATCAGCAACACCAGGGGTTTGCGTATCCACCAGAGGAGGGCTAGACCCGCTCTCCCTGTATTTTTGGTGCTCTCCTTTTGGGCTGCCTCAGTGTCTATTCTGTGGTCTCCAAGCCACTGGACAAAGAGCCTTCCTGTCCCATCAGCTTCCACCTGGTCCAGGTACCCAAGGGAAGTACTCCCACCCTAGTGTCCCAGGAAAGCCACCTAGAGGAGGGGGAGAACAGGCCAGGTGTCCGGCTTCCCTCTAAAATATTCCTGGGTGGTCTTGAGTCCTCACCCATTTCTTCAGGACACAAGGGCTGGAGTTGGTCAGGCAGGCGCGAGTAGGTACCCTCACCCCACTCTGTTTTTCTGAATTGCTTGGAAGGATGCAGTCATTGTTGGGTGGTCCCACTGCAGTCTACATCAGGACCTTCCCCGTGGCTCCCCTGCAATTCCCCTCTTCTGAACAAGGAAATCCGTGTTCCCTTCTGCGACCCTTTTCTCTCGCACGTCACTGTGCCCCTGGGAAACTGCTCAGGTGGGTGATGAGAGGTCTTGGGACCTGGCCAGGGTGGAGACAGAGAAGCACTCTCCCTTCCCGTGTGGCCTTGGCAAGTCACTTCCCCTCCGGTGGTCTCGGTTTCTTCAGCTGTAAAACCAGAGAGATCGGGCTGTAACTGATGAACGGGCCTCTTCCCTGTGCTTCACCGGCCACTGTCGCTGCCCACGCTTTCCGGCAGTGACAGGGCATGGCCTGCCTGTTACCTGGAGAGCAGTAATCAACTCAGAAATCTTGTTGACAAAGCTGAGGGCTGAGTTTCCACTGGAAAAAAAAAGCAGCTTGCAGGAATAATTGTCGTTGATAAGAAGTGGAAATGTATCTAAGTAAGCTGTGTGTCTCCTGCCCCACTGCCGGGGCCCCGTGGGTTCCTGCCTCTGGGTTCTGCTCAGCTCCAAGAAGCTTCCAGTGCTCCCAAGTGTGACAGGACAACCCACTACGAAAGAGTCTTGATGAATGGCTGGTGGAGTGGGAGCTGGTAGCGTGGTTTCTATGGAGTGACCTACTAACACTTGACCCTGTTTGAGATGTCAGTGGACTGCCATGACCTCTACCAGCTTCTCAAAGTTGAAGTATATTCCCCGAAGCATTAGTTTTGAAGCTCCTTTAACGGTCAACTTATTCCTGCAACTGCTGCATCATCAGCCACTTAATTTCCTGTCCTTCGGTCATGAAATAGTTTCATCCGCCTCATGCATGTTCCTAGAGCTGCAGTGCTGGGGGCCGGCCTCCCCTGGGAACAACTGAGTGGAGGACAGAGAAGGTAGACAGGTGTGGCAGAGCCAATGCAGCTACTTACATTTCCACAGAGCCCTTTTCTTGGGCTGGAAACTGTTCCTTCCAGGTGAAGGCCAAGGAGGCAGACGCCATCTGCACTCACCATCTTACTCATGCCCTCGTGGGGCTCAGGATCCTACCTGGGACGTTGATGACATCTACATCAAAATTAAGTGGAGTCAGGCTAGCTTTCCTCTGCTTCTCCCCTGCAACCTCACAGACGTCATAAACTGTAGATTTTTCTATTTTTTCATAACAATTTCACAGCAGATGAGGAATGGGGCTCTTTTACTAATGTGCATGGTGGCACCATGTGGTGACCCTGCCAACCCTTCCTCCAGAGACCCTGTGGGAAGGGCTCAGTAGGTTCAGTGTAGGTTCACTGCAGGCAGCTGCAGGGAGCTAGTCTAGGGCCAGTGATTAAAAACCATGGGACTATTTCATCTGTGCATAATGAGGAACTTTCTAAGCATAGAGCCATCCAAAGAGGGTGGACTGCCATGGGAGATAGTTCTCCATCAGAAGAGATGTACAGGCTAAAAAACTGGCTGGAATATTATCGAAGGAGTTTAAGATGGTTGGACTAAGTGGAGTTACGTTTCCTTCTAATCCTGAGATATTCTGAGATGACTGGTCTCCAGCGGGTTTTATATGGGACATTGTTGTCTGCAGAAAACACTTTCCAAACATTCTCACCCCTATTTAAAATATGCATGTGTGTGGAGGAACTGGGGAGCCGGGGGCAGGGGGAATGAAAGAGTGGGAATAAGTTCTAATTGTTTAGTACACTTCCCTCTCCCCTTGCCCTCATTTTCACTCTATTCTCCCTCATATTCTTCTGGGAGGTAATGCTGAGACTGTTCTGGAAAAAGAATATGGGTCTATATTGGAGACGATGGAGAAGGAAGAAAGGGGCTACCTCAGCTGGCTGTGATGCTGCTGTGCCTGACTTATACTAGAACAAAGACACAGCAAGTAAAAAGTAGGGTAGGTCACTCTGCGTACAGCACTCCGTGGGCAGGGTTGCAAGGATGATGCAATGAAAACAGCAAGAAAAGGGCGTGCACGCGTAAGCGCAGATGCAGCTGTGGCTGGTGTGCTCCGGAGAGAGCCCAACGTGTGGGTGACTCTGTGTGCGCCAATTTTAGTAAGAACAAGAATTTTCTTCCCCTCTGCTGGGAACCACTAGCTTTCCATTTCTTTCTAGGAGGAGGGGAAGCTTTGAGCTAATATCAAGAATTAGGCGGGAGGATATAGCTCAATGGTAGATTGCATGCTTAGCAAGTACAAGGTCCTGGGTTCAATCCCCAGTCCCTCCATAATACATACATACATACATACATACATACATACATACATACATACATACATATCTAATCACCGTCCCTCCCCAACCAAAAGCAACAACAATAACAAAAGGAAAAAAAAAATTAGAAAGCCTGTTTTAATCACTCCTGCCCCAACCCTGCTGAGGGAGGCCCCTCTCCTGGGCTCCCAGTCCCCAGGGACCCAGAGGGGCCACATCCCTCATGCCTGTCCTGCTCCTTAGCGCCTGAGGGTGGGTGGGCCTCACCTGTTACTGCGGGGGGTCGGGGAGAAAGCGCAGTGAGGGAAACTCACTTCCTGAATGGTCTTAAGGCCTTATCATCATGGCCATGGAGTTGCATACCTCCACAGCTAGAAAAGACCTGAGAAGTCAGACCTCTGTCCACCACTTGGTCCTCCCAGAGTCGCAGGTTACCGCCCTCCGGACTCCAACGAGGGTCCAGGGAACGCGGGGGAGTTAAACTGAGCCCAGCAGCCCTTCAATTCTCGTCTTGCCAGGGCTCTGCCTGGGACACCCTGTAGCCCCCACCCCACGAGACTGTCTTAGGTGGGACTCTGACTGGGGATGCCCATTCCGCAGAAGCTGCTGGGAGTGGGGTGCCTGTTGTGTGAGCTGATGGGCAGACGTGTGGGAGAGGCAGTGGTTGTGGCTTCGATGACTGGAAGGAAACACATTATCTCCTCATTTCTTGCGAAGGCAAGGTCAGGCCCAGGGTCAGTCTCAGGCGAGGGTTCGGGTGTGGGATGCAGACCCGGGAGGAATGGAAGCCAGGGGCTTTCTGCAGAGCTGAGCTCCTCCCCCTCTGCTTCTCCGAGCTTCCATGCTAGGGCTTCCCGGATTTCTAAAGCAGGGGCAGGAGCAGGTGGCGCGGACAGCCCCAGCAAAAGCAGCGGGGTGTTCTTACACTCAGAGCATGACTTGGGGGTGGGGGATTGTATGACGTGGCAAAGGGGGGGTCCTTTTAAACTGTGTTTTTTTTCCGTTTGTCTTTTTTTCACCCTGTGTCTTTGCCCCACTTTCCATGCACTTGGACCTATAGGCTAAATCTAGGACAATCTCTCCTCAAAGGGCCCTCCAGTAATGCAAAGTTGCATGGGGTGGAGAGGCCCATCTGCTGAGTGGGGTTTCCCCAGATAAGAGGGGCTGGGTGGCAGAAGAGGGATCCTGGCTGATTTGGGGAGGCCTGGGAGGAAAAGTGCTACGACATTCTTCCATTATGATCCAGGAATTGCCCTCCTTGTCCCTCCCTGACTTAGTGGAAGTGAAAGGCGATTGGGGCTCGGGGTGGGGAATGACTGAGACCTTAAGAAATGTGGCAGAGCAGAGACTCGGGGCTAAGCTGCCTCCGCTCAAATCTGGGCCCCAAAGACAATCACCTTCTCTGTGCCTCAGTTTCCCCACACCTAAAATAGAGATAATAGTACCTGCCCTCAAGGTTGTTGTGAGGATGAAATGAGTGAGTACCGGAGGAGCCTGGAGCAGGGCCGGGGGGAGTGTCAGTGTCCGTGCTGGTGATCACCGCGGCAAGGGGAGGAGTCAGCAGGAGGCAGGCGTAGCCCTTGAGCATTGCAGGCAGCCTATCCCCGTGTGGCTCTTGGCACCATCATGGGACCTTAGGCAAGTCAGTCAAAGTGCCCTGGAGTTTGGTTTTGCCATCTGTAACAAGGGGACTGCTCGCCCCTCACTGCAGTGTTGGGGGGTCACCTGTGGGCCGCTTACTGGGCAAGCACTTGGTTAATGCTCATACATTTCCTTCTCAAGGTCAGGGCTTGTGGTCTCCCTGGATCTCAGGTCTGACGTCTGAATGTCTTAGGGGTTGAGGGCAGTAAAGCCGTGATCCCTTCTGTGCCCACTTGCCCCTCACCTCAGCCTTCCTGACGAGCCAGCAGGGAGTCTGGGGAATTGCTAAGGCCACGAGGTAGAACTCAGAGGAGGCTGGTTGGCTGGGGGACCTTGAGCAGTACAGGGGGAGGGAGCCAAGGAGAGCCTGGCTTGGGGACAAGTGGCAACATGTCTGTCCCCAGCAGTTAGTTACACCTCCTCTACCCACAGTCCTTGGGAGTGGGTCAGCCCAGCTGACGTTCCCTCAGGACGGTCCCCCAGTACTTTCCTCAAATGTCCCTAGGGGGCTGGCAGGGCCTGAGGGGGTGGCACTTGGGTCAGTGGGCTGACAGTTCTAGGACAGGGCTCAGGTCTTCGTTGCCTCTTGGGCTCTGTCCTTCCCTGCCTAGTCTGGCCACTAGGAGGCAGAGAAACAAAAGCTGGGGGTCTGAGCCTTCCCCAGTTGGGGTTTGCCTTAAAGGCCTTTGCCAGGGTTCAGGGGCAGGGACTTGCATATCTGTTATCTCCCCAGCCGCCTCCGATTGGTGTCAGTGGAGGGAGGAAACGTGTTTGTGTGTGTGTGTGTGTGTGTGTGTATCTGTCTGGGTGGACAAGCAGGGCTGAGTGTGGGTGGAAGTGGGAAGGGTGAAATTTCACTAGCCCCACCTTCGTGACCCATCATGCCACTAAGACACAGAGTCTGGGCCCTAAAGTCAGCCCTCCTTCAGCCTTCACCGAGGCCGGGGGTGTTGAGTAGTCTGGGGAAGAGCTAAAAGTGGCAGAAAACATCCTGTCTGAAAGCAGTGCGTTGTTGTATTTAACCCCTGCAGCACCTGCTCCGCCTACACCGGGTCTCCACAGACAGGAGATCCCAGACACCTGTCTTTGAAGCCACCCCAAGAGGCCAAGCCCTGGGCTGCCATCCTAGCCCACACTATTCCCAGCTCCCCGAGGTACCTCTGCAGTGGCCCGAGATGCCAGTCCCCTTTCACGCCCTCAGCAGCTGCCAGGCCACCCTCTGGCTCTGCTTCTCCAAGCATCCCTAGTCTGGGGGGGTTTCATGGGAGCAGTTGAGCTTCCTTAGAAGAAGCCCTTTCTCCCTCCCAACACCCTTTGCAGCAGGGAGGCTGTTTCCTTTTGCCCACATGCTGGATGCCACCTCGCACCCATTCCTGCTGCTCTTGCTACCCCCGGCCTCAAGGGAGGGCCGTTAGCTCCTGCCCACCTCAGCCCTGCTGGTGATGCATGACACATCTGCCCCCAACAGATAGATCACTCACTTCTGTCAAGTTATCAGTCCTCCATCTGGGGACTAAAGTCCCTGGGAAGGGCCTCTCGTCCCCGCCTGATAGGCTCTCTAGAGCTCTAGCAGGTGAGGGCAGTGCTGAGCTGTAGATAAAATGTTTCCCCTTTTTCATTTCAGAGTCCTTTTGGCTGGAAGTGTCTGTGAGACCTCACAGAAGGGCACTCCTGGGCTTGACTTCCCTGCCCCCCCAGCTCCTTCAGGTGGGTGTTTCCTCATCAGCCAACCTCCTGGCTTTCTGATTCCCAGGGATGAGGGTAGTGACGGGTGGTGCTTGGGAAAGCCGAGGGCAGAGGGAGGAAGAGATACTCCCCTGCACTTGGCAAATGTGGGTAGGTCCTGGGTCAGCAGGGTCCGCAGCAGCCCGCAGCTGCCTGGATCCAGGACTGGGTGGGGATGGGGGCTCAGAGGGAGGGATTCAGGGGGAGGGGCCTGTGGACCTCCAGGCCAGGTCCCTAGGGGGCCCACCAGCTTGGCCACAGACCATTTCCTCTCCAGCTCCCATCTCCTTTCTCTCTCCTGCCCTCCAGTCTCTGCTGCTTGTTCCCGGCACTGCCAGCTCTCAGGCCACGATGCATGCCTGGGCCTCTTCTCAGCCTCTGAACTCTGGTCCTGGGCTCTGGCTTCTTGGTAGCAGCACATAACCCCAAGCAGGGCTGAGTTGTCCCTCAGCTCACCTGCAATGGCCCTTTTTACTGTGGGCCTTCTGTCTGGCCTAACCCAGTGCCTGAGTCCCCACCCCCAGGGCCAGGAGCCTTCCTGACATCACTGTGCTGCAGGAAGGCCCAGTTGCCATGCTGTGGTGTTGTTGTTGTTGCATCTCTCTTGCACCATGACATCTCCAATGAGCCCAGATGATGCTGAACACTTGTACTGATTTGACTGAGTTCTCTACACCCCCACATTTCATTTCTCTTTTTTCCACCAAATCTACCGGATGTTTGGTCGCTGGATGACACAGACTCTGCAGCAACATCACGATGACTGGGGGTTGCAACATCTCAGATGACCTGGGGTTAAGCCACAAGCATCCTAGACAGTTTCTCCTCTTGCCTCACAATCGTACTGGGCCTCCGGGATCCCAGCCCATTTCTTGGATGTGTGTGACTCTCTGGAAGTCAGTCTGGACTTGATATGGGCTACAGGGACAATGTTGACAAAAACCACAGGCATTCTTTGATTTTTAATTGTTTTACAGTTATGCAATGTTTTATATATACAGATAACCATATAAAACATAAAACAGCGTTTCAATAATAATAAAAATAATAAGATACTATATACCTACCACTCAAAGAAATAGAATATGCCTGCTACCTAATGCCTCTGCATGCCCTCCTCAGTCTCACTCACTCCCTCAAAGGTTTCTGTTCATCGTTTCTTTGTTCTTTTTTTGTTAAGTGTTTCTCTCTTTCTCTCTGCATGTGTATAAATATTATAGTTTAACAAGTATCAACCTAGCTGTGACCAGGGTGGACAACAGGGTCATTACTATTAATTTAAAAGTCCCCAGAAAAGGAAAAACTGACAGAGAAAGTTAGGGGACCTACTACCTCATCTCTCTGTGATCGGGGGTCCCTCTACCCCTCCGGGCCTGACAAATATCAGTCCTTATCTGCCCCAATTCCTTTGTTTGGCTTGAGGCTCTTGATAAGATTTTTTTTTAATTAAGCATTTGTTTTGTGCATTTTGTAATCATAGTTGCTAGAGATAACCGCAGTGTCTGGGCTTCTCTGGACCTTGTTTGTAAAGAGAGTGACAACCACGGCTCTTGCCTCACTGGGGTGACGTGAAGATGGAATGAAATAAGACCCTCCTGGGCTTTGATATGCCAAACCTCGGCTCAGATCCAGGGCCTAGTCATTGGAAAGGAGCCCGGCACCCACCTTGGGCCCTCAGAAGCTGCTTTTCCCTTAGTGGGAGGCCACGGCACCCTGGGGTGGGACGGAGGTAGGGTGTTGTCCCCTCACCACTGGCTTTCTCTCTTGTTTCTCTTCTGACCTGAGGGATCCTCCTGCCCTGGGGCCGAGGGGCCACTTAAATACCTGTACTGACCCTTGTGAGGACTCAGATAAAACTGGGAGGCAGCAGGGTCTGAAGCCATTTCAGGGAAGCCTGAAGGATCCCAGAAGCAGCTCAGAGCTGACAGCGGGGTTGGGATCAGAGGCAGCAGGTGAAGCCGAGGTCCTGATTTGCCTAAGGAAGACTTCTCAGCTGCTTCCCAAGAAGGATTTCTCAAAGCAATTGTGTTCCCTCCGTCTCTTGCCCCTCTTTCTTCAAGTATGAAATCCATCTCTAGATGATAATGCCTATTTATAAAAGCCATCTCTGGAGACAAAATTAGTTCATTGTATATGACTCACATTACTCAGCAGGAAGTTCAGAACAATGTGTTGAATTTACATGGAAAAAAAAGAGAAAGAGAAAGACTTTCATGACCTTGGTACCAGGACAGCAGGGGCACAGGCTGGTCCGTCCTAAGCCGTAGGGCTGCAAGAAGGTGGCCCAGCCTGACAAGGTCTGATTTGAGCATGCAGTCTCTTCTCTTCCCCTCGCCCTCAAGAGAAGAGGAGCTGAGGGTTTCCCTCTGCCAGCGAGCCTGTCGGAGGGCCCCCTTCTTTCTAGGAGAGCACTGGGCAAGAGGGGCGTCTGACCTGCTCAGGTCCACTGCTGAGGTGGAGCAGAGGCCAGTGGGGGGGGGTGCATGTTCATTCCAATAAACCACGTGGTGAAGTCAAATGCATTCTTCAGAGGACAGTGGGGCGCAGAGGCTATTAGCCCGGCAGGTAGGCAGCGGTGAATACAGCCCCTGCCCTCGGACACTTTGACTCCAGGCCCTGCTGTGAGTGGTTTCACCGCAACGCCTCGCAACCTCAGGGTTGCTCTGATTTGGGTTGGGGATCCTGGCTTCTGCTGGTGGCCAACAGTGTCAGCAGGGTGACCAGGGGTACGGAGGGCACCAAGGAAATCATGCTCTGGCCTGGGCCCTGGGGAGCTGCCAGGCTTCGCTGAGGCTCCCGGCAGGAGGGGGTAGGGGTGACAAGGATGCCAGGCCACCCTGGCACAGCCTCCATCCCTGCCTGATGGCCTTGCAGGGATGGAGGCGATGGCGGCCAGCACTTCCTTACCTGACCCCAGCGACTTTGACCGGAATGTGCCCCGCATCTGCGGGGTGTGCGGAGACCGAGCCACCGGCTTCCATTTCAACGCTATGACCTGCGAAGGCTGCAAAGGCTTCTTCAGGTGAGTCCTCCCCAAGGGCAAGGAGAAGGAGAGGAACCAGATTTGCCAGGAAGAGACCCTGTGTTTTCCGTGCCTCCTTCCTTACCAGGCCCAGGAACGTGCTAGCTCTCACAGTTCCTGGAGGCAGCAGGTCTTGGGGAGCCTGTCTTCTTCCTCCCCTCCCCTCAGCTCCATCTTGTCCTCTGACCCACTCAGAACTTGTTTTCCTGAGGTGGCATATAGATCCCCATCTTCCCATTACCCCTTGACCTGCTGCCTCCTGCACTGACCCAGGTGTTGATCCTTCTGGAGCAAACCTGCCCGTCGATGATCACAGCTCCTAATTAAAGAGACAGGCATGACCTTGGGGAGGCCTAAGAACTTGGCCTCAGAGTTTGCCCCTCCTTCCCCACCCCATCCAAATCAAACTGTTCCTTGCAGCAAGGGAAACTGCATCCCTGGTTAGACCTCCACACTCAATCTGGGCCCAGATCTGCCCCCACGGCTTACCTGTCCCAGGTCGGAAAGTCAAGCCCCAAATACCCCAGAATGCCCAGGCGTTCCTGCTTGGCCAGGGCCGATTTCTCTACAGGCAGCCTCTTCTTTTCTCATGTGAGTCCAGCACTACCGGTGCAAACAGTGTGGGAAAGTACTAGAAAGATGAGACAAAGGCAGTTCCCACCCAGGGCCAGGGAGGGAGGATAGGGCAGTGATGAATTACAGGATGGGACTGGGAACCATGAGAAGTTAGCATTTGGCATATATTGGAGAGAGAGAGAGCGAGAAAGGCAAAGAGAGCGAGAAAGGCAAAGAGAGCGAGAAAGGCAAAGAGAGCGAGAGAGCGAGTGAGCGAGCGCGAGCCTGGAAGAAGGCAGTCAAAACAGCTTACGTATAAATAGTCTTGATTGGAGGTGAGTAAAGTTAAGGGCAGGGCTTTAGCCATCAAAAAGACGAAAGAGCGAATCAAGTTCAGAACAAGGACGTGGAGGTTGGCCTGGCTTCCTTAGCTGAAGGGCCCTTTGGCTCTGAGGGCAGAGTGAATCAGAGGCCTCGGGACCTGTGCGGTACCCCCTCCAGCTCAGGGCTCCTGGGCTCTATAAACACAGACTCCCGACTCACCTGCCCTCTGTCCCAGGAAGGACAGGCCTGGAGTTTCATTGCCTTGAGCAATCGCTGTGCCACAGGGTTTCTGTGGGTGCTAATTGCCTGTTTGGCTTGGCGCAAGTTGCCTGCTCCCCCTGCTTCCCGGCAGGCTGCTCCCCAGCCCGGGGAACCAGACAGGCAGCATCGCTGGCTCCAGGTCCTGTTGCCACGTCTCTCATTCCCTTGTCCTGAAGCTGGCACTTTCTGCGGAGTGGGCCTTCCAGGGCCCTGGCCTTGTGTCCCAAGTGCCACCTGGACTCTTTGCTACCAGGGCCTGGGGATGTGGGAGCTGCCTTCAGAGTGAAAACGGAGAAGGAGTCTAGGTGCTCACATCAGGGCCTGCTTCCCGTCATAAGACCAAGCAGAAACATGGTAGTGCTGGCCATGCCGTTAATTAATTGTATGTCTTTGTTCAAATCTCTTAACTTCTCTATGTTTCAGTTACCTTAAGTCACCACATAGCAGGAGGGTAATAGCTCAGTGGTAGAGTGTGTGCTCAACGTGCACAAGGTCCTGGGTTCAATTCCCAGTACCTCCACTAAAAAATAACAATAATTAAAAAATTTAACAAACCACATTGGTGTATTAATACTTGACTCCTTTAGCATATAGAATTAATCTGAGAATTAATGAGATAACGTATTTAAAAGTGCTTTGCAAACGTAAAGCACAACAAAAATAAATATATATTTCAGCCTGATGGGTCAATACTGATGTCCTTAGTGGAACACTGCCCTAATAAAAAAAAAAATCTCTCCAGCCATCCACCCTCCTTTTGTTTTTTCTTTCATGCACTCCCTCACCAGAGTTTAATGAGCATCTATGATTTGAGCACTGGGCTAGGAGCTGGCGACATGGAGATGCAAATAAATTTATATCTCATCAGTCTGCAACCCGGAAGTCTCTAACAGCTCTCAGGGTTGTTTGGTTAATTTGTGGACCCCACCCGCAAATCCTCTTACTTCCCAGACCACAACCTCTTGGGGTTCAGCTCTAGGAAATGGAACTCCTAGGTGGCCACTTGTTGAATTATGACATGTGAGAGGTCAGTTCCTCCCTAGAGTGGCTTCAACCCCTGTGCTTCTGGGCTTGCTGCCCTCGGACACGCCACCAGGCTGTGACTCCTTGGGAAAGGCCCGGATTAGGCATCCGGGTGGAGGGAAGACAAGTTTCCTCTTGCCCAGGGCCGAGCGTAGGAGATGGGAAAATGGACAGGGACGGCAGGTTTGTACATCCACAGACCCACAGTCTGGCTTGTTGTGTGTGGGCATGTTGTGCTGCTGTGACCCACCCTCAGCCCCTCTCTCCAAGACCCCTTAGAGTCCGCTGATGGCTGATGGCCACAACCCCCGCCTGCTAGGGCTAGCACTATGGGTGGCCCCTCTGATTACCCAGTCCTCTAACTACCTTGTATCTTTACTGTCTCCATCTTGATGACTGAGCCATGCTGTACTTTCTGAAGAGCCACCATCTCTGTTGTTGCTTGGCTTGAAATTTGTTTTATAAGCACACACACACACACACACATACACACACACACACACACATACACACACATACATACACAGTTGATCCTCATTATTTGTATATTCTGTATCTGCAAATTTTTTTATTGAAGGATAGTTGTTTTAAGATGTTTTGTTAGTTTCTGGTGTACAGCAAAGCGGTCCAATTATATACACATATATATTCTTTTTCAGATTCTTTTCCATTATAGATTATTATAAGATATTGAATATAGTTCCCTGTGCTATACAGTAGGTTCTTGTTGTTTATCTGTTTTTATGATAGTGTGTATGTGTTAATCCCAAACTCCTAATATAATCCTTCCCTCCTTCCCCTTTAGTAACTAAAAGTTTGTTTTCTATGCCTGTGAGTCTGTTTCTGGGTTTTGTAAATAAGTTCATTGGATCATTTTTTTTTTAGATTCCACATGTAAGTGATGTTTGTCCTTCTCTGTCTGACATACTTTACTTAGTATGATAATCTCTAGGTCCATCCACGTATCTGCAAATTTGACCACCTGCTGAAATTTACTTGTAATCTCAAAATCAATGCCTGCAGTGCTTTTGTGGTCATTTGTGGACACATGCAGAGTGGGGAAATGCTCAAGTCTCCCGATGCACACGCTCCCGGCTGGGGCTGAGCAAGATGTTCTGCTTCCTGTCTCAGCTTTCACACTATAAATGTGTCCTTCTTGCAGTCTTTTTAGTGCCACCTTTTTCTTGCACATTTGTACTTTTTGTTGGTGATTTCATTATTTAAAATGGCCCCCAAGCATGGTGCTGAAATGCTGTCAAGTGTTCCTAAGCCCAGGAAAGCTGCAATGTGCCTTACGGAGAAAAGACCTGTGTTGGACAAGCTTTGTTCAGACGTGGGCTGTCGTACTACTGGCTGTGAGTTCAACCTTAATGAGTCAACCATATGTATTAAATGAGATGTCTTTATAAACAGAAAACACACATGGAACTAAGTTATGTACTGATGGATTGGTGAAAACGCTGTGACTGGAGGCTTGCAGGAACCCAGCCCATATTCCCTTAGGAGCAGTGTTCGGTATTTGCTGATTCAGTGTTCATGATGGCTTTATAGAACGCAATTACCGCAGATAACAGGAACAGACGGTCTACATGTAATTTCTCCTCTTCTTTCCGCCCTCCCCCTCCGTCTCATTTGCTTCATCCAAATTCTTTTGGGTATTCTTCCACTTCAGTCTAGTTCAAATAGTTGTCTGAGAATTTCATTTTCACTTGTATCTGTGAAATCCTGATCCTGGGAAGGAAGGCCTCTGTCAGTGGAGGGTACTGCTCTGGGGTGGACACCTCGTCCTCGGGGACACAAAGATAGGTGCACTCGAGTCCTTGCTCTAGGAGCTCACGTAACCCTGCAATAGCAGCTCCCAAGGGAAGAGCATCACTTCAGTGGAGTCACTGGCTATTTTCTCAACCCTAGGGACCAGTATGACCATTTAGTGTTTGACTGACTTCAAAGATAGTCAAACTCAACTGCTCTAGAAGCTAGTTGTGGTCATCCCCGCAGGTCCAAGACTCATAGCCAAACTAAAGTGTGATTGTGAGGGTTGGTCAGTTGTACTGATCTGTGGTCAGGAATTAGAGACCTGCTGGCCAGTTCCTCCTGCAAGCTGTTTCATGCTGTTTCTGCTTCCTGCTCCTCTGGAATACATGGACAGCCTCAGAGAAAGATGACATTCTCGGTGTGAATAAAACGTGGACATGGGCAGGCTTCTGGATGGTTACATGTTTTGGCAATAATGTTAACAACCAGAGCATAAGCAAGAGCCATAGGAGGAAAATATGCATACAGTATCTATGTTACTATATATATATATATATATATATATATATATATAGTGTGTGTGTGTGTGTGTATATATATGTGTGTGTGTGTGTGTGTGTGTGTGTGTATAGTAATGATCTGTGGATGTGGATGAATCTCTGGTCATAGATGGCTTTGCCCAGGCTCTGATACAAAGGGAAATGTGTGAAGGACAGAGAAGAAAATCAGAGGGGCCCTTTTGATGAAGACAATGAGGAGTATGGTGAAGTTTAAGAGAGTATGGTCCTGGAAGGCAAGGCTGAGAAAGAGATCACTCTTTGCCTCTCCATCTTGTTTCCTTCCTCTCTGTTGATCCTTCTTAATCAGGGCACCACGAGGCTGTGTGCAGCAAGCACCAAGCTAACAAAGACAGTGTGGAGAAATGCTTTCTGGTTTGCGAGCCCCGAGGTTCTCAGGGATCTTGTTAATTACAGGTCTTGTGGCGTGCAGGCTGGTGAGGATCCAGGAACATGAGGAATGTTTTCTGGCTTTCAGGAAGTTCACCCAGATGATATTTACAGGAGCTATGATGTGAAGGGTAGCAGAGAAGTGGGGCAGATGTCCAGTAACTCAAAGTGCTTAAAGGCAATAGAGTAAATAGAGAGGAGGGGAGGAGCAGGCACTCAGGGCATCCTGTGGGCACAAGTGAATGAGTCATCAAGAAGTCGGTGTTGCTGGAGAGGACTTTGTCCAGGTCAGCTTGGCAGCTGGCCTCCCTCCACAGCTGCTCAAGGACGTGAATGGAAGAGAGTGAGGGGGTCATCCACGGATTGGCCAAGTGTGATGTTCAGATGCTCAGGTAGAGACCAGAATATTTGGAGAGCCACTGCCTCCTCTCCAAATATTGGCACTGGAGATGTCAAGAATACGGATACGGAGAAGATGGTGCCTTTCTCTTTGGTCAGTGTTTTATTTCTTTAAGAATCCAGCACTCCCCTCAGGGCTCCCTGGCATGAATTCCCTCTCAGCACGCCCTGGGAACCCCACGCTTCCAAACTGCCCAGCTCAGGTTCTGCCTCTAGCCCGGTGGCTTCTTTGTCCTACAGGAGTCCTTCAAGCTGCCCCTGCTTCATGCTCTTGGACTTGTGGGGACATACTTTTGACTGCTGCTCTGGCTTGGATTAAGATATGGTAGATTCACAATGAGGACCGTATTATGTAAGAAGACCAGAGGCTTTGGAATCAAACAGATCTTGATTCTAATCTCAGCTTTCACATTTTTTAGCTGTGTGACATAAAGCAAATTCTTTAACTTTCCATTGCCTTTTTGTACCACCTGTGAAACAGAGATAATACCTCTTCTGAAACATTGTTGGGAGCGTCAGGGAGAATATGTAAAGTACTGGCAAAGAAGGGTCTCAGTAAGAGGCACTTATTGTCACTGTCCCTTTGTAGCGTCTTAGTTTCTGAGAACAGATAATCCATTTCTCTCCTCCATCATGGAACCTGGATGTGTGTAACTGTGATGTGTCAGCAAGAGGTTCTGATAAAAGGTCCCTGAACAGGGGTTAAATATCAGGTGTGAGAAAGGAAGGGCTGGTCCGGGGGCTCCAGAGAACTTCAGATCGATCTATCAAGGGCTTTGCAGGACCTGGTTGGTGCTCAGAGAAATTGGGCATTGGTCGCTGCAGCTCACACAAGGGTGGTGGGTCTTCCATCAGGAGCAACAACGTATGAAGCAGCAATATGTTTCGAGCCTCTCTGTCTGCAGAGCCCTGCACCAGACACGCAGAGAGTAGGTGAAAGCTGTGGAGTCTGCTTCCAGGGCCTCGCATTCTCACTGGTATGGGTACACACCCTTTCTTCAGCCACCCTTCAGCACTCCCTCCCACCGCCTCTGCCTGCCAGTGTCTCTCCCTTCCCTTTATTTGTACTGGGTCCTGCTTCCTTTATTTAATCCTTATAACACCCCCTTCTATACTGTGGTTTCCATTTTATAGATGTGGAAACTGAGGTATGGGGGGATAAAGTAACTTGCCCAAGGCGGTGTATTAGAATTTAAACCTGAATAGATCAACTAAGTCTTTGTTTCATTTAGTTTTCTTTTTAGTTATAGAGGGCGATGGATTTTGTTGTTGCTGTTGTTTTGTCTGGTTAGTAATGCCCATGTATGGTTTAAAAAAAAAAAGATGTCGTTCAAAGGGGGATAAAAGTAAAAAGTAGTTCTCCTTCTTAGGACCGAGTTTCAGGCCCCTAACTCCTCCCCAGAATCTGCTGTTGCCAAATCGTTGTGTTCACTTCCAGGTTCTTTATAAAGAAGTGTGGATGTGTGCTTGTGTGTGTACGTGCTCAGCTGCACACAGATGGGAGTCTAGTATTCGCACCACTCCACATCTCGCTTTTTCCTACCAAAGAACATTCCTTCAAGCCTATCCCCATTTCAGCATTCTTCCGCTGCCCCTTTCACAGTCACGCCATTTGTCTGGATGTCCTGTGACACTGTGAGCCAGTCCCCTATTGGCGGGCACCTAGCTTCCATCCTCTGCTTCTCCACACAGTCCTATAGGAAACACCCTTGTGCATGTGTCTTTGGGCCCCTGGACTGGTCTACCGGCAAGATGAATTCCTGGAAATGGCTTTACTGTGACAAAGGCTCTGTGCATTTCGTATATTGATAGAGACGGGCAGACCTCCTTTTATTGCGCTTTGCAGATATTGTGTTTTTTTACAAACGGAAGGTTGGTGGCAACCCTGCATTGTCAGATGATAATTAGCGTTTTTTGAAGCAATAAAGTATTTTTAAATTAAGGTGCATACATTGTTTTTATAGATGTAATGCTATTGTATACTTAATAGATCACAATGTAGTGTAAACATAATTTTTATGTACACTGGGAAACCCAAAAGCTGTGTGGCTCACGTTACTGCGATACTGGCTTTATTGCGGTGGTCTGGACCCAGACTCACGATATCTCAACGCATGCCTGTATTTCCAAATTTTCCTCCAAAGAAGAGGCCTGTGCTCTTTACCAGTGTTAACATATTTTCCTTTAAAGGTGGGTTTTTTTTAACCCACCTGCTGAGAACCCCTTGATGTCGCCACACACAAACGTGCCCTGTACGTCTCACTGTCAGACCACACAGGCCTTTCATATCAGGAGCCCTATCAGGCTCCTGTTTCCAGGCCGGGCTCTGGGAACCCTGTGACCCTAGAGCTGCCGTGGAGACAGAGCCCGGAGCTAGTACTTGGCCTCAGGCTTGGGTTTTACAAGGTGTGTCTCTGCTGGCAGTGGTCACCTCCTGGAAAAAGACCCTCGTGTCCCAGGTCTGAGACCCTGGCCCCAGGCGCTTGGTGCTTTTGTGAACTGCTTGTCTCCCAAGCTTTGAGGAATTGGTCTCTGGCACAAGAACCGGTCAATGTCCTCTCTTACCCCTGGCTTTCTAGAAACTGCATCTATATTTAGCCCAGTTGCACCACCCCTACTCCCCCTTCCTGAGCTAGGGTATAATTGCCAACCATCCAGAAGATGACAGGGTCCAGGCTCAGAGCGCTGCTGAGGAAATGGGCTCCCATGGAAACCCAAGGCTCTTGTTTCTCAAAACCAAACCAGCTCACAGGCAATTAGCTTTGGGAGGAAGGCCGGGTGGGGCGTGCATCTTCAGGACAAAGCATGGAGCCAGGGGGCAGAAGCTAGATGACAGCCACATGTGGAAGCACGCTGAGAAGGCGGGAGAACGGGGAAGGACTCGGAGCCCAGGGAAGCCGCCGCACTGAATTGGACTCACCTGGAGGGCCAGCTCGATTCCATGCTCTGGGAAGGGCCTGGATGTGCCTGTGGGGGTGAGTGAGGGAGCTTCCCACCCCCGAACGGTGACCCCACAAGCCAGAACGTGATGACGCGCTCCGTGATGTGCAGCCTCCGTCTCCCTAGTCACTGTTCCAGCCTGTCCTCTGATGCTGTATGTAGAGGAGCCAGGGGAGAGCTGGTAACTGTATGTTTTAATAACAATCATCTTAGAGCTCCGTAAGTGTGCAGGCTGCTTTCTGCTTTGCTCAGTGTGGAGACACACTACAAGGGGTGGGCTTCGGGACAAGGTGTGGCAAAGGATAAAAACCACAGGCTGCATTCTGACCCCAGGTCTGAGCTCTGCTGTCAGATCATGTGCCTGGCCTGTAGGATTTTTAATATTTTTAATTATTAAATATTTATTAAACATTAAATATTTTTAACATCTTTCTCCCTTCCTTCTTCCCTTTTTCTCTTCCTTCCTCCCTTCATTCCTCCCTTCCTTCCTTTCTTCCCTCCCTCTCTGTCTCTGACTTTCTCTCACCCTCCCTCTTTCCCTCCCTCCTTCCTCCTGCTCCCCCTCCTCCTTTCTCTCTGTCTCTCCCTCCTTGTCCTCATTGTGGTCCTCTTTCTCCTCGTCTTTCTCTCTCAGTATTCTTGGGCTTCATACTACTAGTGTTAGGCTGAAAGCAAGAACTCTGGTCCCTGTCTTCCCCAGTATGTTCTTTCGCCCAGCTCTACATCCTTTGGACTCCCACCCCCGCCTCTGTAGAGCCCACTCCTGCTGTCCGGCCAGGTTGGGCTGATTGGCTATCTCCAACTCGCCCGTGTGTGGAAGCCAAGGATTTGGCTTCAGATTTACAACACGGGAAAGATCAAAGAAAGATGGTGGAGTTTCCAAATCTCCTTCCAAGCAAATCTGCAGTTGGGGGAGGTGCCTGGTGAGGGCCCAAGGCAGCCCCTATAGAGCCTGAGGTAGGAGAGGAGGGCCTCTGAAGGATGCTGGGGCCCCCTCCCTCCGGGGACCTCAGGAAGCTCTCAGCCCCCAGCACAGGGCTGGTGAGAGGCCTGGGCTCACGTGTCTGGAGGGCACGATGTATGATTTTCTTGTTGACTGTGGCCCTGGGGAATGAACAAGGAGACCTCTGAGCCAGACAAGGCAGTGGGTAGGAGGACGGAGCAGGCCCTCAGCAAAATTCTAGTTGTAAAAGGGGAAGAAAAAGAAAGGCAGTTAGTTTACTCTAATTAGAAACTTCTGGTGCTTGAATAGGTTTAGAGAATTATCGGCATTCTGGGGCCTGTGCATTTGCGGTAACAGGTGGAGCCTCAAGCACCACCAGGTGAGAAAAAGAGACAGGAGTAAAGGGGGAGCCTGCCCCACACCCTGGCACACACAGACGTGCCCTGCGGCGATGGCAGTATCTCATTTCAAGGCAACCAACGTGCTTCCATGTCCTGTTTCTCTGGGAAGCTGCGGTAAACGTGTGGAGCCCCGAGGAGAAAGGCTTCTCGCTTCCATAGGTGTGCAGCCTCTCCCTGGGGAGTCACTGCAGGCGCTGCACCGGGGGCTAAACCACCTTCATATCCAGCACTCCTCCACCTCCCCGCAGAGCCCAGTCTGCTGGTGGTCCGTCGGGTAATGAGGGTTGTGACGGGAGGGTGCCGGCGGCCAAGGTCCAAAACCAACAGCAGCTACTTCCCAAAGGTATCCTTTGCCTTGAGCTGTACTCAAGGGCCAGCTGCCTGGGCTGAGCTTCACTGAGCTCCTGGAGTGTCTGGGGATGAAACAGTCTGTTCAGTCCAGGAAGCTAAAAGCTGAGCTTCACATTCCTAAGGTCCCAACTGGGGAACCTTCACTTTTTGCTGAATTGCCTCACTGGTAGGTCTCTTCACCTCCAGGGTCCCCTCCATAAAATGAGGGGGTGCACGAATGTCTCTTGGGTCCCCCAAGACTCTTTGAATCTATCTACCTGTGACCACCTGTTCCTTTGGCTTCTTCTCGCCTCTCCCATGGGTCAAGTTGGTTTGGTCCCCATCTGTCCATGTCGGCAGATGAATGTGTTTGTCCTAAACCCTGTAGGTGTGCTAGGAAACGTGAACAGTAAGTCATTTTCACCAAAAACATAACTAGTGTAGGACATCGGAGAAGACGTTATCAGTAGCTTGTTTCCGGGAAAGGGAAAGGGTTGAGCCTATTTTGCTTTCGAGGCTTGGGCATCTCCTCCTTGGAAGATTCTCCTGCTCACAGAGAAAGTTATTTTGCCCCCATCCTTCACCAGCTAAATCCTGTCACCTGTCCTGGGGCAAAAAAGTGGGGCCTCCCTTTACAGGGGCTGGGGAGAGAGAGAGAGGAACCTCTAGGACACAGAAGCTGAGAAGTCTTCTAAGGAGATGTCCTTCATGCAGTCTCATAAAAGTCCCATGTGCTGTGGCTGACAGCAGGGGAGAAGGCCAGAATTAGGAAAATGAACCCGTGTGTGAGCACACACACATGCGTGCGTGCACACACACACAGGGTTTTACATAGGATAGGATACCAGGGGTGCCGGTTTCCTAGCTAAGAGCCCTTTGGTAGTTTTCTGCTGTTACAGAACTCTTATTTCCTCTGCCATTTGGAAAGCCAAGGCCAGACATCAGGGCACCCACCTGCTTGTCTGGCGGCTTCTCTTTCTGGGCAGGTTGTCTGGATGTCTGAAGCTATGGTTTGGGCCTTTCTCCTTTCTCCATGCACCTGTGCACTCTCTGTCCCTGGAGCAGGAATGCTCCAGTCACCAGCCTCTGAACTCTAGGAAACTTAAAGCTGAGACCAGCATCCTTGCCTCTCATGATGACACTAAAGGAGGGCTACTCGGCAGATTTCAGTATTTAAAAAAAAAATTGCCAGATTAATTCACTCGTATATTTCCTGTGTAATAAAATAGAAAGTGGGTGCGGGTAGAGTACTGTAAAGTAAGTAAAAGCAATGATGGGGACAGAGTAGGCAGTGAAAGAGAAGAAGGGCCCCTTTGCAAACACAGCAAGTCCGAGGGTTGGGCAGCAGTGACCACTGAGAGGGGCCAAGGGCTGGGCTGGGCCCCCATCCTCAGCGGGAGACATGGAAGAAACCCCTGCGGAGGCAGGCAGATCTCATGGTCACAGCCCCCCACCCCCCACCCCCCACCCCCACCCTCCTCTCCCGCTAGCGGCTCTCCCGTAGGCAGGGCTGAGAGGCTGGGAGGTGGGTGACCTAGCGGAGGGTCTGTGCTCTCTCGGCAGGCGGAGCATGAAACGGAAGGCGCTGTTCACCTGTCCCTTCAATGGAGACTGCCGCATCACCAAGGACAACCGCCGCCACTGCCAGGCCTGCCGGCTCAAGCGCTGTGTGGACATCGGCATGATGAAAGAGTGTGAGTTTCAGGGGCGGGGCCCGGGCGGGGCGGGGGCGGGGTCGGGGGAGGCGCTGGCTGCTGTTTATACAGGCTTGGTTAAAGAGGTCTGCTTGCCCTTCCTCCGTAGCTGCCTGCATTTGAGGTTCAACCAGGGGTGTGAGTGGGCGGGGAGGCTGGAACTCCAAGGCCAAAGGCCCCCAAGGGGTCCTGGCAGCCTTTCTGGGATCTGCGTATGTGTCTCTGAGGCCTGGGAAGGGCTCCCAGCTCCAGTGCGAGGCCGGTGAGTAAGAACAAGCAGGGCACCGCCTTCATGAACCCCCGAGTTAGTCTTCCTATAAGACATCACTGCTGTTCTTACAGCATCCTCTTCCCAGGACCTTCAGGGAAAGGATGAGGCTCAAGGACCCCAGGGTCCTTTGGACTTTGGAAGAGAGGGCTGCTGTGGGTGAAGAGGGGCAGGAGTGATGGGGAAGAGAAATATTCACAGCCTGGCTGTTAGAGGGGTTCCTGCCCTACCCTAGCCTTCCAGTCACTCTGGCCCAGTGAGCAGGTCCAAGCGTTGATTCCCAGGGGAGACTAGATGGAAGGATCCTGAAAAGGGAAGGACTGGACTCTGGGAGGACCCCCAGATCCAGATGGAGAAAGAGGAGCAATCCTCTAGGACTTCCTGTCCAGCTCTGGGGTTGCAGGAGAGGACCTTCCATTAAAACCAACCTCTGGACTTTGCATCTGAGCTCTCGTACCAGTTACTTGGTAACCAGAGTAGCCATTGAATTCAGCAGATCTTGGGAGGGGCTGGCCACGCCCTCCCTGGGCTAGAGGCAAAGGCACAGGGCCCGCCTGGGCATGGGTGCCCTCTGCACACTCTGCCCCTGCCCTGCCTCTTGCTCGTCCCTGTCTGTGGTCTGTACTCTGACCCCCTCTTGGCCCTGGGACCAGGCCTGTGCCCTGCTAAGCTGTGGGCCTGGGGAGGCCAGTGGGGATATTCAGAAGCAGTCACCTCCTGGCTATGGGGCCAGTTCTCCGGGGGCATGGAAAGAGGCCCAATACAGGAAAGATATGTCTGTTACAAAGAAAAAGCCACGCGACAGGGCTGAGGGGATGGGAAATTTCTTCCTTGATAGAAAAAAACATTCTGTGTTTTTGGGAAACAGAGGCAGAGTGGAGGCCCCAGGGAGGCCTCCTCCGGCCTTGACAGGCTCCTTTCTGGTGGGCCACAGCTCTTCATTCCTGATCCTGGCTCCCCAGCCAACACTGGCAGCTCTGGAAGAAGTTTCCAGGCCATCGTGCCTCCTCGCCCCCACAGGAAGGTGCAGGCCTGGGCATGCCATCACTCCCAGTCCTGTCCCCTGCCCCGCCCGGCTCTTGTTTATCCTGGAGCAGTGGAGGCTCAAGACCTGGGTGCCTCATGGAGCTTCTCACATGTTGGCTTAGTGCAGCTTGCCCTCCGCGAGGTGCTAAGCGGAACATAATTAGGATGCTGCATGCATAGCCCCTGCCCCTGCTGAGCACGCAGCCTCCACAGGGCAGGGAGTCATGGTTCTAAGGCTCCAGCCAACCAAGAACGGCCCGGAGTTACACCGCTAGGATTCAGTAAGGCTCTGCCACAGGCGTTCCAGTTGGGGCCAGCCTCCCTGATGTGCCCAAGGTGCTTCTCCTATGTCCCAGGAAAAAGGAGATGTTCCATCAACTCAGGACAGAAAGAACACTTAGCAATCATCTGAGACCCAGAAAGGCAAACATGCCACGATTGGGGTCAGAAGGCAAGTTGGGACTAGACTCCAACTCCTTGTCCCTCCTACATCCCTCCTGGTCCCCAGAGGGAGCACAGCATCCCCCGTGATGAGCCAGGTCTTGAGGGTCTCAGGGTGCCCCTGCCCCAGGAGCACCACATGGTGGGAGGTCAGCCATCCGGAAGTGGAGGCCCAGCCCCGGCCCCCACAGCTTTGTGCCTCAGCCACCCCAACCCAAGCCTCAGTCCCTCTGATGGAGTCCCGAGCCCCCATCCTGCTCTCTGCCCCGGGTAGCCCTGTGCTCAGCACTCTGGCCACACTAGTGCAGAGAGCTGTGCTGAGTTAGGAATGGACTGGCAGAGCTGAGCGCTTGGGGTCAGGGCCCCAGAGCTCCAGTTAAACCGAAAGTTGGACCAGCACTAGGCTCACTCTTTCCACTGCCCCAAAGGGAAGGTCCTCCAGGAAGAACTACAGTTCCCTGCCTCAGGTTAGCCCAGCTCTGGGAGGCCTGTCTGTATGTCTGGGCCTGGAGCTCCCCAGCTCAGATCTCTAGGAGAGCTGCTTATTTACCACCTGGGCTTGCCTAGCCTCCTGGAGACAACTGTCAACATTAGTAAAACCACAGGACACCCCAGGGCTCCCTTCGAAGGGAGCTGCAAACCCAGGCTCCTTTCTGTCAAGGCAGGGAGGTGGCCCTTCCCTAGAGAAGGCCTAGGAAGAGGGGAAGGGGGAGGGGATGAGAGTGGGAACCAGGGTTTGCTGACCACTGACTGTACGAGTGTCAGGCACTAGGGCTTTCTTTAGTTAAAGTCTGACAACTATCCCTAAATATGTAAATACTTCTATTTTTATTTTTTTGTGATTAAATAAGCAAAGTCAGAGGAATTAAAATATCATGCCTCCAAGCTAATAACCTAGGTCTGTGTGCTTCCAGAGGCCAGACCTGTGGGCTCCACCCCAGCACCGCCCTCAGGCACCGCCAGGGGGCCAGAGCTCCTCCACTGTGCATTTCCAGGCACTGCCTGGGGCCCTAAGGGATGGGCTGAAGAGAGTTTGTTCCCACTGAAAACTCTCTTTCTCTTCAAGTCCGGGTCGATGCCCTTGGAGCCCAAGAAATTTCATAGTTGAGTTCTGGCCTCTTGTAGACCTGGTCTGCCCAGAACCACCTTTCATGTGTACTTGTGCAATGTCTGTATACACGTACATCTTTTCTGCCCAGCATGAACACAGCCCCTGGCACGTAGTAGGTGCTCAGTAAATACATGTTGAATGAATCTTAGCTCCCTGTGATGTTTCTCTGTATCTCTACATCTCCCACTGATTTATGGATCAGGAAGCTCTCCCAAACCTGGTATTATCTGTCATTCATTTAGAAAAATTTTATGTCTGCTTCCCCGAGGTTGTCTTTTGGCCACCAGTGGCAACCTGAAATGTTTTTAAGTTGTTCATGCTTTCAGATCTTGACTCCCTAACTCTAGGCTTCATGGAACAGGGACCATCTTGCACGGGATTCACTTGAGCAAAGCCATTTACACACTCGGCAAGGCATTGAGAAGTTCCTAAGCCACCACACGGATTTCACAAAGTCCGTGTCCACAGCTCATGGCCTTTAGTCATTGGAGAGCCCATCAGTGGGCTTCTAACTTCAGTGGCTTTTAACTTCAAAACTACTACATGATAGTTATGGTATTTTTAAGTAGCAATTCATTGAGAAAATGATTTTTAAATCTTTTGTGAAGTTAATAACCCCTTTAAACAAATGACTTATTTCATAAATCACAATGACATCTGCATATGTGAGAGACTTATGACTTACTTAGTCCCCAAACAGTGTTGCCTGGAGGGAGGACCGTGGATTGGCAGCCTCCATTTGAAACCAGCAGATTTCAGCGTTTCTTCCTCTAGTACCGCACACAAGATGGTGGTTGCTACTGACAGATGTGATGGAGAGGAGCAATGTCATAAGGTTAACCTCAAATCTCTGAACTTTATTACATACAAGTTTTGCTACTTTAACTTTCCACACTTTTTGGGTGGATTGGAACACCTTGTGTGTCCAAACTCCACGGCTGAGGACCAGGGTCCTACTGAGCATTCATAGCTGATTACAGTCATGGGCAGTGTGGGGTAGTGGACACTAAAAAGCAAACTTCCCAGGCCCACAATTTGTTAGCTGTGTGGCTTTGAGCAAGGTGTATAGCCTCTCTGGGCCTCGGTTCCCTTTTCTGCAAAATGAAGATAGTAGCATCTGCTTTAGGGGTTATTACAAGGACTAAATAATGTGAGTTAATATATAAGAAGCACTTAGAGTATGAAAATGAATATATGTCTGTATATGTACAACTGAAACATTTTGCTCTACAGCAGAAATTGACACAACATTGGAAACTGACTGTACTTCAATAAAAAAAATACAAATTTAAAAAAAAAACACTTAAAATAGTGCCCAGTACATTAAAAACTCTATTTTTTCCCTTTTTCATAAAAACTCTATTTTTATTAACAGTATTTTTTGAGGGGGAGGATACAGCTCAAGTGGTAGAGTGCACGCTTAGCATGCACGAGGTCCGGGGTTCAATCCCCAGTACCTCCTCTGAAAATAAAGAAATAAACTTAATTACCTCCCCCCCAAAAAAACAACTAAATAAATCACTCTTCAAAAAATATTTCTAAAAAAACCAGTATTTTTTGTTACATAAAACTTGATCACCAGGATTTCTAGCTCCCAACAGATTAGAACTCTGAAGGGGGAAGACACACACCAAGAAGAGATAAGTACTTAGGTTAACAGAGCACAGCAGACGGGTATGAAAAGTAGCACAAGAGCTCAAAACCACAGCAGGCTGAGTCACACAGTGCAGGGAACAGCCCTGTGCAGTTCTGAGTTCATAACCTTGTTCCTGCAAAGTCCTATAATTATTCAGAATGGGATGTCTCTGAATCATCAAGAAAAGGTTACATGATGTCACAGGTGTTCCGTTACAAGGTGTTCTCTCTTGAAAAAACTTCAATCACAATCATTTAAATTAAAAATGTAAGCTTCACTCAGTGATCCGGTGGACTGGCCTGTGCTATGCCAACATTGGAGGGTACGTGTGGCATTGCACATCCCACCATCGTTTCCTGAGCCAGGACGATGACCAGCACATAGTAGGTTCAGTCGGTGTTGACGTGTTGGGCGTCCAATCTACCAGACTATTGAGCGAGGACCATGGTGGCCAGGAAGCCCCACTGTGCCAGCCTTGGTGGGAGAGACACAGGCATTATACGATGTGGCCCCTGCCCTTAGGGAGCCTGCAGTTTCCATGAAGGCTCTTTCTATGCAGGCTTTTATTAGAACCTGTACTAACCATAAATGTGATTGGGTGCCAATGTGTGTGGGAAAAACTGGACATACTGCAGAAGTAACAAATGAGAGCTCACTGCAGATCAGGGCAATAAGAAAGTCTTCGTGGTAAAAGAGGGCTGAGCTGGCGCTGGGGCAGATAGAACGTGCATGACTACTGGGGAGAGAAGGCCCAGCTGGACAAGCATCGGGCACAAGGGGAAACGCGGTGGCAAGAGTGAGCAGGTCATGTTCTCAGGTCAGCAGTCCCAACGTGTCCAGAGGCCCTTAGAAATAAGGTTGGAAAGTTAGGAAGTAAAATCGTGGAGAATCTGGATTTTAGTTTGGACATGGTTAGCAGGAAGGGCCCAGAGAAAGTTTCTGAGCAGGAGAGTGACATCACAGAATCACAGAGGGTTATCAGAGCCCCGTCAGGCTGCAGACACGCCTGTGGGCACACAGGACCAGCCCCCTGGCCAGCCCCACCGCCCCCCCCCTCGTCTCATTGCCTCCTCTGCCCGCCCCTCAGGTGTGCAGGTAAGAGCAGACACAGAATCTTGGCTTCCCCAGGCTAGGGCCTTGCACCCTCCCTTGGATGGGATGCCCCCTGCTCCTTCCTCTCCCATCCAGCTTGACCTCTTGGGGTCTGAGCAGACGCCCTCTGTGGAAGGAGGGCTGGCAGCTCTTTGGGCAGATGAGTCAGTAACCTGGGCGTGGCCTCCTCCCCGTCTTCCTCCAGGTATGGTTTACATCAGCTGTGGAGGGAAGGCGCCATCTTTTGCCGCTGGCTTCCTTTTCCTGCTGTGCCCACTCCCACCCCCCCGCAGGCTCTCCCCCTGCCAACTTCCCTTGTCCTCCCCCCACCAGAGGAACCTGGGCCAGTGGGCCTTTCTCAAAGCCTGGAACCCACCCACTCTGAGGTTGTGGTTCCTTTCCCTGCTCTTGTGAAACTCAGTTCTGTGGGCAGATGCCCTGGCAACACCAGCACAGAGCAAGCAGCTACAGGCCGCCAGCCCCTGTGCCCACTCCTGCCGTCAGCGCTCTGCAAGCCCTGGCCGGGCAGGCTGTGTGCCGGGCACCCCTGCTCCCAGCCCCACCCTCCCAGCAGCTGCCCCAGGACAGCAAGGCCCGAAGCCCCTGCGCAGCCTGCAGGAGGCTGGGGCTCCCGTGGTCAGACCCCCTGGGTGACCGCTGGAGAGAGCTCCCCAGATTAAGGCTGTGAGCTGTTATCCTCCGGGACTTCCAGAGGACTTGGAAACTTCCTTGAGCAGAAATTTCAAGACTGAACAGCGGAGGGATGGGTTGTTTTGCAGGGAACCAATGAGGTAGTCTTCCTACATTGGTCAAAGTAGATCACGGACCTGGAAACTTGGATGTGGGAATGGCCGTGTAGTGGGGTCTTCTCAGCAGCCCCCAGCTTCCAGCACTGTGACTGTGCAGACAGTGACTCTTCCTCCACCCAGTGTCTCCCTCAGGACCAGGGAACCTGGGGAGCAGGGAGGAGGGACGAGATCGAAAGTTTAGTGAGCATCTGCTCTGTGCTAGGCCAGCATTCAGGTCTCAGAACTCTCGGTCCTTTGAGGTAGGATCCCCATATACACACACTTTATGGAGGAAGGAACGAAAAAGGGACTTAGAAGAGATCAGATGGCCCAAAATTTTCATTTTTAGAAACAAGCAAACAAAAGCCAGGAGAGTTCAGTTTGCCCAGAGTCAGACACTTTGTTCTTGAGATCCTAGCCTCCCGCAATAATGCCCAACCATCCCACCTCTCAAATCCCATTTCCTCTCTCTCACACACCTGCCTTCTCAGCATAGAACATGCGTATGATGTGGGCTCGGAGTCCCTCTGGCGGGACGCCGCGTGAGCTCTGGGTGTGAGGGCACAGCCCCTCCCATCCTGTGCCTTTACACCTGGAGGAAGGTTTCTTGGAGGAGCTGCAGGCCCAGCCCTCCTGACCACTCGCTCCCGCCCTACAGTCATCCTGACGGATGAGGAGGTGCAGCGGAAGCGGGAGATGATCCTCAAGCGGAAGGAGGAGGAGGCCTTGAGGGACAGCCTGCGGCCCAAGCTGTCCGAGGAGCAGCAGCGCATTATCACCATCCTGCTGGACGCCCACCACAAGACCTACGACCCCACCTACGCCGACTTCATCCAGTTCCGGGTACGCCACCCGCTGGCCTGAGGCATGAGCCCACCTCGTGGAGAACCACCAGCAGAGCCTGGGCTGGGGAGTGGGACGGAGGGTGAGGGGGATCTGGGCACAGAACCCAGGAAGGGATGGAGGCTGCTCTGCCCCTCTGGCACAGGAGAGGGCTCCCCCTCCCACAGACCATCCTTGAAACCACTCCAGCCAGAGATCAGGCCAGGGTAGGAAGATGCCCTCCAAATTTGAGATTCTGATACTCCACCTTTCTCTTGCAGCCTCCAGTTCGTATGGATGAGGGTGCAGGGAACCATCCTTTGAGGTTTTCCTCCATACACATGCCCAGCTTCTTTGGAAACTCGTCCTCCTCCTGCTCAGATCACTACACTTCCTCTCCAGGTAAGCAGGACTACACGCCTCCTCCCCAAGAGCCCAGAGCTTCTGCAGCCCACCTGTCCTTGGCTGCAGATGGAAGGAGAGTACTTCCCTGCAGAACAACCCCGTTTTTAGAGAAGAGGCGTCACTCGCCCACGGGCCCATGCTGAGGACGCTGAGGAAGGGGCCAGGCTGGACTCAGGCGAGCAGGGTCAGCCCGCCAAGCCTCTGTTCCTCCCTGTGAGCCAGGCTTCCGCCCCCGGCTCCCTCCCAGCTCACTCCCTGGTTCCTTGAAATGGTATTTTGAGCCTGGGCCCTTGGGGTTTTTTGTTTGTTTGGTTGGTTTTTTCCTTTCCAGTTGTATTGAGATATAATTGACATATAACATTGTATAAGTTTAAAGTACACAATATGATTTGATATATGTATATTTTTGAAAAAGGATTGCCTCAATAAGTTTAGTTAACCTCACAGGTTTACAAAGATTTTTGTCCCCTGTGATAGTCTTTAAGATCTACTCTCTTAGCAATTTTCAAATATAGCGTTGTTAGCTACAGTCACCAGGGCCTGAGTCTTTGGAAGGTGAATTTTGGCATAGAAGGAGAAGATGAGGGTCCCACTACAGCCCACCTTACCCTCAAGCCCGGGGGATGGGGACACTATGGCCCCAGAGGGCCTGTGTCTTCCAGTTCATCCTTGCTTCCTTCTTCTTCTTCTTCTTCTTTTTTTTTTTTTTGAGGGAGGTAATTAGTTTTGTTTACTTACCTGATGGAGGTACTGCGGATTGAACCCAGAACCTTGTGCATGCTAAGCATGAGCTCTACCAATTGAGCTGTACCCTCCCCCCAATCCTTGCTTTCTTCTTATGGTTCTTTTCTATCTTTCTCTTCATCCTCCTGCCTCATCATCCCCCTGACCTTGCCTTCATCCCTCTACCTCTCACCTAACCTGGTGCCCTCTGCTTGAAACCTGTAGAATAAGGATGGAAAAGCCCCCTTCTCTCTAGGGAACTAGAACCCTCAGATATGGTACTTCCAGACTCACTGAGGGATCTGTGTCCAGATCCAGAGTGGATGGGAAGGGTCCCTGTGCCAATTAGACCAAGATAGCAGTGGAGCTGGTAGTTGTGTCCACCCACCGGCACTGGCCTCTGCACGGATAATGGATCCCCTGAGCCCCTCTCATAGTTACCCTTTCAGGAACCACCCCCCCTCCCCAGGTTAACTTACTCTGCTTCCTGTCCTCCTCTTTTTTCTTGATGCTATACTCATTTGTATCAATGAGGGTCAATCTGCATGTTATACATTGGTCTGTACTTCAACTTTTAATAATAATTTTATATTATTTAGCAGTTTTGATTCCCTCTCGTGGGTTAATTAATTTCGAGTGCTCAACACCCCCCCCCATGGTATGTTCAGTATAGCATATATTTATTTAAAAATTCAAACCAGCTTGGGGGAGAGTATAGCTCAAGTGGTAGAGTGCATGCCTGGCATGCACAAGGTCCTGGGTTCAATCCCCAGTACCTCCTCCAAAAAAAATAAATAAATGAATAAACCTAATTACCTCCCTCCCCCCCACCAAAAAAAAATTCAAACCAATTATGTTTAATTTTTTTAAATTATTATACAAAAGTAATACATATTCATTGTAGACATTCAGACAATATAAACAAAATTATATATAATACATAATCTTTAATCCTACCATCCAAAGATAATCACTGTCAACACTCTGATGTATCTTTTCCCCAATTTTTTTAAACACATGTATACATTCAGAAATGGAATTGTGCCATATGCAGTCTGTAACTTGCTTTTTTCTCTTAATAGTATGTTGTATCATATTTTCATGCCATTCAGTACATACCTAGAACATCATTTTTAAAGGCTTCTTAGTATTCTGGGGTATCATGTCCAATAACATGTCCAAATTTCCTGTCACTGGATATCTAGATATCCCCCCAGCTTTTTATTAAGATAACAGTATGCTTGTGGTTAAATATTTGCACTTATTCTGAATTTTTCCTTATGCTGAATTCATGGCAGTGGGATCACTGGTCATAGAGTGTATATAACTGTAGGTTTTTGACCCTCATGGTCAAATATCTTTCTAGATTGCTTGCACAAACGTATGCCTCCCTTAGCACCCCAGCACTGCACAATGATTGCCTAATTCTTTGCATCTTTACAAACACTGGTGTCAACATTTGAATGTACTTGTTTCTAGTTTGTGGGTGAAAAGCAGATGTTCTACTTGATTGGCAGTTCTTTGATCATTAATGAGGTTGAACATTGTTTTCCACAAGTTTATTGGTTCCGAATTCATCTTTAATTTGAGATCATGAGGAACAACATGTAAAATCACAGTTTGAAGAAGTCTCGTATCTCAGTGTGCCTCTAAGCTTTGCTTTTCCTGCCCTACTCTGCTGGAGGAAGACACGGGGAACCATCAAGGAAGGTTGAAGTGACCTTGGAGGGAGGGGGTCACTGTGGGATTCCCAGCTGGCCCTGCTGCCAGGGTGCAGGGGGTCCTCACAGGACCCAGCAGGAGCAAACCTGGCTCAAGTCATTCCTTCTCTTCCCTCATCCTTCCCCAGAGATGATGGAGCCAGCCAGCTTCTCCAACCTGGATCTGAGTGAAGATGACTCCGATGACCCTTCCATGACCCTGGACCTATCCCAGCTCTCCATGCTGCCCCACTTGGCTGATCTGGTCAGTTACAGCATCCAAAAGGTCATTGGCTTTGCCAAGATGATCCCAGGGTTCAGGTAAGGAGCTTCTGGGGCACCCCCGGGGAAGAGGCAGAATCCTAGACTGAGCCGGAAGACGGATCAGAGATCACCAATCCTTGCTTCCCAAATACAGCTTCAAACCCCACCCTTCACCTCCCAAGTCAGAATCTCTGGACTAGGTCCAGGAATCTGTATTCAAGAAGGGCAGCCCATGCATGAGGTCCTGGGTTCAATTCCCAGCACCTCCTCTAAAAATAAATAAATAAATAGATCTAATTACCTCCCTCCACAAAAAAATTATCTTTTTTAATTAAAAAAACAAAAAACAAGAAGGGCAGCCCGTCCAGTGTTACTTGGCAGGCCAGCACCGGAGAGCTATCCATCCCTTACTCTTCCTAGAAGATGGAACAGAAGCCCATTGGGGTTCAGTGGCCAACACCAGGATTTCTAGTGTTGGAGCCAGTGTGTTGGACCCAGGTCTAGAACTCACTGCTGTGTCCACTCCAGTGGGCTTGGTTGTCACCCTCCTGTTATCCCTGAGTCATGAATCCTCCTACATGAATCCTCCACACCCGATTCTGAAACCAGGATGAAGTGATAAGAGAGATGAGAGGGTTGGGCACGAAGACTTGTGCAGTAATTTAGGAATTCTAGAAGGAGGCAGACTCACTGGCACCCATAACATGGGCATCCTTCACCCAATTTACCCTTCACTCAAAGCAATTTCCTACTCATACTGAGATCTTTCTGCCAACATAGATAAGTATAAGGAGTTCTACTGGAGTAGAGAACTTCCCTTATGGATTCATTCATACAAACTTCATTCATTTATTCAAATGTTTTACTGTTTTGGTAATAATGGCATATATAATACTTACATTTAAATAGCCATGCAGTGTTAAATATTCTTAAAAATACCTAAACGTTGACACTTTTAGTAGATATGCTGGGAGGCAGTTATACCTATATTTATGTATATTTATATCCTCATTTTTTCTAAAAGTGCATTTGGCACATTGTCGTAAAATACATATACAATGTGATTGAGAAATGGAAAGAAATTAATATCAAGCAATATTCTCATCATTTCAAGTAGTAGCAATAGTTGCAGTTGCAGCAGAAGGGGTTTCCTCCATACTGATGCTCAGAGTCAGAGCTAGAATACTGGGAGCTGGAAAATGACCAGATGTTGGCCAGCTCTGGATGGAAACTAATACAAGGTGCCATTTATTGTTTTGTGAATCTTTCCTGTGTTGGGAAGCCAACAGCTACTGTCTAAATTGCTGCATTGCCAGCAAGATGATGGTAATTCACAGAGCTAACGCTAGCACTTCCCAGTTTGTTTCTATCCTGAGACAACCTGCTCTGTGTTATTTCATGCCTTGCACCAACTCAAATCTCAGGAGTTTGCCAATGCTCTTTCCTGGAATTAATGTGAAAATTGCAGAGAAAAGAGAAAAACATCAAACGGCACTGAAGCACTCTTTACTGCATCGCACATTTTGGTTGCAGCAAAAGCAGTAAAGGCCACTCCAGCAGGCAGAACAGGTGTTACCAGTGAGGGCAGCATCACACTGGGCCTGGGATTTACCCTCCAGAGCCTTTCCTTGGAACTGATGACACATTCCGCTTAGCACAAGTTCCAACTCCCTCCTCCACTCTTCATGGTTTGCAGATTACATGCTTTCCAAAGTCTTGTTGTGTATAAACAGCTAGAGGGAAAAAACACTTCAAGGTGCCGGTGGATATACTGGAGCAGGCAGCTCCCACCATAATTCCAGGAGGAGCAGTCCTCGTCTACACAGGGTCCATGCTTCCTTGCCTAGTGAGAAGTTGCACCAGAGGACACCCACAGCCTTGTCTAGAGGCTAAGGTTTGATGCTTCTAAGTGGTGGCTGGGATGGCAGATGTGGGAAAACTGTCCTAAAAAGAAAGGTAGTCATTTAACCAGACTACCCCAATGCAGCCCCCTCTGCTAAGCAACCTGAGTGCCAGCTTTTCTCTTGGTCCCCATCCCCGGGCACAGTGAGCACTACCTGTCTTTGATTCCTCTCCCCAAGGATGAGCTGAAGTCTCCCCGATCCCTTCCCTTTCAAACCTCATTCTCCAGAGTCCCCTGGTCTAGCCCTGTAGTCATGGCCAAAATGAGCTGTAGATGAGCAGGTCCCGGAGCCTCCCAGCTACTGAGGCAAAATCGATCCCGATTTAATCAGGACTTCTCTCTTTGGCGTGACTCGAGAAGTCCCAAGGTGGAATGTTTTCCAGTAAAAATGGAGTGGATGCTCCCTGTGACCAGATGGAGCTGACGCTGTGCCTGTGCCAGAGCCTGGGCTCCCAGAGGACCCAGGCAGGGCCAGCCCAGCAGCTCCCTGGTTCTGCCGGTTTCTGCACTTAGAGGTTCTGTTTTTCCAAGAAGTGAAAGAACAGTGGCTGCGTCCCTGGTGGCTTTGATCTTGGGGCCCGTAGGCAGGGGTGGAGGGTGTGGGGAGGGCAGGATGAGACTTCTGTGTGAGTGAGCTGGGGGGAGTGTACAGGATGAGACTCCAGGGTGGGCACCAGGCCGAAGTGGGGCGGGACTAGGAGGGCTGCGCTGGGTGTGAACTGCCCTGTGGTGTGGCCCTGGCCCTGCTCCTGCCTCCCGCCTGCCCTCCCTCTGCCTCTCAGTCTGTACCCTACACATCTCCCACCCTCAGCCCTGCAAAAGAAGTGCATGGGAGAAGTGGTGTCGGGAGCAGCAACTAAGTGGCCAGGAGCAGTGTTGGATGTGAGAACCAAGTACCACAGGTTTCACTGCCCAGAGAGGTGCATGAGGGACCAGGCCCAGTCAGCTGGAGCCCAGCCCTCTGGGCTACATGCCTTCAACCTCACTGCTGTTTCCATCCCAGGGGCTCCTTCCTGGTCAAAGACCTGGGGTCATAGTGCCCCTTCCTCCTATGTCCTTCCTTCTATCTTTGCGTGTTCATCAATCCAGCAATCAGCTTTCTTATATAAACTATGAGGGATAAAAGATGCCTAGAACACAGTCCCTGGCCTCCAGAGGTTCCGTGTCTGATGGAAGGGATAGATGTGTGAACAGCTGTGGTGAAGATGCAGGGCCCTGGGAGAGACCTTTTAGAGGCACTTTGGGAATGCAGGCAGGGAGGGGCTGGACCCTGTGTTGATGGGGGAGGGGTGCGGCAGGCAAGGCAGCAACACATTTCCAGGGCACATCGCAAGCGCCCAGAAGTGGCCGCAGGAGTGGAAACTGACCAGAGTGTAAATATTGCCCAGGTCCATGGAGGAGGCCCAGGGCCCAAGCTGGTGCCCATCACAGCAGGAACGAGGTCTCTTACTGGTTTCCCCTTTATCTCCACCTCTACCCCCACCCACCACCACTCCCAGTTCTGGCTGGCTGAGAGCTGCACTTAGAAAGTCCCTGTATTTCCAAGCTGTGGGTGGTAGTTTGAGGTCATTCTGGGTTTGCTTTCATAGAAGTAGTATGTCTGCATCGTAATAGGCAGTGGTCCTGCAGAAATCTCTCTGGCCGGGTACCTATGGGATGTTGGTTCACTCCTGGACATCATTTTGAGTGGGCCATTGAGCACAAGGTTATATACAAAGATATGCCTCACAGAATTACTTGTAATAGTAAACTTAGAAGCAACCAAAATACCCCAAAAATAGGTGGGTGGGAGACTGATTAATTAACTTACAGGACATTGATATAACATGCTGCAGCCCCGATGAGCTGACCTAGGAAGTGGGACACAGAATCACTATGACCTGGTGTGTGTTGAAAAAACAGATATTTGCATAGAAAACAAAGAGGGAGGAAGTAACCAAAATACCCATTGTGGTTATGAGCCATTTTTATTTGCTTTTATATTTTTTGCTGTATTTTCCAAAGATTTACTAATGAACATGTCTTACTTAGATAATGAATTAAAACTCAAGTGAAGGTGGTGTTCATTTTTATTTTCTAAATATGGATTGAACAGCCAGAGAAAGGTGACAAAGATGGTCTAGATGCCATGACCTCAGGGCTATTTATTCCAGAGAAGACACAAGGGAGACATGGTAGCTTTCTTGAAATGGTTAAAGGGATGTCCCGTGGCTAATGGAGAAGTCTGGTTCTGTGTTCCTTGAGAGCACAGACTACAAGGATTGGATGAGTGTGTCATCGTGTGGGTGACAGCTCAATGGAAGAAGAGGTGAATAACCCAAGGGCCAAGCACCTCATGGCTGTATCCGGAGGCTGGGAGCTCCCTGGCACTGGGGGAGTCCTGCAGAGGCTGTGTGAGAGCCATCTGTCAGGAATGCTGAGGAAGGAAATGCACCACATTACCTCTAAGAGGGGCCCTCCGACTCCAGCACTTTGTGTTTTTCCTTCGGTGCAGGTCTTTTGGTGGCCGTCCTTATTGTGCAAACTTTTTCACGCCTCCTCATCCATCACCTGTTGATACAGGACTCTCATCAGTTAACTCCATTTCCCACCTCTTTACATTCCAAAGTGCAGCCACAGACGGGGGAGGGTATAGCTCAGCGGGAGAGTGAGTGCTTAGCACGCGCAAGGTCCTAGGTTCAGTCCCCAGTACCTCCATTAAAATAAATAAATAAATAAATAAATAAATAAATAAATAAATAAATAAACCTCCCACCCCCAAAAAATTTTTTTTAAAGGAAACAAACAAAAAAACCCCCAAAGTATAGCCAGAGAGGATGATAGCCCATCGACAGGATATCCAGGAGGAAATGTGCATACAGTCAGAAGGAGAAAGGGAGGAAAACCTAGGAGCAATTTGATCTGTGGGCCCTGCTTTCCCCTTGTCATTGTTCAGACAAGCCCAGCTCGTGACTCAGAATAGTGGAACTAGGCATTAGCCTCTTGACTAATCAGCACATAATTAGTGGCCCTCTTCTCGTGCTCGGGGCTCAATGATCAGTGTGAGGGCGACACTAAAGTACTTAACGGGTGGTGCTGGCCCTTGAGCAGCTTACAGTTAAGGGCCAGAGACAAGCATATAAAGGACAGAGGTGAAGGGGACAGGGCCAGATAGGAGCACAAGCAATGTGCTGCAGGTTGTCAAGGACTGGCTCCAACTCTAGGACGAGAATCTGAGGGCAGAGGGATCCCAGGGAGACCTCACTGGATTCAGGACCAGAAAGACGAAGTGGGGCAGAAGAAAGTGGGTGCTCTAAGTTGGAGCTGTCCCCTGTTCAAAGGCAGGCAGGCGTGAGAACACACAGCATCTGACTGCAGAGCGTTACAAGGGAGGGTGGGTGGAGTCTGCGATGGAGAGGCGGCCGGATGGATGGGCTGGGGCCAAGTTATGGAGGCTGGGCTTGAGCCTGGGGTGTTGGATAGTCAGTGAGGATTTCCGAGCACAGGAATGACACTTCCCTGCAGCAGCAGTAAGAAAGGTGAAAGAGAGACCCGAGAGACTTGACTCCGGGGTTCTAGTGAGAGGCACCTGAAATGGATGCTCTGAACCAGAGCAGCCTGGTGGGAGGGGAGATGGGGTTCAGAGATGTCCCGGAGACACAGCTGGCTGAGCTCCACCACCGGAAAGGACTGGAGGACAGGAGGAGGGAGAGGGAAAGAAAGCAGGGGAGCCGTTGAGGATGACCCTGGCCGTGCCTTTTGCAGACAACCATACTCATGCCTTGACCCTGCAAGCTTCCTCAGGCTCTGTCTTCCTGACCCTAGAAGAGCCGTGGCTTCTTAGACCTGGGAGACCCTGGCAAGTCACTGGGTTTTCCCTGTCTTAGGAGCCGAGCTACTCCAGTTGGCATTTGGTCAGTCCTGAATTGTCAAGTTGTTCTCCCTCCAGAAACACTCTTGTTCTTTCCAACCAGGCTGCTAGCTCCTTGGAGGAGGAGGACTCAGGACACATGCTGGTCCCCTGGCAGGTGCATCCCTGTCAAAACACTGCACTGACTTGCACGGCGTGACGGTCTTGACCAGTCACCTGACCTCTGCCCCTTCCCTCTCTGACAGAGACCTCACCCCCGAGGACCAGATCGTGCTGCTGAAGTCAAGTGCCATTGAGGTCATCATGCTGCGCTCCAACCAGTCCTTCACCATGGACGACATGACCTGGACCTGCGGCAGCCAAGATTACAAGTACCACGTCAGTGACATGACAAGGGGTACGTCTGCTCTCTGCCCCTATCCGCCCCAGCTCCACCCCTCCTGGGGTCACAGCCCCGTAGGGCACATCAGAGGGAGCCAAGCAGCAACAGGGACAGACGGGCAGGCGGGTGAGGGTCGGGCTGGAGGTGGGGTGGGGTGGGTGGCTCCTCGGTCCTGCCCTCAGCAGCTGGCCATTCCTTCCCACAGCCGGACACAGCCTGGAGCTGATTGAGCCCCTCATCAAGTTCCAGGTGGGGCTGAAGAAGCTGAACTTGCACGAGGAGGAGCACGTCCTGCTCATGGCCATCTGCATTGTCTCCCCAGGTACCTAGCAGTGAGGAGCTCGGGGACTAGGAAGGGTGAAACCCCAGAGGGCCAGCAGGGAAACACCCACCTTGCCGGGTCTGCACCGCCCGTGCGGTGTGTGGATGTTGAGGGTTCCCTCACTGCCCTTGGCCTTGTCCTGACGAGACTGTTGGTGATTCCCGGGTGGAATTCTGAGAAAGCAGATGAGTGGGGTTTCCCAGGCCACAAGCGTGGCCACCACCGGCATTGCCCCTCCTCCCAGCGTGCCTGGCCCGATCCTGATACTCAGGCTCTGCTCTTGTGTGAGCTGGACTGACCTCTCCTGACATTTGAGATTCCCTGGGGACAGGGCACAAAACCCTGGGGCCTGACATGGTTCTGTGGCCTGACATCTGGCCTGCTAGACAATTTAGCTGAGTGATTCTGGAGCCAGGGTGCTGTGACCCTTAAGCTCTGCTGTCTGTTTGGGGTGGGAAGAGGGAGAGAGGCTGAGGAGGAAGTTCTTGCAGTCCTTGGGGATGTGAGATTGCTGACGAGTCTCAAAGAGGGTGGTACCAGTGGCCTTTACCCAGGGATACTTTCTTGAGCTGGGGGCCCAGCGAAAGCACATGGGCACCCCTCCCCCTGCCCAGTGGGCATTTACTCACTCATTCACTCACTCATTCACTCGGCAGTGATTTATTGGGCTCCTGGTAGGTCCCAGGCCCTGTGCTGGGCATAGTGACTGAGCAGCAAGCAGGACAGACTTCTCCCCCAAGAAGTGTAGAAGGAGACATTAAACACATGCTATTTAACAACCAACTCCTAGTGTGATGAGAGTTTTAAAAATAAAGAAGCATGTGAGGCTACAGAGGGCGAAACAGACACTAGGACCCTGATGTGGTCTGGGGCATGGAGGTAGGGGCATCAGGAGTGGTCTTCTTGAGGAAGGTCCTTTAAGCTGTTACCCAAAGGCTCAGTAAGAGTCAAGTAAGGGTGAAAGAGCTGAGTTCTGGGCAGAGGGAACACAATTGTGAAGCCTGGAGGCCAGAGGGCATGGCTTACTGGGACCCTGATGAAAGATGGTGCATAGAGATGGAGGGAGACAAGGGGGAACAGAGTGGCCCAAGTGTGGACTGAGACTAGCTCCTAAATGCAATGGGAAGTGGCTGAGGGGTTGGGGAGGACTGTGGTGTCATGGGTCAGCAGTTGTCCAGGGGTGACCTAGGAGGATGCTAATGCTGGGTGTCTGTGTGTGTGGTCCAAGGGGTCAGGGGAGATTGGACAGTTGGACAGGAAGGGACCTGGCTCCGAGCTCCTGTGCCTCCTTCCCCCGCCTCTCTGCCCACAGACCGTCCTGGGGTGCAGGATGCTGCACTGGTCGAGGCCATCCAGGACCGCCTATCCAACACGCTGCAGACCTACATCCGCTGCCGCCACCCACCCCCGGGCAGCCACCTGCTCTATGCCAAGATGATCCAGAAGCTAGCCGACCTGCGCAGCCTGAACGAGGAGCACTCCAAGCAGTACCGCTGCCTCTCCTTCCAGCCTGAGTCCAGCATGAAGCTCACGCCCCTTGTGCTCGAGGTGTTCGGGAACGAGATCTCCTGACTAGGGTAGCCCACAGTGACGCCTGGGTGGGGCTGCCTCTCGGTGCTGCGTGCCCAGGCCTGGGGCCAGCGGCTGCCCAGCAGACCCTCCCACCCCTTCTGGAGCTCAGCCCCTCCTCTCCAGACTCCCCTCCCTGCCCGGCCCATCCTCTCTCCTGCCTGACCTAACACCAGGTCCCCCGTACCTGCAGGCCACAGGCTGCCCCCCGTCCCTTGAGACCTCAGTCCTGATGAGTTGCTGTTTATTTGACAAAGAAACTCAAGTGGGAGTAGAGAACAGAGACTGAAGGCGGGCCCTTGTCCAGGGATGCCCCCACCACTCCAGAAGTGGCCACTGGCTGGTGCTGAGGGAACAGGCAGGCAGGAGAAACATACACATTCCTCAGGGACAGAGGTACCTGTGCCTCCCCTCTGCTCCAGGCTCACATGTCTGGAACCTGGTGGGCTCGCCCTTCCTCCGCCCCACCCACATTGAATACTGACCCGCAACCCCCACCTGACCCTGCTGCCGGTCCGTGCTGCTCTGTCCCGGGTCAGTGTGCCACGATGGGGCCTTCTCGCTCTGCCTCCCTGCCCTGGCCTGTCTAGGGCTGTCACTGCCAAGGGTGACCAAAACTAAGGTGACTCAGGTCACAACTCCCCCTCATCCACCTCTGCTGGCCAAAAGGCACTTGGTGCCCACCTTCATCCCATCACCATGGTAACATTCTCCCAGGAAGTAGCTATGGTAAGATGGGCTTTCTCCCCATGGCTGGGGCCACTGGCCAGAACCCAGCCATTGAGAAGCTGAGGAGGGAAGAAGTCAAGGCCCAGGCAGTAGGGGGACAGGAAAACCCAGAGCTTCACGGCAGAGTAGCAGATGGAGGCCACACCTGACCTGTCACCAAGCCTGTGGTTCCTCAGCCTGGATTAAAGGGGTTGGCCGACCTCCAACCATCCATGTAGCAGGACTGAATGGCCCCCAGGTTTCAGAGAATCCCAGGCACCGTCCTCCTCACCCTGCCAGTGCCTTACCTCCAACCCCTAAGAGGGGACCAGCTGCAGGCTCCAGAGCCCGTGTCCTTGTGCAGAGGCTGTGGGCACTGGAGAGGCCTCACCCTGGGATGGCCGTGGATGGTGACCCAGAGATCAGCCCCCTGTCCCACCCCCCACCCCCCACAACTGTCTGGAGAAGCAGTGTTGCTCTGCTTACCAGCGGGGGCCTCATCTTTCCCATCGGGTAGGGTGGGATGGGGGAGAGGAATTTCCAGACTCCAGCAGCCCAAGCCACGCCCTCCCTGCTCACCTTGGTCTGCTTCCAAGACTGCTGTCCCCCCAGGGAAGCAGGAGCCAGTGCCCCAGCACCTTGGGAGTGAGTGGAGGGAGTGGGTTGGCCTGGTGACTAGTCAGCGAGACGTCAGAAAGGGCCTGGGAGGCAGAGCAGGGTGGGAGCACAGAGCTTCAAACTCCATATTCTCCCTGTATCCAGAGCATCTCAGGAGGTGGAGACTCATGGCCCATTTACCCAGCTGGGGCTCCTTGGAGGGGTGAGTTGCAGGCATGTGGGAGCAGAGGAGAGCTGGTTCTTCCAGGAGTCACAGAGGGTCCTTCAGATCGTGACTCGAGTCAGGGGAGCATGGCCGCATGTGCTGTCTCAGCAGGGAGGAGCTGATGTCAGTAGGCACCCCTCCACCTGCACCTGCTGTTCTCTGAAAACGTGGCAGCAAACTGACTTACCCCTGCAGCCAGTGTCCGCCTGGCCAGTGTTTCTTCTGGGGACAGACACTGACAGCTGCGTTCCCTGTGGCATAGCACCGTCCTCAGACTCAGGCTTATGTCTCTTACACAGGAGTCGTCTTCAGAATCAGACTCCATTTGGTACCACATTCTAACATAGCGGGTACTAAGCACCACTGATTAAGAGATATTTATGGGAAGGGGAACTTCCATGGTGAAATTCTACACATTAATTGTAGTTGTTTTGCAAATGAGGGAGAGTCCTTTGTGACTTGACTGGCTGCAGAACACGCTGGTCCAGCTGCTAGTCAGTGGAAGAAAAGGCTTGAAAATCGCCAACCTAGTTCAACCCCCTCATTAAAGAAAACTGATGCTGAGAGGAGGGTGTGACTCCCCCAAGCTCGCGTAATGAGTCAGAAGCAGCACCAGGACTGGGCCGGACTCCGGACCTACAGTCCAGTGTTCTTTTCGCTACACCATGCTTGAGCTCAGACCCCACGTCCCATTCCCCTGGGGGCTGACCTCGTCCCTTGGGGGAAACCCTGGGTGTTAGACAGAGCAGGTCTAGATCCCAGACCCCTGCCTTGCTTCCCTGAGTTGTCACACCACTGACCCATCAGGAGGAGGAGAAAGGACACCTCAGCCCGTGTCTCAATGTGAATTAGACCCCCATCCCGATGTGGCTCTGGCCGGACGGGCTCTCTGCCTCAGCCCTGTATAATGCTGTTGCCTTACCAATAAAGTGCATCTGTCTTTGTAACGTCTCCTCCTCCCTGGCTCTCCTCTGGCCCCGCCTTCTCCAGGGAACCCGAGAGAATCACTGAGAACACCAGTTCCTCAGCCCTGGGGCCCACAACAGCCCAGTCCTGTCCCAAAAGGAAGTCTAGAAGCTGGGAGGAAGAGAAAAGAGAAAAAGTGAGGTTTCATGGGGATGAACTGTGAGAAAATGTTACCATCTATTCTGTTTTAGAATAAGAGAATATGAAAGTGGACTTGTATAAATCTCAAACTTTTGAAGTATATTATTGGAAACCCAGGAAAGCGTGTACCCAAAGGCCAAAGAAACAAGATTCCAGGAGCTAGGAAGCCCTTCTCTGGCTAACTGGAGACAGTAAGAGGATCCAAGTGGGACCAACGGGGAGGCTTGGAACACACAACAAAGCTGGTGAAAGCTGGGGATAAAACAGCCAAGACGGCTTTGAAGAGTGCCTCCTGAGTGATTTCCAAAGAGAAAAAATGTTTGCCAGAAATTTGTCGAATCAGCCAATGAAGAAAGCTTTGCTGATGGTAATAAAGATGGCTCCCACTTACACAGCACTTACTTTGTGGCACGTACTGCTGTAAATAAATGCTTTATGCAAACCAACTGCCTTAGCCTTATAAGGACCCCAGGGGAGATGGACTATTATTACCCTCATTTAACAGAGAGGAGAGCTTGCCCAAAGCCACACTGCTGGTAAGTGAGAGATGGGGTTTGAACCCTGGGCGGCTGGCTGCAGAAGCCATTAGTTAATTGCTACATGACCCTGCTCCCTGCAGATAATCATGCCAGCTCCCTATTGAAGGGGATGCAAGGGAGATTCCATTCTGAAAGGAGGCCTTGGGGACAGAGAGATTGGAGGTGCTAGATTCAACAGTGCTCTTCTCTCAGGAAGCATTCAGTCACACGTGTGGGGTCCAATTCATGGTGGCTCTTTCCAGAGAAGCTCAAGAATAGAGACCAGGTAACCACTGACAGAAATGTGTCTTGTATTTGAAATGCTGTGCCCATGACTTGGAGAATTACAAATCACTTCTGTGAATATACAGGACTCCCAAAGGGCCCAGAGGAGCCTACGTACCTGCTCCATTTCCCAAAGAAATGGGATTTATGGCAAAAAGCAGCTTCGCTAAACACACAAGCAAAAATAACCAACCAAAGACACAACACGGTCATCTGTAAGGGAAATCACTCAGGGAAAACCTATCTAGTGTAGTAACTTAGGATAAATCGGTCCAGGAACCTCTGGATGGGATTTACTTTAAATTTCCAGAAGCATCTGAAAAGATTTCAAACCAAATGTGTCACTAGGGGATGGGATGGGAACAGAAGAATTGGGGATGGGGCTTGAGGGCTATTTTGTCAAGGAAAATGCATGGACTCAGAGAAAGGAACTCAACGGGCATGTCTCTGGCAGGAGAATTAGAAACTCTAACTTAGCATTTTTACAGATGAACCGGAGGATCAACGCATCTCCAAGGCTGTGTGTGACAATACACATTTCCAGGTAAACAGAGAGAAAGGCACGCAGTCAGGAGAAAGTGACTTTGAGTTTTCACATTCCAAGCCTTGGGTCTACATCTGGGCTGTTCAATAAGGTAGCTGGATGTGGATTTCAATTACAATTCATTAAAATTAAACAGAAGTAAGTATTTCGCTCTTCAGCTGCACGAGCCACATTTTCAATGCTCACCACCCCTGGGGCTACAGGAATGGACAGTTTGGGAACATACCCCTCACTGCAGAAAGTGTTGTTGGACAGTGTTGGTCTACACCATGCGTTCCCACCTGGCACTAATCGTGGCTGATGCACGTCTATTGCTGTATTGGATAAACAGCCGCTGAACGTTTGACATCATATAGAAGATATTCAGGGAACATCCGCCCTTTTACATCAAGTAATGTTGCAGCCAACTGCTGTGAACAGGTCTGCTTCTCAACAGAAGCATACAGAAGAAACATCTCCCGGGTCACGGGGTTGACAGGCCCAGAGCTTCATGTGGTATAAATAGGTTGGCACTGTGCTGGGAAACAACTGACTCCTCCCGCCCTGGGACAAGCAGACAGGGCCTGCCTGGAGCGGCCAGAGCCCTCAGGTCAGGGTCTCCAGCTTCTACTGGGGATCCCTGGAGGTTGTCTAGGAACCTTGGGTCTGTCTGCCTGCCCCATGGCCCTGCAGGGGACAAGAGTGATGAGTGACATCTGGCACTCCCAGTATGGCGAAGGGGATGCCTCTTCATGCCAGCTAGCCCTCACTGTGGGCAAGAAGCCGTGAAGCTCCTGGCCGGGTCTGTGCTCCAGCTGATCAGGAAGCACAGCAGCATGTGGAGCAGGGGCTGGGGGCGGGGGCAGGCGGCTAGAGGGGTGGGCGCTGCTGCAGACAGCTGCCCTGAATCTCAGCACTCAGACTGTCATACATGATACAGAAGATAGTGTTGCAAGTCCGGTTCGGGGGGAAGTCAAATCTGAATCGCAGATTGAAGTGCAAGGAGTTTACTGGGGAGAGGTCTCAAGATCACCAGCTTTGGCGGCAGGGAAGAAAGTGGGATTGGGTAGAGGGAGAATCTGGGCTGCAAAGTTGAGGCAGAGCAGCCAGCTTTTCCATCCCTGCATCATTGGATGCAGGCTGTCACCAGGAAAAGAGTGTGACGGCCAAGGGCAGGTAGGACTAGGGGTGTTTCTTCACATCTTGTACAACTTGACCCCTTCGGGAGGGACCAGAGGCTTCCAGGCCCTTCTCTTTGACTCAAAGGAGGGGGCAATACCCTAACACCCGGGGTGGGGTGTTCCTAGCCTCTCCCCAGCTGTGGACTATCTGATGTTTTCTTTCCAAAATCATCCTGAGCTTCACCACTAGGTGGTGCCACTGCGCCACAGGGACTGGGTTGAGCTAGTTGCCTGGCGGCTCTCTCCCTTTCTCCCTCTATCTCCCACTCCTGCCTTTCCCTGTCTCTGTGGAGGTGCCCAGGGTCCTGCAAGGCTGAGTCCCTGCTACTGCAGGCACCTGGTGGTGATGATCTCTCCTGATGCCAGGGACCCAAAAGGATGGAGAGGAACCTGCCCTCTGGCTTTCCACTGCCTCTGGAGTCACAGCCAGGGGAGAATCTGACACTCACACCTTAGCCGAGGGTCCCCACGGCTGAGCCCTCATGCCTGGGGCCTCTGAGCATCTTCCATGTGGACCCAGGTTCCCTCTGAGGTCCAGCTTGGTTGTACAGTCCTTGCAGTGTCTCCAAGCACAAACACTGGGCTCAGGACTGAGGATGCAGTGGTGACCAGGACAGTCACTGACCCCAAGGAAGACACAGTCCAGTGGGAGAAGACAGACTTGCAGACAGATCATCACCAAGCAGCACAAGTGGAAGCCACAAAGCAGAAGAGGTGGGTCCCTGTCCTGGCTCTGCTGCTTGCTACCTGCGTAAACTTAGGGAAGTGATTTAATGTTTTTGAGCCTCAGAATCTTCATCTGTACAATGGCAACAATACTAGTGCCTGCTTCTAGGTGTGTTGTGATATAAACCTTGCAAAGCACTTACTGCAGTACCTGGACGTAGTCATGACTCATAAATGCTGGCCAGCATCATTATTAGGTTACAGAGTGGAGGAATGGTCAAATAAATTTTCACTGGAACTTGACACCGCTCTCATCCTCTGACTGCTGATCCTTGCTGGGCTCTCGGCACTGGCTCCAGGGCGATCTCTTTGGCGCAGATCTCATCCTATGGAGCTAGGCTCCTGCTCCATGAGTAGCTGCTGGAGCAGGGCCAAGGTGTCGTTGTGCCATGCGGCCACCAGGGGGCAGGTGTGCAACTTAATAAGCCAAAAAGGCCCCAGTTGAAAGGCCGCTGGAATCAAAAGTGTGGAAAAGAAATGGGAAGGCAATCACGGAAATCTGAAACACGTGGAACTCTAGTTAAAACTGTCCCCAGCTTCTCCCAGTTATGGTCGTTCTCTGTCAACTTCGCTTCCCCAATGACCACCACCGCCACCATCACGGCACACAGATTACTGACCCATAATTAAAGTCAGTATTCTCTGGAAGGAAGTGGCTCCTGTCCAGAGAGGCAGAAATCAACATGAGTGGCAAGAAGCAGGTTTGCTCCATGTATGTGTTGTATCGTGGTTTCACGATACCCCAGCGTTTACTGGACCCGTGCTCCCTTGGCGAGGTACAAAACCGACCAGGATGCGGCCTGTCGGCCTCTCCAGGATCGCATGTCACTGTCCAGACTGTGAGACTCAAGCCACGGCCGTGTCCGACCGCTTGCAGCTCTGATGGTGCGCTTGGCCACCTGCCTCCATGCCAGCCGTTCCCAAATGTGCTGGCCTTTGGACCCGTTTACACCATTCAAAATAAATATACCCTCCTACAAAGAGCTTTTGTTTATGTGGGTTATATCCATCAATATTTGCTATGTTAGAAATTTATTTTATGTGTGTATATACATATTTTTTAATTGAAGTATAGTCAGTTTACAATGTTGCGTCCATTTCTGGTGTACAGCATGATGCTTCAGTCCTACATGAACATACATGTATTCGTTTTTATATTCTTTTTCACCATAAGTTACTACAAGATATTGAATATAGTTCCCTGTGCTATTCAGTATGAACTTGTTGTCTATCAGATTTTGTGAGAATCCTCCTGTGTTTTGAAGCGAGAAGCGCTCTGCCAGAGTTCAGTAGGTGTGCTATGCGATTCAGCGGGTTTGTAGATGTAATTCTTGGGGTATTTGTGGGAGAGGGCGAGCTGGGAGTCTCTCTACTCTGCCATCTTGGCACCTCCCTCTGTTAGCAATTTAAATTGAGAAATTTTTAAAATCCTTGAATTTAAAAAGTAGCAATCATGAACCTATTGTAAGTTAACATAAATAACAAATTTTATTAAAAATAACAAAACAAATTTTCTGACGAGAGGGTATTGTCTGGCAGCTTTGCAAATTTCTTTCATGCCTGGTTTCATAGAAGGCAGCTAGATTTTCACAACTGGTCCTGCGCTCCGTCTGTGAGCGTATCACACCCCTGGAAACTTGGAAAGACGCTTCTGTGCCCAAGTGAGAGAATGAGGGTTAAAAAGGCAGCCAGTGTCTTAGTATTATTATGAAAGTAGTTTCGACCTTGCAGAGCCCCTAACTGGGGCTCAGGGACCCACAGGGGTCTCCAGCCAACATTCTAAGACCCACACTACACAACTTTCTAGGCCTTGTTTCCTCGGCCTGATCTGTCCCACCCTGCAAACTCCTACTGCTCCTTCAATTTCCAGCTCAGGCTTCACGTCATGCACAAATTCTTCCCCTGAACTTCACCAGGCTGTACCCTCCCTTGTCCCATCTGGGTGGAACCGTGCACCTACTCTGTTGTAGAACGATGTGAACATTGTGGTGTATTTTAAATTTCTGTTTTGCCTTTGGGGTTCCCTGGTACATGGGAACAAAGGAGGGGTTCCACAAATGCAGCTGAATAAACGCATGAATGAACGAACAAGTACCAGGCAATGTGCTGCCCACTTCTGTTAGCATCTAAAAGAGCCGATCTTCACAATAGATGTCCAGCTAAAAAAAAGCTCTGCTTGGTCCCGGCTGGAAGGTGAAACGCAAACAGACTTATGCAAATTTCAACACCTTCCTTTGAACTTTGGAAACTGAGAAATTAAGTTCCTGTGGCTTCAGAACCCACATGCTAACTACCTCTCCCTAAAGCATCTGCCACATCTCCCTCATTCTGTATGTGGACGGTTGGGTTTTTGGACCAAAATGCAGAATTTAACATTTATCCCTATTCATGTTTATCTGATTTGATTTCTCCCACATCTTAGCCTGCTCAAATCTTTTGAGTCCTCATTTTGCCACCCAACATTCTGACCATCCTTCCTGACCTGCAGCTCCCGAAATTTAGGTCTGCAGATCATATGCAGAGTCAAAACAATGCCTTCCTGCAGGCTGATATTAGCTCACTGACCAGAGTACTTTGGTTCTATTGTTCACGACCTCACCGGGAGCAAGAGCAGGGGTGGGTAATGAGAGTGAGTATCTGGGATGGGAGTGGTTGGAAAGACCCGGCATCCACAGGAATTTGGGGGACTTGTCAATGCTTCCACAGCTACTCCCTCCCCGGGACCCAACAGTCTCACCCCAAGTTTGAACAGATTCTTACAGAATTTGACCAGATCTGAGCCAAGGCTCAGGGATCCAGGGATATCTAATATAGGGGATGTAGAAAGGGGTGGCTCAAGTATCAAATTCCGAGCTGGATTGTTCTGCAAATTCTGCGTTGGACTCAGGGAAGAAAGGCATACTCTCCTAGATTCTGGTTGCTGAGAGCGAAAGGCAGGGGCAGAACTCTCCTTAGGCATCCGCACTTTGATGAGGGACGGAGAAGTCACCTGCAGCCCAGCCTGGGAGAACTTATTCAGCTCTGAGGGGCCTCCCCATGGCCCTCTTCACTTGCACGCAGAATCATGCAGGGCATCTGGAAAGGCCTGTGCTACCCTGACCCAACCCCATCGAATTTCAAGCCCTGGGAACACCTCTGGCAGCCAGTACAGGGCAAGGGTGCGGCGAGGCAAGGGCAGGGGCCGTAGCCATGCCTGCCCCTGGCTCCTGTTTCTCCATCTGCCTACCAGGACGGCCAGGTAGGGCGAGCAGCCCATCAGAAAAGGCTCGGCCACCAAGGCAGTGGTATGGAGTGCCAGGGAAACCCCTTCCTGCCATCCCCTCAGTTTCCCCCAGCCCCACCTCAGCTCCCACTGATTTATATTTCTTCCCCTCTCCCACCCCGGAGCCCCAACGAGTGGCAGGCAGAGGGTGGTGGAACAGCCCTGGGTGATAAAACGGGGATGGGAACAAGTGATAAAGGGGTGGGAGAGAAGCCAGCCCCACTTCCTCTCTGATAGGGACCCCGCCCCAAGGGGCTCCTGCCTCTGCTGCGTTGACAGGAAGGCCTTGGGGTGGTGGAGGAGTGGGTGGGCAGGGAGGGAGGATGGTCGGTGGGCAGGATATCAGTGGCCTGGGAAGATGACCGTTCAGTTCGTTGTTGGTCTATTTGGTTGTCAGTTCATTCAGATGCCAGCCAGCAGGGGCTAGGCTGTGGGAGCCACAAAAGCACGAGGCGCCCAGGTGCTCCCCACAACCCACGCCGCCCCCAGCCTGGAGAGGAGCAGGCAAGGCAGTGAAGGAGAGCACATCGTCCTGGATGCTGGGTGTCTTCACAAGCTGTGACCTTGAGGGAATGACTTGAGCCCTCTGGGCCTGGGTTTCCCCGCCCACGAATGGGACACAGAGTCTTCGGGATGACAGCACAAAGGCAGGCCTGCAGCACTGCGCAGGCAGGGCCCCATTTCGGGCGGCAGGCCGGAACACCCCAAGCAGCACGGAGGGGCAGCGGGATCCAAACCAGCTGCAGGGCTGCTGGCGATCTGTCCTGGTTCTGTCTCTCTTCACTTAAGGCGAAGACCGCCGTGGTACTGATGTCACAGATGCTGTGAAAACTAAGTTAACAGGCAGCATTTAGACTCGTGCTGGGCACGCAGCAAGAGCTTGACAACTACTAGCCTCATCATTGTCACTCTCATCACCCTCTGGGGGAATCCTCCCCTCTCACCGGTCACCCTCCCCTCAACATACACACAACCCAGGTCAGGACGGGAGGAGGTGGACGTTGGAACTCATGGTGGATTCCTCGTAGGAAGGACCCGGCTGGCGCCCCAAAGGTGCTCACAGCCCTGCTCAAGCCACCCAAGGCAGGGGGAGTTGGAGGGGGAAGGCTGGCCCCGCAGCACCCTGTGCCAGGCCAGGGCTCTGCTCTGCCCCATTATCTCCTCTTGCAAAGCAGCCTCCACCCGTCAACCCCCAACCGAGATTACAGACCCTCAACTGTCTCCAACTGCCCTGATTCGGATGAGGCTGGACCCTCACCCACTCCACACACCCCTGGCCACCCCACTTCTGTCCTGTGGTGGATGGAAGGCTGCCTGCTTCTCTGGGAGCGGGGGAGCTGGGAGACCAAGGATGGGGTGGCCAGGAGGACACTGTCCCCCACCCCAGACTGCCTCCAGAGCTGAAGAGGCAAGCTGGTGTCTGACAGGGAGAGCTCTCCAAGGCCCCCTCAGTCTTCCTCTTGATTCAGTGCCACCGTGTCTTTCTTGTTTCGGCCTCTCTGCATCTCCGGCCGCGTCTGCAGTTTCTGCCTCACTCAGGCGGCTCTTCCCCCACCCCCAGAGCACACCTGGCTCCTCACATCAGATAACCCGACCACAGCAGCTCCCCCACCCAAGCCCGGTGCCCAGCAGCCCCCTCCTAGCCCCTCGCCCTCTTCCTCCCCCCGCCTCGTAGCTCCCCTACTTACCTAGATTTCCTGGGGTGGGGGGCTGGGGGAGGGGTCCTCAACTGGGTAATGAGGGTATGAGAACACACACACACACACACACACACACACACACACAGCATGGTGGAAACTCTACACCTAGGCCCTGTCGGAAACAGAATGAGGGGGAGGGAGGGACCCTCAACGTATGAGGAAAATCCAGCCTGAGGAAGTGGGGGGTGGGGGTCGCAGAGAGGGGTTCCACAGCTTCCTGCTTCTACAGGAAGCTTCTTCCCTCTTCCTGGGGTGTGAGGTCATCTGGGGTCTCAGCAGGGCTCCATCAGGCCAGGGTCTGGGCTGGGGATGTAGGTGGGCCATCTTAGCCCCTGCCTCCCTCAGAAACTGCCAAATAGGGAGGAACCAGGGGTGGGGGGGCTTGTGGAGGAAGAGGCCCTGGGACTGGGGGGTGCCAGGGTGGGGGTGAGAACTGGGCAAGAGGCTATGGGAAGGGGAGGGGTGGGACAGGGACTGGTGGGCGCCTGGGAACTGAGGCTGGAGGCTTTAATGCCTCTTAACAACAGATGAATCATAGGCAAATTATGTGGAAATGATGGCATAAATAAAGATGTGTTATTTCAAGGCCCTAGTGTGTCGGTGTTGCGGCAGAGCTGAGGGGAGGAGCAGGAGGCTGCCCAGGCCGGATGGTGCCTGTAGGTGGGGGCCCAGGTAGAGTTCCTGTGGGGGGGCAGTGGAGGTGATGGCCCACTCACATCTCTTGTCGCCTTCAGGGCTCTGTGAAACAGCAGGTGGCCGACCACAGCCTGCCAACCCCTCCCCCCGGGCAGAGCAGCACTCACACACTCTAAGCTCTGCTGTGACCCCCTCAGCCCTCCCCTAACCCCATGGGGGCCACCACTACCCACACACGCCGCTCCCTTTCCCTGGTGCCTGCTCTTGACTCCGGTCCTCGGGGGCGGGGCGGGGCGGGGGTGCTGGCCCTCCAGGCCCAGCACAGGACATGGGAGCCACCGGAGCTCCAGGGGCCTCCAGTGGACAGAGCCCCCTGGAACCCAGACAGGGAATCCTGGCTTTTTCCATCTGGAGAGTGCTCAGCTAACACCTGCTATGGCCTGGCTCATGGAAGGCGCCCAGGAAATACACCTGCTGGAGGAATGAACTCCAGACCTCTGCCAGTGCCCTCCCTGCAGCCTTGTCTAGACTTCTGGTCAACCCTCATCCTCACTCTACAGTTCTTCATGATGTTGACAGTTATAGTAAACGACTAACAAAACGTGTATACTCACAGCACTGGACACAATCATTCCTGTTACACGTATTTCCTCTCTGCTTAGGTTTTTTTTTTTTTTAAATACAGTTGCCATCACAGAGCGTGCACCAATCTTTATTCTCCTATGATGCATTCATAAACATTTTTAACAGTTTCATAATTTTCTATTCAGTGGAAAGATAATTTGCTTCATAATTTTCCAATTGTAGGTGTTCAAATTATTTCTAATTTTCCATATGGTAAAGAACGTGGTGGTGAATATTATTACACATATATTCCACTCCCCTTCCTTGAATTTTGATTACCGAATTCTAGTTGAGGGTACATTGGGTGGGGTTATTCAGCCAAAGGGTAAAAACATTTTCTAGCTTTTACTATATATTGCCAAGTTGACCTCAAAAAAGGTGACACCACCAAAAACAACACATACACATCACCACATTCTCCCTAATGTTTGAAAACTACGCCGCCTTCATCTTGTTTTAACTGGTATTACTTGGACGACGATCAGGTCAAACATTCCTCTACCTTTGCTTACTGACTGTTTTCCTCTTTCCCTGAAGAGTCGTTTCTGGGCTTTGAACTTTAGTTCACTGCTGTTTTAGTGTTTGCTACCAGTTTGTGTAAGCTCTTACCTATAAGACAGGCTTTAAAACATCATCAGTTGCAATCGAGTGCAAATCTCTCCTTCGTGATGTTCTCCCCACCTTGGATTCTGAGGTGGCACTTCCTCTTGCTTCATTTAAACCTCTGGACTGCTCCCTCTCAGCTCCCTTCACCGCGGCCACCCCTCTGCCCATCCAAAACCTTTGTTCTCTCAAGTGTATTTAGCCATCATCCTAGTTCCCTCCTCTTCCCCTTTCTCCTCTCTTCTCTCCTGCTCTTGTGGTCTCATCCACTCCTACCAGCAACTCCATGTCTCACCGATGGTCCCAGCTCTTTATTTGTCCTTTCCTCCTCTTCTGTGCTCCAGAGGGCAAGTGTCCACTCAACAACCCGAATGTCCCACCAGCACTTCAACTCCACATGTCCGTAGCTTGACTCTATTTCCCTCCAACTTTGCGTCTCTTTCCATAGTCCCTAACCCTGCTGCCTGAGGACTTCTGGGTTTGGAGTCGTGTTTGGAAGGAGAGAGAGGAGCGCAGAGGCTAGCACACCTGAGTAGGAAATGAGATGCTACCATCCTTCAGCTCAGGGGATGAGGGCTGGGAAGAGGAGGAGGAGGCCAGTTGTGTAGGGAGATGTGACTCAGTTTCCCTGCTTGTCTAGATACTAGGACTGGCTCCAGGTCTAGAGAGAGATGCTTGAAAGCCAAAGTGGGTGGCCTTCCTCCTAGAGCAAATAACCCCTTGACATTGACCTCACTGGCCTCCTCCTCCAGCTAGGACTAGAAGGGCTGAAGAGGAGGTTAAGCTACAGTCCTCTAAACCTGTGCTGTTCACGCAGGTGCTGTGGAGCACCTGAAACGTGGCTAGTCAGGACTGAATTGCGCCACGAGTGTAAAAGACACACTGGATGTCAAAGACTTAGTATGAAAACAGAACGTAAAATCTCTCATTAACAGTTTTTTGTTTTGATTGCATGCTGGAAGGATGTTTTACATATATTAGGTTAAATAAATATACTCTTACAGTGAAATTCACCTATTTAGTTTTAACTTTTTTTTTTTAGGAAATTTAAAGTGATATACATGGCGCACATTCTGTTTCTCTTGGGTGGTGCTGGTCTAGCCCCTGCCAGCTCCAGGGTGAGGGGCTCCAGCGATGGAGATACAGATACAGACTCACTGTAGATAAGCACCAGCCAAAGTTCCAACCAGACGTCACCAACTACCAGACAGCACAGGGCAGACGCTCAGTGGCCAGTATCCCCCAGCCAAGGCAAAGCAAAGCAACACTCTCTGGACAGCCCCTTTCATCCTGGACTCCATGAGGCCCTCTGAACTAGCACGTGGCTCTGGGAACTTGTTCCTGTGAACAAGGTACTCCTGGAAAAGAGTCCCCCAGAGCCACCCAGAGCTTTGGATCTCCTCCCTTAATAGTTCATGGGGGAAGTTGTCCATCATTCCATGGGCCAGCCCTGGGCCCCTCTGCAGAAGCCCAGAGGCATCCTTCCTCCTGTCTAGGGCCCTCTCTCCCATCCATCCACTGGGGCTTAGGCTCAGCCCACCTGTGGGCTGGTGGGGGATGAGAGTGGAAGATGGGCCTCTGGGTGTACAGGCTGGGCTGCATATCTATTTTGTGCTCCGTTTCTAATGTCTGTCCTTCTTGTTGTCCCTCTGATAGGGGCACAGAAAGGGAAGAGGTGGGGGTGCGGGGAGCATAACCCACTGGGCTGCCCTCTGTCTTATCCCCCCTTGCCTGGGCCCCAGCGGAGCCATAGGAGGGCACCAGGAGGCTTGGGGCCAGTCCGTGTGGGTATGCCCCTCCCTTCCCCCCAGCCTAGAGGCCTCCACCTCTCCCAGGTCCTGGCTGGGATCCGAAGGCCCCAGGCGAATGGGGGAAGGGGAGCCACTCCTACTTTCCCAGCAGCTGCTGCTGCCTCTTCCTGTTTTGCTAAAACTTTGGCTCTGGACCCAAGGGGGTGGGGGAAGTCGCCAGCCGCTCCCGCCCCCTCAAAGGTCAACCTCGTCCCCCTGGTCCTCTTAGCTAGTTATTTATAGCCCCCCCAGGCCCTGACTGAGGAGCTAGAGCTCTCCTCCCTCAAATGTCAGCAGCTGTGGCCATTGCCCCAGGGATGCCGCCAGATGTGCAGATCACTCCAGATGTGCAGTGCCAGGATTCCAGAGAGCAGGCGAGGCCTTTACTTAGTTGGCTTGGGCATTCCCAGCAGCCTGGTTCAGGCTCCCCTCAACTCTGAGTCAGCTCTAAGAGAACACCTGAGTACCTGAGGGGGAACAGGGGGCGTCAGAAAAGGTCCCACACGTTTTCCCCACTCCCATTGCTGGGCTCCAGGAGGGGACAGCTCAAGCTATAGACCCGTCTGGGTTTCTTTGCATAAATTAGGTCAGTACTTATTGAGACTGAAGTCGTCAGGGACAACTGCAGTTTAGAGGGACAGAAGTGATAGGACTCTGTCTTTCATCACTAATGTTAGCATTGAGCCCCACGCCTGGCAGAGCCCAGTGGACAGCAGGCTCTGCGCTAAGCACTTCACGTTCCGACCTCGTCAGTCCTCACAACAACCCTCATGGGGCAGGCATTTCACATCCCAATTTGTAGATGAGGAAATTGAGCTTCCAAGAGGCCAAATAACAAGCTTAAGATCAAATAGTCAGAGAGACCAATGCCAGCCCAAGCAGCCTGACTCCAGATTCTTGCTTTTAGCCATAGGACAACACAGCCTCCCGCCAGCCAGTCCTCGAGGGGTTTGACATGGTTCCTTGAAAGCTCCGTGCAGAGCAGCCTGCAGCCAGCCTCAGGGTCTGCCCGAGGGGAGAGTGGCTATCTGTCTCCCTGCCTGTGTGCCCTCCTGCCCCTCCCCACTCAGGCCAAGTTGGAGTGAGGGTTGCAAGGACGTGGCAGAGACTTCTAAAACCGCCGTTCCTGGCGCAGAAGTGGGGCAGGTCAGAGCAGGACCCCTGCCCTCGCCCACAAGGACCCGATGGTCCAGCAGGTCCCTTCCAGGGTGGAGCTTCTGTGACTCTCTGGACCCAGCGTCGGTTTTGTGGCGCTGGTGCTGGAGTCCCTCATCCGACTGTTCTCTCCACTCCAGGCTCTTTTCTTTGGCGGTATGCTGCTCTCCAGGTGGTGAGCCTCTCAAGGACAGCGACTGTGGCTTCCTTTGCCCCTGTGCCCACGAACCTAGCACAGAGTAGATGCTCAATAAATAAGAAATTATATTCAATGAAAAAGAGTACAGTGGCGCCCGCATGTGGGTGGCTACTTCCCACTCATCCTCTGTGAAGCTACCCTCACCCCATTTCACCCTCACCTCAGCTTGTAGCAGCTTTGCTGCACAGAGGGGCATAGTCCGAACTCATCCTAAAAGACACTCCTGGGAAGAGAGGTCAGTGTCCTTAGGCCACGACTTCCTCAAGGTCTTCCCTGGAGAGTCCAGGGCCAGAGAGGTAAGTGCCTCCAAAGAGGAACCATTAAGATTGGTAAGCAGGTGAGATCCTGCCCTCCAGCCAATACAGCAGCTGGGGCTACCGGGGTCTTGCTGGGGGCATGTATCAAGGCTGAACTCCCCCGAGCCCACCAGTGGGCAGGCCACAGAGTCCCTGCAGGGGCCACTGGAGCGAGTAATTGTGAGCTGGCTGCAGAAAGGCATTTTTGCAACTCAGACGAATTTCTTCTCACTCATGATTAGAGTATGGCCCAGTGGCTGCCTCCCTGACCGTAATCTCTGCTGGCACAGGCATCTCTGGGGTGGGCAGTGCGGGCTGTGGAAGGAGCGCTGACCTAGAAGCTGGGACGCCTGAGTTCTCCACCTGCACCGGGTCACAGATTAACCATGACATCTCCCTCCGGCAGGGAGACTGGGTCCTCACTCTCCTCATCTGTAGAAGGAGTGGTTTGATTAGAGCAGAGCGTCCCAAACCTAACCACACCTTAGAATTACCTGGGGAGCTACAGATTGCTGGGTATCCCCACCCCTCACACCCCAAAGTGTCTGACGGGGACTGTGAGAGGGCCCAGGAGTCTGTTTTTCACAGGTTCTGCTACATGACTTTGATGTAATGTCAGGTTTAGGGGATCCAACAGACTAGATAATCTTGTAGATCACTTGCAGCTCTTAGGAGCAAAGATTCTAGTAAGTGGAAGGGCCACAACAAGAGATTTTGGTGCTGTGGGCTTTGATCAGAGGGCAAAAGTGATGCGTAGTTTATTTCATCATCATCATCAGTTACTATTCTTTCCCAGTTTTATTGAGGTGTAGTTGACACACAGCACTGTAGAAGATGTGCGGCGTAATGATTTGATTTACGTCATGAAATGGTTGTCACAAGTTTAGTGAACACGCTTCATCCCATAGAGACAGAAAATTATAGAAACAGAAAAAAAATTTTTTCCTGCGATGAGAACTCAGGATTCATTCACTTAACAATTTCGTTTACAACATACAGCAGTGCTCATTATATTTATCATGGACATTCTCATTACATCTCAGTACTTACTTATCTCATTACTGGAAGTTTGTACCTTTTGACTGACTTCCTCCAATTCCCCCTCCCCCCACAAATCTGATCTCTTTTTCTAGAAGTTTGTTTGCCTGTTTGCTTTTGAATTATAATTGACCTACGACACTCGGTTAGTTCCTGTTACACAACTTTCCCAATTTTCAACATTTCAATCAGCATCATTACTGTTATTATTTCGCCACTGGCATTATTGTCACGGAGGGTCGGAGGGACAGGGCAGTGCCATCCGCTTGTTTCCCTCACTAACAAGGCTCTGGCTTCGGGGGCCCTCGTTTGCCTCGAGGCTGGAGCAGGGCTGTGGAGAAGGGAAGGGAGGAATGGGCCAGACCCATAGGTGGGGCCTCTTGGCAAGGGGACCTTTCTTTCTCTCTCTCCTGGGTGGAGTTTGGCTGGCTGGGCTTTGGCACCCGCCTCTGGAGCTGAGAGAGTGTCTTCCCATCCTCCTACTTTCAGTCTCAGCGGCCTCAGCCCTGCGGACTGCCCCTTTCTTCTCCTCAGGTCCCGACTTCCTCCCCAGGCTCCCCTAGTGCTCACCAGCCTCATTCCTAAGCCTCACTAATCTGTTTGCCACCCTCTGCTTCCTTGCCTCGCCCTTGCACATGCCATTCTCTCTACCTGGAATGTCACCCCCTCCCCCCACCTCAACTGATTCACATTTCTGGGCTCCTCCGAAACCTAGCTCAAAACCCGCCGGGTTCATTTAGGCTGTGTTCTGCCCGGGTCTTTCCTCTTTGCCAGGTCCTCAAGTGCCTGAATCAGGCACTTGAAACAACAGAATCAGAAAACTGCTCTGGACTCAGAAAAATAAGGAGAGATGACCTAACCCAACTCTCATTTAACAGGTGAGACACCTGAGGCCCAGAGAGGTCTCAACTTGGCCGAGATCACACAGCAGGGAGGTTTTTGAAATAGTTGGCTTCACAAGAGGCTTTCAAGTATTTTACGTGTTTTTTCTATTTCCTACTGAACACCTTGTGATCAATATGAGGGTCGAGGCTGTGTTTTTGTTTTTATTTTTGTTTTTGTTCTTTATCGCCACTGTGGAGTATATGTGTGTGAGACAGCAACTGTAATAGTTCGAAAACTCACAATGGTCCAAACTTTCGCGTATATTATTCATATGACCTCAGACCAGCCCTGTGAGGCAGGTAACTGAGGCACTGCTCGTTTACAGAGCAAGAAACTGAGACTTGGAAAGGTGTGGCCCAGGAAGTTAACGGCAGAACTGGGCCTAGCACTCAAGATCCCTGACTCCCAGCGCCAGCCCAGGGCCCTGACACCCACGACACCCCTCTTCTAGCATCCTCCTGAGGTTCCTGGAAGAGTCAAAGGGGTGGCCTCTGCCATCTTTTCTCACTCTTTTGTGACTTCTTCATCTTGGGGTTGAGGAGACCTTATCTTTGGCTTCCTGCCCCTCCCCATCCTGTCCCACTGCTTTCTCCTTGTGTCCTGCCACGGCATGGTTGGCACCTAGACACATACACATATACTCACAACTGCAGGTGTCTAGGGCAACAGACCACAGGGGAAACCACATCACCTTTGTTGACACTGGAGGGAGGTAGGGGGACGGGGAAGGAACCTGCTTAGTTCTCTCCACCTGCCTCTGTCTCCACAGTCATCTCACCTCCCAACTCAGGCCATCTGGACTGGTAGCCATGCCCAGATAAATTCTTTTTGATTTATCCATTCAATTGTGGCCCAGGAGGATGTATCGCCTCTTCTCTCAGATCCTGAAATCCCAGATAGGGGTCTGCCCAGATGCACCCCAAAGCCACACACCCCAACCCTAGCCAGAATACTTACATAGCTCCTCTGATCCCACCTGTGCAATGCAACAGACAAAGGTGGGACCCAGGGATGAGAGGCCACGGCTGGGGTCAACAAGGAGGGAAACTTGGCATGTTGAATGTCATGTGAAGATCAGCGAGGACCTTGAGTAACCAGGCTGCACTGGGACGGGAGTCCTGGTTGCAGCTTCTGCATTGTTCTGACCTGCTAGAAGAGCCTGCACAGCTCTGAATCAGGCACATTTGAGATGAAGTCACTTACTGGCTCTACAGCCTTGGGCAAATCATTCTGTCTTTCTGAGCTTCAGTTTGCTAATTAAAACAATGGGGATAATAGCACAAGTGAAAAGGTCTTGAACAGCACATAATACAAAGGAGATGCTCAATGAAAACAAATTACCTTCCCTCCCTCCCTCCCTCCCTTCATTCCTTCATTCCTTCCACTTGTTATACTTGGCTCCATGAAACCCTTTATTTAGAGACTGGGATCTACCTCCCCTATTTGTATCCAAATCCAAACCCTGTGCATTGACATCTGATTGCAGGTTCAGAAGCTGGACTGCAAGACCCAGCTCACCCAATGAAGCTGTCCCTCTGAGATCTCACCCAGGATGGGGATGAGCACTTTCTGATTAGCTTGTGGAGAGTGTGGGGGAAGTGTGGGTTAGGGGAGGGACTGTGGCTTCAGCTACCACATCTAGAAAGCTGGGTCAGGAGTGGTCTCAGAAGCCTGAGGTTTAGACCAGATGACTTTGGATGGAGCTTTGAACCCTGGCACAAGGTGGGCTCCCAGTGACACGTGTTGAATGCCTGAATGGCCTCATCACGTACTAGGTGTGTAACCTTTTTGAGCCATATTTTCATCACAAGCATAACAGGTATCACTGTTAAGAATAAATGATCTAGGAGGAGGGTATAGCTCAAGACATAGAACACACGTTAGTGTGTTCAATCCCCAGTACCTCCTCTAAAAATAAATAAACCTAATTCCTCCCTCCTGCCAAAATAAAACAATTAAATAATACAAAAATAAATTTAAAAAATAATAAATGATCTAATGTCTACCAGGGGAATGCCAGAGGGCTGCTACATGGCAAATAGTAAAAGCTAGTTGAGTAAGGAGAAGAGAGGAGAAAGAGAAAGAAGAGGTCAAGTAGGCCCAGAACCCCAAAGAAAGCAGAAGGAGGGGGCCCTCAGGCTTGAGCCAGAGACCCCAGAAAAACTCGAAGTTGCCAACACAGGTCCTATGGGGCTAATCTCTTCTGCAAGGTACTTAGCTGAGCAGTCTGTGATAGGCCTGGACTCAAGAGCCTTAAAACAAAACAAAACAAAACAAAACTTCCCATGGTAAACAGGGTGGAGGACAGAGAGGCAGCCTGCACTTTTCTGCCTCAAGTCTCTTAGGGTTCCTGGAGGCTCTCTAACATATCCCAGCAAGGGACGTGTGACTTAGAAACTGGCTTAAGACTCAACCATGGGGTGGGGGTGGGCTGATGGGAAATAAAGCAGGAAAGAGAGGGAAAGGCCCAGCCCAGCTTCCCTGATGCAGGGCTCACCTGCAGAGGGCTGCTCTTTCTCTCTGCCTAGACCTCGGGGGTGGGGGCTGGGGTGGGCCGTGTGTCCTGGTGCAGGTAGAAAGCCACGTGCTGGGTGCTGTGGGGACAGGCAAAGGTAGGGGGAGATACCCTTTGGCTCAATCTCTTAGAACTCAGTGATTAGGTCAAAAAGAAAAAAGAAAGCTCACAAACAAATCCATGAATGATGCACATGGTAGAAATGAGCAAACAAGGGCCTGATTTCAGTCCAGAAATAACTCTGGGAGTCCTGGGGGATGGGTATCAGGAGGGGATGTCCTGGGGCTCAAGGAGAAAGACAGCAGAGGAGAGGCTGGGAGTTTGAAACAACCAAGCAAGTTTTCTGGAGGCTTAGGGCACGGAGAGGGATTTGGAAGGAGGGTGGTCTGGTTGGCAAGGGAGGGCTGGGAAAACACACCTGAGAGGGGAGAGCATGTGTCTTTGTGTTTTTCAGAGTCAGTATGAGGAGTCCTAGGGAAAAAGGGTATGTGGGGGGTGTCCATCTGAGGGATGGTCCTTGAAGGCCATGAACATCTGTTGCAATTCAATAAATAACCCATAGGGAGCTTGAATTTTATGCAAGGAACTTAGCCAGACACTCTGAGAAATGCACTCGTAACGAAGACAAGTAGCTGGGCTCAGAGAGTGTCCACTCTCGAATATTCTTGGGAAGGAAGAGAGAGTTGAGACAAGTAGACAAGTGGATGAAGGTCAAAGTCCAGAGGAAGACTGACAATGTGCTGGACTGGGGTCCTTGGAAAGAAGGAAAGAAGCTCTCTGGCTATAGGAATCAGGGGAAGTCTCCTGGAGAAGGTGGTATAGACCTTCAGGATTGGAAAGATTTCAACAAGAGGAGGAAGGGGCTGGGAGGACATTCATTTTTGGAGGGAACATGATGAGCCAAGGGAGAGAGCATGAAGACATGGCGGGGAGCAGCCAGCAGCCCAGTTTGGCTGAAATAATTAATAATAATAATATTAATAATAATAATAGTGATAACAGCAACTAACATCAGTGAGCACTAAGTACCAGGAGGCAGAAAGGCACGAGGCAGGGGGGAGAAGGGAGACGTGTGTAGCGTGGTGCCTTGTTGGAGGAGGGCTTGATTGCCAGGAAAGGAGTTTGTGAGGATAAATTAACAAGTCCAGAGGGGTTGGCTCTGCCTGCTGAGTGAGTGCTGGGACAAGGAAAAGGCCCCAAGTAGGAAGCAGTAGCAACAGGTGGTGAGGCCGGAACTGTGCTTGCAAGAACAAGGAGTCTACGGTCAGGAGCTGGACCTCCGCGTGGCCAAGCCCTTCCAGGCCACTGTGGATGCTTACTTCAGATCTGACATGTCTCTGCCTCTGGCGCAGCCTCAATGTCTTCTGCAGAATGCTGGGACTCTGGGGTTCCCAGGATTGAGGAGGATAAAATCGGGTCAGAGGAAAACTGTGCTCTGCCTTTGGGTGGTGAGCCTCACACTACAGGAGAGCCTAGTGTTTCCGGGTGCAGACCTCTCCCCTTCCCGGGAGCCGCTGTGTCTCTAACCCAGCAGATTGCCTGAGGCGACAGGGCTGATAGGCCAGGCCCGGAAGCACAATGGCGAGGTCCTCAGCCCCGACCCCTGACTCTGACCTTCCCGTCCGCTTAAGGGGAGGCGGGCAGGGAGGGCCGCTGCGCAAAGCCAGCCTGGAGCTGAGTTTATTAGCTGAGGGAGGGCTGGAGGCGGCTGCATTCCGACTCACAGACTGGAACATTTCTGTGATCCGCTGTAATGCACTGGGAGACACTGGGCACATTGCTGAAGTTTGACTCATAGGGACTGGGAGGGGGAAAGTAGGGGGGGTGGTAGGGGGAGAGGATTGAGAGGAAGAGAGGAAGAGGAGAGGAGGGAAGGAAATCCCTTGAGAAATTTCTTTAAAAAAAGAAAACTTTCAAAATCCGCACCACCCCACCCCCTTTTTCTTTTAATAGGAACAGGCTGGACCCTTCGATTCCCCCTCAGCAGGCGTGGGGGGGGGGTGGCAGAGGGGGAGGGCTGGGCAGTGATTCAAATCAGATCCTGGAACTTTCCTCAGGCAAGTCGCGCTCTGGGCTGGGGGCAGGGGTGTCCGTCTGGGATTCCTCGCCGGGACCGGGGACTCCACGCGTGTCCCGCTGTCCCACCGTGCAACTGCTTGCCAGGGGACCGTACGTGTGTGCTTGTGAGCGCGGGGGCCCTTCCCTGAAGCGTGTCTGTGTAAACGACTCTGCCCGGGGTAAACATGGATGTGTGCTCGCGTACGTGGTGTCTGCGAGGGTGCGTGCGCTCAGGTATCTGGGTTTCCGGGAATTGTGCGCGGGTCGCGGCGCCGCGCGGCGGCCGGGGCTGGGCGGCAGCGCGGCGGCCGCGCGCGGGTCGGGGCCGCGTCCCGCGTTCCGAATTCGGCGCTGCCTCCCCGCGATCCAGCCGCGCGGGGTGTCCGCCGCCAGCCCGGGCGCCGCGCCGTGTCTGCGGGGTGGTGTGTCCCCGGGCCGCGAGCGCCTGCCCCCTCCCTCCCCTCCCCCTTGGCCCGCTCTCAGACTCAGATAAAGCATTTCCTTCCATTGTCATCCTACCCGGCCGGCCGGGCTGCCAGGGCCCTCCCCCTCCCGGCCCCCTCCCTTCCTCTCGCCGTCTCACAGTCGCTCCGCAGCCTCCGGCGACCGGGGGGATGTGAGGCCGGCGCCCCAGCCCCCCGCCCCGCCATGAGCCCCCCGCTCTGAGGGCCCCGGCCCCTGGATGCACAGCCCCGGCGCTGGTGAGTACTGGGCTCCCGCCCCGCCCTGCGCGCGGCAACCAGCGCCGCCCGCCCGGGCTCGGGCTCCGGCTCCAGCTCCGGCTCGAGCTCCGGGCGGCCCCGCGGGCCCGGCCCGGCGTGCGTCCCCCCGACCGTGCCCGCTCCACCCGGCTCCGCGGGGCTCTGGCAGGCTCCCGGCCGGGGCTGGTTCCGGGGCCGGAGGGCTCGGGCCTCCCGCGGGGCGCCCACATCCGCTCGCCCTGGGGCAGCGACAGGCCCGAGGGAGGGAGTTGGAGGCCCCGGGCCGCCAGTGCTCGGGCCCGGGGTCGCATCACCCCCATTCGTGGGGAGGACGGACCGGGGGACCCGGGAGGGAGGGACGGCCGCCGTGGCCCCGGGAGGGGGCGGTGCTCCGGGGCGGAAGATTTGGAAGCGCGAGGGCAAAGGGCAGGACCAACTGAGTTGGGGCCGGGCTCTTGGCGCTGGACATCAGCGCCCCCATCCCGCGGATCCCAGCCGGACCGTCCTCCGACTCCTGCGCTGAGGAAAGTGATCCCTGGGAGGGAGGGTCTCTGACAGCGAGCTTTCTCTGAGCACCGCCCCCCACCCTTGCTCACCCATCAGGGTGAAGAGACACCTGTGCCCGAGTGAGCTGCGGAGGTGCTGGCGGGGCGCGGGAAAACAGGGACCGCGGGCTGTGTAGTGAGTGGCAGGGGACAGGATGAGCGCCCCCCAGGCCTGGGGTCTCTTGGTGCTGGGAAGTGCAAGCAGGGGGCAAATCTGGCAGCTAAGCTGGGCTGTAGCTGGGCCCAGAGTTTCTAGGCCTGTGGATTGGGAGACAGCCCTCTGGGGCTTGCAGGCCACTCAGCTACCCTCACCCCCATTTCCTTCCCTCTGGCTGCCCAAGCTGCCCATTCTGACCTCCCCAGCCTTCAGTGCTCCTCCCACCAAGTCCAGGCCATTCCCTTGTCCCTGATGGCTGTCCTGCATACCCCAGAGGCCTCCCCCTGCATCTGGACACTGCCTTCCTGCTGCCCATCCCTCCCCACATCCCCATTCAACATCTGCTTGAGGCCCAGCTCTGCCTGCCAGTTTCAGTGGCCCTGCTGGGGACTCAACATCTGGACTCATCAGTCTGTTTCTGGACTTGCACCTGGACCCATGGGGACCTTCCTCAAGACCCCTGCCTAGACATTGGGCTGAAAGAAGGAGAATGTGACTCGGTTCCCTACCCCTCAATGCACTACCTTGGTGGCCTATTTCTCCCTAACAGGACCCCATAGGCCAGGCCTTCCAAGGCTTAGGCTGCCACATACACTGCTCACACCAATCCTCTTGGAAGCTACTTCAACGGCTTCTGCAAGATATCTCTTAGCTCCTCATTGCTCAACATATCATTCTTCCTGTTCTCCGCTCTCTGTTCCCTCTGCCCACCTGAATCAATAAGTAATCTTCCTCTTCTCTGCAGTCATTTCTGGGGGAAACTAAGGCACAAAGCAGTCTCACTCTGTTGTACGCAGTGAACCTGGGCTGGAACCAGGTCTGAGACCCCTTCCCTGCCTTTAGTCCCCTGATGTTTTTCATCCCCAGCATGGCCAGGCTCAAAAGCAGGCTCAGAGTTACTTCTTGGTGTTCCATCTGGAATGGCCCCAGAGCAGCGTTCTCCTGAGGTCTCTGTTCCTGAGCTTGAGCCCAGGGGTGTCCACCAAGTCTCAAGCTGTGATCCTGAGGCTGGGAAGGCTGCATCAGGTCTTGGCACCGACTGTTCCAAGCATCTAAGTGGGTCACTTTGCTTTGACCCTGAAGCTCAGTTTCCCTATGAACAAAATGACCATAGAGGAGAGGCTGACTATAAGGAGATGGATCGCTGTCCAGTGTGGCAGTTATTACCCCCCTGACTTCCTTCAGGGATAATGGACTCCAGCGTTTATCCGTGTCTGAAAATGGTAGCTGGAACTTTCTCTTCCTCCATCCCCTCCTCAGTCCGGATATAAAACCCTTGGAAGTGAGAAACTCCTGTGTGATGGGGTGGGGAGCGGGACCCTCCCATAGCTGCAGGTGTGCTTGCCCAGGGGCCCAGAAGGCAGAAGCCTGCGGGACCCCACCATCATTTTGTCTTCTTTCTCCTGGCCTTTCATAAAGAAGTGATACTTTCAGCGTTGTCAGGGGCCTGAGAGAAGATGAGCTAATGTAAGGCCCAGGGTCACCCAGCCAGGGAATGGCATTCTGAGCGGGGCCTGGACCAGACCACTGCCCATTCTCCTGGCCTCCTCCTCCCCTCGCCTGACTCGGGTCCTGCCCACACCCCCATCCCACCTTGGCCCTGACCTGTCTTCAGTCAGATTTGAGGCTGGGGCCTGTGGTGGGATGTGGGGTATTGCTGGAAGCAGGGCCAAAGTTGAGGCGTGGGAGCCGGTGGGGAGGGCCTGTGTCCTCCCCACAGCTCCAGGACTGCTTTTGTGTGTTGGATTTGTTCACTAGATGGGGCACTTCCTCTGGGGCAGGAAGCTTTGATTTCCTGTGGTGGGGGCGCTGGTAGGATTAGGAGTGGGGGGCTCAGCTCTGGGCCATCCCTGATGTTGTTGTTTGGAACCAAAACGGGCAGGGTTTCTGCATACGGCTGCTTCCCCTAACCCAGGGGAGGCAGGAAGGAGAGCATGGGTGAGGAGGCCCAGGCTAAGTCCAGAGAAGGAGGCCGAGAGGGCAGTGAGATGGGGAGGTGGGGGTGGTGGTGGGCAACGCAGCAGGAAGCCTGGTCAGCAGGTGACCCTGCCGGGTATTGTGTTTCCCTGTGATATTTCCCCCTGTTTCTGTGGCAACCTTCCCCGGGGAACCCAGGCCTTTGGGCTGCAGGAAAGTGCCCCCAGACAGCCCTTTCCTTAGAGGCCTGAGTATTAGGAGGAGTCCCTAAATCTGGCCACCTCCCTTACCATTTTGGCTCCCTGGAACCAGTGCTTGGGAGTCTAGGCCAGCCAGCTGAGCAAGCACTGGGGAGGGGGTGGCACTGGGTGGAGGCCCTTTTGCATCTCTTGGGTTCAGGGAGGGGAAGAGAGGGCCTGCTGGGCTTTGGGGAGGGCTCTGTTCCTCCCCTCATCTCATCTCTCCACTGTCCTCCTCCAGCAGCCCTCCCCCTACGAGAAGGAGGTGGACAGCATGTTGCCTGGGGCAAGGGGGGCGGTGGCCGAGGCAGGAGGGATGTTTTCATCAGCAGAGCATAGCTCCTTTGGTCCTGGACCAGTTCCCAGAGGCAAAATAAATTCAGGATAGTGTCTGTTTAGTGTGGGTCAACATGTGATGGGTGTGTGTGCTCACTGGGTGTGTGGTGGGGGGCCTGTGTGTGTGCCCCTGGGCTGTGTACGTAGAGGTGGTGGTCCCGCAGTTTGTAACCCATGTGGTGGCTCTTTGTTGGGTGTCTGTGGTGCATGCACATGTGTGGTCCAGACCTGTGTCGCCTGTCGAGTTGTGCACCTTTGCAGTTAATGGCTCTGTGTGGGGTATGTGGACACGTTCTGGGGAGATGTATGCCTGTGCAGAAGTGGCTTTTTCAACAGAAGTCCAGGTATTTGCTAGAAAGCACCCTCATCCCTCCTCAAATGCCAGTTCCTGTACCATTTGCTGTAGAGTCACCTGAAAATGTGTTAAAAATAAAGATCCTCGGCCCCATTCCAGACAGACTCAGAATCTGCAAGGGTGGGGCATGGGAGTCTGTATTTTGACACGTGCTTCAGGTAATTTGATGCAAAGCCATGTTTGAGGACCAGTAATCTGGGCCAACCTCTTTAGTTTTTCTTCTGAGGACACTGAGACCCATAGAAGTTACGTGGTTTGTCCAAGAACACAGGGATATTAAGGGGAAGAACCAGGACAAAATTCAAGCCTTTCAAGACCAGTCCGAGACTTACCCATGCATTCCCGTGTGTGTGCCTGTGTGTATGTGTCCACGCTCAGCGTGATGTTGTGGACCAGGTGGGGCTGGTGTGGACGCTTACTGGGCCTTGACCTTTTCCCTGGGGTTCCTGACCTGGCTCTTCCTGTTACATCCTGCTTCTTCCTCCCTGGGGACATCCTGGAACTCTTGTTGGTCAACCCTAAAGGTGATGTTGGGAAGCAGAAGGCCCCCTTTACTGAACCAGGCACTCAGCTATTTATCCACTGACTGGATGCTTACTGAGCTTTGCTTTGGGCCAGGCCCGTAAACACATAGGCAGAGCATCTGGCTACAGGGAACTTCCACTCTAGTGAAGGAGACAGACAGTAACAAGTAAGCAAGTAAAGAAATGAGTACATATATCTAGTTACACATTGTGATGTGCCCTAAGAAGGAAATGAACCGGGTGCAGCAATAGAGAATAACAAGGTGGGACTTCCTTAGATCAGGCAGCCAGGGGAGGCCTGCCCGAGAAGTGACATCGATGCCTGCTCCCACCTCGCCAGACGAGAAGTGAGCCCTCAGAGCTTCTGAGTCATGCTTGGCATCTGCCTGGATCCAGGTGGGGGACCTGGGCTGAGTGCTGGCCGAGGATTGCAGCCTGGCTGCCAGCCTTTTGCCCGCATGGAAGGCAGCAGGGTCTCGGCTCCTCAGGTAGTCCCCAGAAGCTGGCAGAAGGGAAGAGGAGGTGGGGGAGCTGCGCAAGGCTGAACTCCAGGCTGCTTCACTGCTTGCAGGAGCAGCCTCTTTGCCTTCATGGGGCTGAGTCCAGCGCCCTGGACGTGAGTGTTGGGAAGGCGGCAACCTCCCTCAAGTGCCACCCCATTCCTGACCCTCCCGCCTCACCTTCCTCCTACCTCATTCCCTTCCTCGCCATCTCCCCACCCTGGAACTCTCATGCCAAGTCCCTCCCCTCTTGGTCTAGCCTGGCTGCCTCTGTGGCCACTGGGATTTCTTTACCTGGCTCAGGACTCACTGAGAGAGGGGATCAAGGCTTAGAGAGGACCTGGGCCCTGGAAGAGAGGACACACCAGAAAGAAGGGCTGGGGCAGGGACCAGAGAGGACAGGGCAAAGTGAGGGCAGAGGGTGGCTGAGCAGGGAGCCAGGCAAGGGAGAAAGAGAGCAGGAGACCTTTGGTTGGGCGCTCCAGAGCCTCTCCTGGGCCCTTGGAATCTGCTCCTCAAGCTGGGTGAGCCTCTGGGCCCGTGAAGGGGAGCCTGGGGGGTGGGGCTGGGGCAGCAGACAATAGCTAGAAGGTGGTGCCCCCCCCACCCATCCCCCTGCAGTGTCACCCCTTCACCACCTTCTCCGGAGGTTAACTTTAACATCAGCAAGCAGCCTTCAGACCCTCTCACCTCCAACTTCTCCTGGTAGGTCTTCCCTCGGGACCCAGAGCTGTGGGCTGCAGGAAGGTAGGGCCCTTTCATCAGAGAGCTAAGTATCAGAATCCCTCATGTAAGAGAAGAGGCCGAGCCCCTCACTCCTCCACCCCTTGCCTGGCTGTCATTCCACACCCCCACCCCCACCCCCTGGCCTTCTTTAGGCTGCTCTGTGCTGCACTCGCCCCCTGAACTCCTGTGTATCCCTGGACTCCCCCTGTGTCTCCTGGGCCTTCCGCCCAGGATGGGGAGGGGACTACTCATGAGGAGGGCACTGGGCTACACTCACCATCCCCACCCTGTCACCAGCCACTTCCTTTTTTTCCCATGTCGCCACCTCCGGCAGGGATTGGAAACCCTGGTGGTCAGAGACCCTGGGCCTTCCGGGAGCCTGGTGCCCTGGAGGGAAGGGCGGGGATCCCATTCCCCTTCTGGAGTCGGGCTCAGCTCCCTCCCATCCCAAGGAGACCAGCCCTATCTCCTGCAGTCACCCCCAGCACTTGAAGTCCCATTCTTCCCTCCCCCGCTCCTAGGATGACTGGGAGCAGCAGGGCAGGCTGGGAGCCACAGGTTCGGAAAGAGTCGGGGTGGGGGAATTCGGCAACCGGGGCTGTAACCGTCTTGTTTTGCTTGCCCCACAAACCTGCACGGGCATCCGCTGCGCCCTCCTGGGTGCTCAGGTTGTGGAACGGCTCTCAGAATGACAGGCGGGTGGCACCCGGTTGGGGCAGGGGGTGGGGGTGGGGTGAAGGGGGGAGCCCCAGGCGAGGGGGAGCTGGAGGGTTAAAAATAGCAGCAGCCCGGTTTCGGTTAGCAAATGTGGAGGCGGGGAGCTGGAGGCGGGGCAGGCGGCAGGCCGTGTTTGCCCGCAGCTCAGGGCTGTGTTTCCCCTGGGTCCCAGGAGTGAGTCACGGCAGAGCCGCTGATGAGGTGCTGGCACAGCACCCCCACCCCCACCGGGCGAGGGGCTGGGCGCAGGCTTCATCGCTGTGGTTCTGGAGGGGGTGCATCTCCCTTCCAGGCCTGCAGAGCCGTCTTGAGAGCTGGGCCAAGGGGACTGTGCCATAGAGGGGAAGAAACGCACCATTCTGAGACCAAAAGACCTGGGTTTGAATCCCAGTCGAATGGCTGGGGGAACCTCACGCAAGTCTGCCAGGGGCCCTGAGACCGCGTTTCCTAGTCGTTCAAGTGGGGGTTTTCTCATGCATGTGTGAACACCTGGTGGGTTCTAGTGCGTCCTGCAGAAGTGAATGATCACCTTTGACTCTGCTGTGCCTGTTGCAAAGCTGGGCAGAAGGGCCTTCAGTGAGGACACAGAGGGAGGACTAGGATGACCTTGACAGCCTCCGTATTTCCCTGGCAAACAACCAAGTACAACCTCGGGCACAGGGCTCTCTGTGCCTCAGTTTCTCTGTCTCTGCAATATGAAAAGAATAATAGTTTCGAGCTCCTGGAGTCACTATAAAGATTAAAGTAAGTAAGGTTAGCACCATGCCTCGTATGAAGCTGGTGCACACAGAATATTATCACTATTGTTAATGTTATTGTTCATATTTTTGAAGGTCAGGGATAGGGAATGTCAAAGACATGAAGAACAGAAACTGGGCTCAGCCCCAGTTCACAGGGAAAACCAGGCCAAATTCACTGTTCCAGATTCCTCCACCCATAAGGGCCTGGAACAGCAGGAGTCTTTAGCCAGAAGTCACAGGGTGGACCCCTTCTCTCTTTCATTCCCCCACCCCCGCCCTCTCCCAGTGAGGCAAGATGCGGGGACCTGAGGGCCTCACAGCCAGCTGGCACTGGGGGGGTCTGGGATGGGACCGCCCCTGATGGCCCTGTTGTGAAGTACCTTGCCAGCATCTGCTGGGGTGACCTTTATTTTAGCCCCTCCCTGGCAGCTTTTAAGAGGAGCATGAGGCAGAGGAGGGGTGAGAAGGTCAATGATGTCAGCAGTGAGTATTCCCAGCACAGCGGCCCTGGAAGAGGCAGGAGGCATTTCTTTCAGGAAATGATCATTATTCAGCCTACAGGCATTCATTAAGTCAGTCCTGACTTTGTGCCCAGCCCCGAGTTGGGCCCTCTGCGTGATTCGGAAGAGGCCAAGGATGCAGGGATGTAGATAACGCAGAACCCCAGAGGATATGGGGTCCAAGAATATAATACAGGGAATCAGTGAAGGCCCTGGGTCCTAGTTCTCACAGGAACCAGAGGTCACATTCTGGCTGCTGCCCATTGGCTGTGCCATCTTTATATTGTGTATGTGTACATACATATAGACTGTTTTATTATTGCAGAGGCAGTTTGCGTGCATCGTAGATAAGAAGACGAGCAAAATATGAAAGAATAAGAGGTATCCCAGTCCCAGCAAGCGGAGCTCACTGCCTCAGTACCTCAGTGTGTACTTCCCCATTTCCTGATAATGCCTTCGTATGTCATACTGTTCTACCAAAATGAGACCACACCGTGCATGGCATTTTTTCATTGATCTCCCACCCTCCACTAGAGTAAATTTTCATCTCATCGAATTCCCAGTTGGCTAGAAACTGTCTTTCACAGCTGGTTTGTCCAAATCAGTACCCAGGACCATGCATCTGGCTTTTGAGTTCCCTGAAAGCTGTGTATGCACCCTGGCTGGATCCGTGGTCTGGAAGAACCCCAGCCTAGCAAGTCTCAAGGGCAGCCCTGGCCACAGAAGGGACTCATGTCACCTGGAGTATCTACCCGACAGGGCTCTGCCATCTTGCAAAAATAATAGGCAAAACGAGAGGGATACCAGGGTACAACTGGGATGGGGATGCGCTGTTCACTGTCATGAATATTAATGCGGCATTCCCCGTGAGTGCCAGCATTCATAGCTTGCTGCTATTCACGGACTCATACCCGTGATGCCCCAGGCTGGGGTCTCCGCTGTGGCCTCTGCCTTCCCCTGCCCCAGGTCCAAGGGTGCCCATGGCCCATGGTTGTGTTCCTCGTCCCTGGGAGCCCGCTGGAAGGCAGGTGCTCCATCCTGCACCTGTGGGGCCTCCATTACTGCCCACAGCCTGCCCGAGTGTGTGAGACCTGGGCAGGAGAGAGAGAGAGAGAGAGAGTGCGCGTGCGTGCGCGAGAGCCCCCCCCCCACCGCCCCTTCCCCGAGGGATTCACTCCCAAGTAGCCACACGGTGGATGTCTTGCTTTGGTTATGCAACCTGCATTTTAGACAAGGCCTGACAGCTTCCAGAGTGCTTTCACACAGCGCAGCCCTGGGCGGGGGGTTGCTTGTTTAGTTATTCGCTGCTGGGAGCCGCTTACAGGAAATGATAAAATGGTAACATGTACATTTAAAAACCAGGGAAAATGTAAGATGAAGAAGGAAGTGAAGATGGGGTCGGGGAGTGCCTTCTGGACACAAGAAGCAAGTGAGGGACACAGGCAGAGATTATCCTGTTTTTATTTTTGTTGTTGATGTTTTCTGGATGGAGTACCGGCACACTGGGAACATGCCGGTGCTGGGAGTCACGCCCAGGCCTTCAGATGCTGGGACCACACCGTGTCCTGTGGCCCCTCGGGGACCTCGCCTCACCCCCCCGAGGAGAGGTGGGTGGGACTAGAACACACCAGCGTAGTGATTATGAGCTTAGGTTCCGGAGTCCCAGAAGCCCCACTTACCATCTGTGTGACCTCTGCAAGTTTCTTTACCTCTCTGAGCCTCAGTTTCCCCCTTTGTAAAGTGAGGATAGTAACAGTATGGACCATATAGGGTTGTTGTGGGGACCAAATGAGATAGTGCATTACCCAGTAAGCATTCAGTACATGGTGGTTGGTTGGTCATTACTAATATTACTAATTAATGATTATCATAGGAACATTACCGTCACTGATATTATGACTTAAGCTTTTCCCTGGCAGTCTCTGGAGGGGGCTGAGTGGGCGGCACGTCTGGGAGAGGCAGGACCAGTGGGCAGGGGAGTGGAGCGCACAGGGAGGCAGGGTCTGGCCAAGGCAGGCCCAGAAGCTGAGGGAGAGACAAGGAGGGCGAGGGAATGAATGTGAGAGCTCAGAGGGGAGAAAGGAGTGGCTCTGAGAGACAGACCCAGGGCGGTGACCGTGCTTCCTGTTGGGGCAAGTGCTGGCCCTTGAGAAAGACGGGCTGGGGCTGGCGGCTAAGAGGGAGCAGCTGGTCTAAGTGGGGCACCAGGGGGTGGGGGAGGGGGAGAGACAAAGGCAGAAACTGATAGAAACGCAGCTCTTCTCACCACATTACTGATGGGGCCCCCATCTTGACTGCTCAGGCTGTTTTGCCTATGATAGGAAAGATGGTGGTTGGACATCATGGTGAACTTCCTATCTCAGGGATTGGTGCTCCTGGAGCAGGGGAGTGAGGGTAAGGGAGAACTTAGGTTTGTGATACCTCTCAGGACCTGAGAAGCCCTAGAGCAACCGGGACCCGGGGCTGGGTCTGCCTCCTCAGGGATGCTTTAAGTGGGCCAGCCAGACACCCTGAGCAAATGTATGTGCCCTCGCCTTCCTGCCTTCACACAGGGCAGCCAGGGAAGGCTGAGGGGTGGTCCGAGAGGACCTGGGAGCTGGCCAGGCTTGGAGGAACTCCTGTTTTCTTTTGCAGTGAGTCTCTCCAGAGAGCACCAGTCCCAGGAACCGACAGCCGCTCACAACTCAGAATGGCCCAGCTGCTCCTGCTTCAGGGTCCAGTGGGTCTCCATCTGGGAGGAGAGGCTGGGAGGAGAAGCCATGGAGTAGATGGACCTGGGGCCAGGGGCAAGGAGCCAGGGACGATGCTTTCCCACCCCCAGGGACCTCAAGTTGCCGCTGCCATGGTTACGTCTGCTTCCTGTTTGATTCATCTCAAACAGTCGAAAGGGGGGTGCCGGCTCCCAGCTCGGGCCACCGCTGCGTGGGGCTGTTTACAACAGCCGCGTGTGGGATTCCCAGAAAGAGACTCCAAACCGGACATCCTGCGGCTGCAAAATACCCAGGTGTCAAGAGCTAAAAATAGCTGCCCCAGGGCCCCAGTCGCGGGGAAAGGGGCATGCTTGCTGCGGAGGCGGGAGGCGGGAGGCTGGAGGCAGGAGGGCTGGCCTTGCAGCCCTCACATCCAGCCTCCTGCTCGGTGCACAGCTGCTGAGCGGGCAGAGCATCAGCCCCCTGCCTTGGACTGACCAGAGGCCTTTGTCAGGGCCGGCCCGCATCCCAGGCCACTCACCTGGGAGCTGAGCCCCTGCCCCCGCAGGCAGCTGGCCCCTCTGCCCATCCAGTGGCGCTTGCTTTGGGACACTAATGAGAGCCTCAGAGGGACTCGGGAGCTTCTGAAGAAAGGATATAGCAGGGCCCCTGAGAGCCTGGACGATGAAGCCGATGCTCCTCTAAGACCCCATCCTGTTAGTCTCCAGCCCCTGTTCCCACATATACTTCAAAATCATTGCTTGGAAACTGCAAAGTCAACAGTCGCTATCTACAAGTGATTTGGGGGATTGTCTGCCCTGGGGGCCCAGAGACGGAAGAGGCAACTTCTGCCCTCTAACTTGCATGTGTTGGAGTTTACCACTAGCACGGGCCTCTGGGGGACTATGTGACTTTTTCAGTCTTCCCCTCTGCCCAGCCAGGTCCTGCTTTTGCTCTCCACCCACTGGCCTGTGGGGAGTGGAACTGCTAGGGAGGTGCAGTGAAGAGTACTGTTTGAGAGCATGGATTCTGGAGCCCAATTGCCTGGCTCAAGTCCCAGCTCAGTCACTTCCATGTTATGTGACTTCAGACAAGTTATTTAATATTGCTGGGCCTCAGTTGACTGATCTCTATAATGGGTGATAGGTGCCTCACTCACAGTGCTGCTAATCTCAGATGCCCTCTTCCAAGTCGATCTTCTTATCCTCTTATTACAGGTGGCACAGCCAAGTCTTGATCAGGCTGCAGCGTGTCCCTGGCTCTCCCTGCCACTCACTGAGGGAGTCACAGTTTGAATCCAGGTCCATCTGACCGCAAAGCCAGTGTCCTCTGTGCCATGGACCCTCACTCCTATCACGTCTCATGGCGGTTTCCAGCCAGTTTCCAGCCCACTGGGTTCCGGATAAATCTGAGTAATAAACAGCTTGGTGCCAAGATAATGAGCAATAGAATTAACAAATAGCAAGAGAATTTCTGGAAGAGGGACACGAGAAACTGTTGAAAGGGACTGAGTCTAGGGAAGTTCTAGGGAGTTGGAGGAGTGAGAAACTTCTGGTTTTATACTTTTGGGGGCTCTTTGAATTTTTTTAGTGTCTGCAAGTAATGGACTTTTCAGCTTTAAAAGAACACTGTAGGCTGTACCTTAAACTCCCTAAAGTGATAACCAGGTTTCCATCTCTTCAAGCCCTGGACCAGTAACCTCACGCGGAGGTACGGAGTATCTGCTTTCGGGGCTGAGCCCTTAGGGTTCCCCTGCACCGGTCTGGCCTGGCCTGGCCTGGCCATAGTGACCTGCTGGGTGACCGTGACCTAGCCCCTTGCCCTCTCTGTTTCCCTCCCTGCGAAGTGACAGTGTTGGCCCACTCAGTCTCTCTAAAGCCCCATCAGCTCCTAGTGAGTGAATTCGGGTGCTGTGACCCAAACGTCTTTGAGAAGCACTTTCCACTGCTCAGTCCTCACTCTGTGTCAGAGAGGCCACGCAACCACACTGTTCTCTCTTGTGTTTGTTTGTTCTTGGACCTTCCTGAAGCCCTTTCACCCCCAGCTTTTGTCTTCTCTGCCCGCCCCTACTCAGAGTCCAGCTTTGTCCCACTTGCATCAAGGGAAGCAGACCTGAGTGGACGGGGGTGTGGAGGGAGTCAGCTCTGGACCCGGGGCTTGGCCTCACCCCGGCCTGCTTTCCCCTGCCTGCTGGGCCAGGTCTGCCTGCTTCTCCTTTAAGAGCTACTCAGGAGACTAGGGAGGGGGACACAGCCTCCACAAAGATGTTGGAGGCGTTGGGAGGGGGCTTGGTGCTCCTGGGAAATCCCTACCCTCTGACACAGGGCCCACAGCACGCGGAGAGCAGGTGATCAGGCCAGGCTCGGGTTTCCAGTCACATCTGCTGGGCAGGTGAGGGCCTGGGGCAACAAGGGCAGAGTGGGGTGGTGGAGGCAGGCAGCTTGTACAGGTGCTTAGGGGACAGAAAAGTGGCAATTGTGTCTGCCTTGGAGGTTGCTGAGGGCTGGGGTGAATCCGCTGGGGGCAGGCTTTCTGGGCAAGATCAGGTGTCTGGTTGGGGAAGGTAACCTGGTAGGCCCTGGGACCTCAGCACCAGGTAAACTGCCTCTTCAGCCTGACTGCAGTTGCTTCCAAAGAAGGTAGAAATACGGGGTAGCCAGGATTCCAGAAAGGAGAGCTCTCTACCCCGGCCGCGAGCTGTGTGGAAAAGGGTCCAGCCCTATGCCGTGTTCTCTGTCCCCAGGGTCCATTCACTCCTGATTTTATTTCAGTCTGACCCCAAATGAGTGGTAACAGCACTCGGAGAGGGGCTTATGGGAAGAAAGGTCACCAAATTCATGCCAATGTCTGGGATGCCGGATGGTCAATTTCTGGCTTCAGTTCAGCCACTGACTGGGTGCCTTTAGGTAGCTTCCTCTCTCTGGGACACAAGAGAGCTGTTCCCCAGGTCTTATCTCTGTTGCTCTGGGTTCTTATGAACCCAAAGGCTCTCAGCACGAGCACAGGTGGGTGGAGGAGAAGCAGAACCTTTTCCAGGCATGGCTTTTGGAAGCTGCCCCTGTCAGCAATACACACACACACACACACACACACACACACACACACACACACAGCTTTTCTGAACAGAGTTTATATCATAGATCATCATCACAGAACATCCCTTTGGGGCCCTGTAACAAGCACTACAGAGTTCAGGGCCATTAGGTTTTAGCCCCTCTGGAGGGTGCATGGTGTCCAGAACTGGTGGTTACCAGGGGAGCAGGGCGCAGAGAACCTAGCTCTGCTCCCACGCCTGAATGCTGCTGACCAGCCCGCAGGCGGGGACCAGGGGAGGTAGGGAACAGTCCCAGCAGGCCAGGACTGGAGGCTTGGGACTCTAGGCTGGACATGGTCTCTGGGAGCGCACCTAGAAGCTGAGTTCAGAAACCTCTTTTGGAGGAATAGATGCTGCAGAAGAAAGAGGAGGGTCTAAGAGAGCCCGGGTTGGGGGCTACCACATCCTGGGGAGGGGAGGCTGCCTCCCACACTACTGTTCTTGGGGCTCGCGAACCTTGAGAAATATTCATGCCGTGTTCTCAGGGCCCAGGAGAGCATCACTGTGTTCAATTCCCCAGTTCCTCACAGAGCTTGCTGTGTGCCCAGCAAGGTGTTAGGTGCAGATGCTCCTGGCTGACCAGTGACACAACAGAGACCGTGATGGACTGTCGAGGGGGTGGACACAGAATGGGTGCTGTGGGAGGTCAGGGTGTGCTTCATGAGGAGATGAGCCTGGGCTGGACTTCAGCGGATGGGCAGCATTTGAATAGGTAGATCAGCATTTCCCTACCAAATGTCGTCATCCAAAGCGCGGGCACTAGGGTGTGAGGGCAGTTGGTGGGAGCCTCTCTGTGCCGAGAGTTGCCCCCTCCCACGGAAGCGCCTGCCTGCAGGCAGTTCTCCCTTTCCAGCTTCTGGAAGAGGAACTGGGGCTGCCCCTTAGGCACAGACCCAACAGAGCAGTACCTGCCAGTTGTCCGTCAGAAAAGACCCCTTCTGCCCCACGTCTGGCCTGAGAGGGCCTCTGTGTGTCCACCACATGTCCCTCCAGGATGCCCCCCCAGTCTCCTGGCTCCTGTCCCCTTGGCCCTGAGCTGCGATAGCAGGCAGGAAGGTAGCTTCAGGACTCACCTCTGTCTTTCCACCTGCCAGCCTCTGGGCCTCTCTCCTGCTGACGGGTGCAGGCCCTACTGTGGGGTTCCATGGGTTCTGAAGTGATGAAGGGGGCCCTGGCTGAGCCTGGGAACCATGGCCATTTCCAGAAGGAAAGACTTCTTTTTCGGATTATCCATAAAAAAGGCTGCATGGTTCTCTTTGGGGGCACAGAAGCTGCAGGACCTGAATGGGGCAGTAGGAGAAAAGGGGTTCCTACAGTGGGGTCTTTGACCTATGTGTTCTAGACCTGCCACTTTGAAGCTCCCACCAGATCTGACTTGATCTCCAAGCCATGACCCAGTCCCTCCCCCAACTGTGGAAGCCTCTGAGCAGGCACCCACTCCCCTTCCAGGCCTGCTCCCCCACCATCTCCCTCCTGGCATCCTTAGCACAGTCTCGCCAGCCATGCTCTCCCACCTCGCCTCCAGCCCTCTTCTTTCCCTTCGGGCTGCGGGAGCCTGGCTTGGCCGCCCAGGGAAGATTGTATCTGAACACATCAGGGAGGGCTGAGGGCACTGTTGGGTAAACCGGGGCCTCCTTAGTTTCTTGCTGTGGACTGAGCTCCAACAGAGCGAGATATCTGAGCCGCTTGATAGATCGGATGAGAAAGACGGTGCTGGGGATCGCTCTCAACCAGCGTAGTAGTCTGAGGAAAGGAATGGGATGGGGTCTTGTCTTTTTGGTTAGCTTGCAGCAGAGGTGCCAGATTTGGAGTGCTCGGGCTGGAGTGGGGCCTCCTCGGGTGGTCCTCTCTCCTTCCCTCCTCCTGGCAGCTCCTTCACTCCATCTCTCTTCTCTCTACAGATGGGACCCAGGTGAGCCCGGGTGCCCACTGTCTCAGCCCCCCTGGCACAGGTAAGAGCAGGTCTGAGGGAAAGAGTAGGGGGGAGTGGAAGATGAGGCTAGATGGGACAGAAGTGGGACGAGGAGCTGAAGGGGGTGGTTCAGCAGGATAGCTGGCTGATCGTCCCGAGAGTTGAGAGGCTGAGGTTCGGGTGAAGGGGGTGAAGTTGAGGTTTCGTGGGGAAGGGGTGAGGAGGGGAGCGAGTGGTGAGAGAGGCAACTCTAGATCCAGGCTGGCCCAGAGCTGGGAAGCACAGCAGGAAAGGGACAGGCAGGATGCTCTTCTTGTCCTTGCTCAGCGCAGGGAAACAGGAAGGCAAGTAGGAAGCTGATATTTACACTCAGACCCTGGCCCCACATCAGGCTCTGGGCGAGGTGACATGTTCTCATGTATACGTTCTGCCTTCCTCACACCGGCCCTGCGGGGTGGGCACGGCAGCCCTTGCAGGATGGCGAGATGCCTCTTGCTGCTCGGGTGGGAGGGGGCAGACCCCTCTGTGGTTCTCACACTGTTCCTTATCTCCTCTGCTGTTGGGCTGTGCTGGGCGAGGAGGGAGTGGACTTCCTCGGTTTAGGACGTGCTTGTGGGGTCAGGGCTGGGCTGGGCTGGATGAGGGCTGCCCTCTCCTTAACTTCTAACAGATGCACTGAGGGCCTATGGGGTGCAAAGTACAACTGACGCGTAACAGTTAGCTATGGCAGGGAGAAAGGAAGGCCTGTAACCTCTCTGCTTCAGTCCTAGCTGTCAAAAGCTTACAGACAGGTGGGGAGACAGGGTACACAAGTAAAAAGGGAAATAATAACAAGGCAATATGTGGCCAGTGCCGAAGGAGGAGGCAGCCGATGAAGGAGTTTCTTCATCCATTCAAGAAACATCAAGTTCACCACCTACTGTCACTGAGTCCTCCTGGGTGTATAATTTTCTAAAACTTAAAGACAGAAATTGGAAAAAGGAAAAGAAACATTAATGAACCCCATCTGTGTTCCGGGGCACAGAGGATATAGAGATTTATGCATCGGTTCAAACAGTGTTTATTGCCTCTCATGTGCTGGATAGCGAGCAATAGGCAAAGCCGAGGCCCTGCCCTTGGAGCTTAACTCAGTCGTGGCACTTGCCTTGGCGGTGCTGACAGGGCCCAGATTCACCAGCATGATGGAGACCCAGAGGAGGGAGGAATGCAGGGCGCTGCGCTGGGACTGGCAAGAGGCAAGACTCCAGCTGGGCCTGGAAGTAAGGGCTGGATCTGAAAAAGTAGAATTGAGGGGTGAGGATGGCACCAGGAAGGGAATGTTGTGAAGAGAAGGTATGTGGGCTATGATGGGACAGGAGCTGATGTCGATGGGTGAGGTGGAGGGTCTGGGTTCAGATGCAGGAGACAAAGCTGAGGGAAACTAGGTTAGCATCAGATTGTGCAGACCCCCAAATGTTAAATCACCCCGAGAGGCTTTCCCAGGGTGGCAGGCAGAGCCCCCGCTACGTTCCCAGCAGCCTTCTGTCTGGAGGCCATGGCAGTGCTGGGAGAGAGGGATGGGGCCGCCCGCAGTTTGTGTGGCTGAAGCTGCAAGTCCAGGTAGCTTGCTCTGGGGGCCCTGGGGGCCCTCTCACATCATCGGTGGCTGGGGAGGGGGTGTCACCCAGGAAGCCAGGACACCTGATATGGTAGCGCTGAGACCCGTCCTGGGGCTGGAGGGCAGTGACATCAGAGGCCCAGACTCAACCAGAACGAGAATTTGGGGTCCCTGGGTGGACACGTGAACAAGGGGGGGGCATCAAAGCAGTGCATTGCCTGCTGTTGGCGCATCTGGGTGCCCAGCACCTCCTCTGGTCTCTTGACATCCAGAGAGTTGTGTGGGTACCTCCCTGCTCTACTCCTCTCTTGCCTCCATCTCATGGTCAGAACGTTAGAGCAGATAGTGCTTTAGTGACAACCCACTGCAAGCCCCTCTTCCTTTGCCCAGTGAGAAACTCCCCAGGATGGGGAGGCGACTTCCTGAAAGTCAATGGGAAAATGGAGCCAGAGCGCTGGCCTCAGCAGGATCGAAACCTGAGCTCCCTCCACCCAAGCTGGATGGCCTTGGCCCGGTCCCTTCATTGGAGCCTCAGTTTCCTCGTTTGGGAACTGTAATAACTACCTCCCAGGGCCTACAGGGGTGATGAGGTGAAAGGGATTTGCAGCGCGTGTGCACGTGTGCTATGGCTGTTGAGATAATGGTTGAGTTGGGTCTGGAGGCTGGTTCCTGACATCCTGGAGGGTGCTTTGCCACAGTGCCTTCCAGTTCCCCCTCCGCTCAGGCCCAGGGGACAGCCTGTAGCCGCCCCGATGGGGGACACGCAGTGTTGGACCAGCTGAAGGGAGCCTCTCCAGAAAGCTTTCCCTGCTTGTGTGCTCTGTCCGAGGGCACTTGCTCCCAGCCCCACCGGCTCCCCCTTTCCTGCAGCAAGCAGCTCCACCTCTGAGCACCTCGGGATGTCTCTGGCTGCTGAGCCCGGCCTGGCCCAGCTGGCGGTGCTGGCAGAGAACCTGGTCTGGCAGCTAGTTATAAATAGCCCCTGCATCCACAGCCTTGGCAGGGTGCTCCTGGCGTGGGTGCAGGGGACACTGGAGAAGAGGCAGCTGAGCCTGCCGTCCTCAGCGTGCCAGGCCCAGAGCTGGTGTGAGGGTGCCCAGGAGCAGGCCCCTAGGGCATGTGGGCCGTGCGGGCCCACGGTGCGGACTAGGGCTGGCTGCAGGTTTGAGGCACTTCTTTACCGTGTGGCCTGGGATGGAGTAGGGAGGGTGGCGATTGTAGGGCCTATAATGCCCTTTGGCGTTGGAGGCTGAACAAAGGGGATTGTCTGTCCCATCGCTGTGTCTGTGGGCACAGCTCATCAGGGGGCAGCTGGGCCAAATCCTCTTTCCAGGGCAGAAGAAGGGAAGAAGAGGGCAGGGCCCAGAAGGTACCACCAAAGGGCCCTTAGCTGATCTCGAAATCCTCATGGCCCCCAACACTGGCCTGGAGAGGCAACCTATTTGGTGGAAAAGCACTGTGCTTGGAGTCAGAAGGCTCCACTGAAATGCCACCAGCGGTGGACTGTGTAGTTTATGTGACCTCCTTTCTCATGGGTGAAATGGAATTGAAAATACCTACCTTGCAGGACCGTGGTGAGGATGCGGTGAGGCAAAGGGCCCTGGAGGTTGTTTTGCCAATGTCAAGTGAATCTGAAGGAGGCTGATTAGGTAACCATGCACCTACAGACAACCTGTCCGGCTGACCCCGCCCGCTCTCTGTGTCCTCAGGCTGCCCCAGACCCCGTGCAGACACGCCAGGCCCCCAGCCCCAGCCCATGGACCTGCGGGTGGGCCAGCGGCCCCCGGTGGAGCCCCCGCCGGAGCCCACGCTGCTGGCCCTGCAGCACCCCCAGCGCCTGCACCACCACCTCTTCCTGGCGGGCCTGCAGCCCCAGCACTCAGTGGAGTCCATGAGGGTAAAGACACAGCGCCCCATACCCGCTGCGGCCTGTCCTCGAGCTCAGACCCATCCCCCTCCCTCCCTTCCGCCTCCCCAGACCTTGTCTCTGTTCTCAATCTTTGCCCCTTCCCGGGCGCCCTGCCCCCACAGCTCTCAATGGACACGCCGATGCCTGAGCTGCAGGTGGGGCAGCAGGAGCAAGAGCTGCGGCAGCTCCTCAATAAGGACAAGAGCAAGCGAAGTAAGGACGGAGGCTGCCCCAGCTCAGTGTCAATGCCCCCGCTGTGTGGGCGTGGGGGGGTCCGAAGCCACTCCAGCCCTGGTCTCCCTCTGCTTGCCCGGCTCTGCCTGTGAATGTGGGTGGGGGTGAAGGGAGAGTCTGGAGACTTCACAGAATGGGTGGGGCCTCAGGCTTGGTTCTTACCTCAGGAGTCCCTGGGGCACCTCATCCTGGGGGTGTGGATGGGGCAATGGGCAGACAATGTTCCAGGGAGGCCACCTGTCCACTCACCCCCAGCCCACTCATGACTTCTGCCCCTGCAGGTGCCGTAGCCAGCAGTGTAGTCAAGCAGAAGCTGGCAGAGGTGATTCTGAAGAAACAGCAGGCAGCCTTAGAGAGAACAGTCCATCCCAATAGCCCCAGCATTCCTTACAGGTACTCCCTCCCTCTCCCACCTGCTCCCTGTGTCCCTGCCTGGCCACGCCTCCCTGTATGTCAGCCTGTGAGCACACACATACTTGCCCCTTCCTCCTTGGGCTGCCTGTCACCTGATCCTCACCCCTAATCATGCCTCCCCTGAACCCCTCTCCTACTGACATCTGCCCTCTTGTGTCCCGTAATTACCTCTCCCTATCCAACCGGAGGCCCTGCCTCTCGGCAAGGTACCCCTCCACCACCACCACCACCACCACCACCACCACCACCACACACATGCACACCATACTGGCTTTCTTCTCTCTTTATGTCTTCCCTTGAGCACAAAATTATCCTGATTCCTAGAGCAGGTTCCTTCCTTGAGTCTGGCCCTCACCCAAGCCCTGCGACTCTGGCTCCTATGCCTAGATTGGAGGTCGACATTACCAGAGGGCCGCTGGTAGGATGGGTGGCCCAGTGCTGCCCCCTGGAGGTGGCCCTTGTTCCTGCCGGCCACGCACTGCCCAGCCCTGCTGGCCGCTGCCTGCCCTAGCAGGTCCCAAATGGTGGAATGAGGTGGCTGCCAGGCCTCTAGGCATCCCTGCTCCTCTGAGGCAGCCTTGGCGCTCACTCCACAGAACTCTCGAGCCCTTGGAGACGGAAGGAGCTGCCCGTTCCGTGCTCAGCAGCTTTCTGCCTCCCGTTCCCAGCCTTCCCAGTGACCCCCCGGAACACTTCCCTCTGCGCAAGACAGGTGTGTAGCACAGGCAGGGACCCTCCAGGGGAGCAAGGGGGTGGACCTTGGACGCTGGTCAGGAGAGTGGCGGGGAGGGGACCTGGCTGGGCCGGGGGTGGGGGGTTCTGCACACGGAGGTCTTCTCTCTGGCACTGTCTTCTCTTGCCTGACTCAGAGATGACTGGGAAGGGGTAAGGAGGGGCAGAGACGGGTAGGGTAGGCTTGGGGCTAAGTAACGCCGCTGCCCTCGCAGTCTCTGAGCCCAACCTGAAGCTGCGCTACAAGCCCAAGAAGTCCCTGGAGCGGAGGAAGAACCCGCTGCTCCGGAAGGAGAGCGCCCCGCCCAGCCTCCGCCGTCGGCCGGCAGAGACCCTAGGGGGTGAGGCCCAGCGGGGTAGGCTGCTGGCAGGGGTCAGGCCCCGCCCAGGCAGGGGTGCCCTCCTCGGGGCTGCGGTGGGTGGTTGTTGGAGGGTGTGTCCTCCACACTCGCCAGCGGGGAGTTGGGGCTGAACGCCAGCCCTTGCTTTGTTGGCTAAGCTGAAGTCCGCCCGGAAGGGCCACCTTAAAAATAACGTGTTCCCCTGGAGACCCGCGGGGACCTGCCTTCTTCCTGCCCTTCTGGGAAGAAAGCAAGAAGCAGAGCTCGCCCACTGGGGAAGGGGTTTGTTCCTGGTCCACCCTCCTGGCCACGCCCCTGACGATTTCTTCCTCTCCCCGACCCTCAGACTCCTCCCCCAGTAGTAGCAGCACGCCAGCCTCAGGGTGCAGCTCCCCTAATGACAGCGAGCACGGCCCCAACCCGGTCCTGGGCTCTGAGGTAAGGCCTTGCGCGGCTGGGCTCCCTTGGGGGCAGTCCTGAGGCTCAGCCGTCCTATCAGCAAGCGGCCCAACCAGACTGGAGCCACAGCGTCTGGGCAGCCCCGACCTGAGCCTCCGGGGTGTCGGGGAAGGCGTATCCCGGGGGTAGAGGTCTGGGACCAGTGACCCCTGCCCTGCTCCCCATGGCAGGCGCTCTTGGGCCAGCGGCTGCGGCTGCAGGAGACCTCTCTGGCTCCGTTCGCCTTGCTGCCCACAATCACGCTGGGGCTGCCCGCCCCTGCCAGGGTGAGTGGCTGAGGCGCCCTCCCCCATTCCACACTCCCGAGATCGCTCACTCCCTTCTCCTGCTCCTCACCCGATGGCCTTCACTGTTCTCCCTGTGGGAATCTTCTCCCCTGTGACTGCGCCTTCTCTCTCCCCCAGACTGATGGTGACCGCAGGACCCATCCTACTATGGGCCCTCGGGGGCCGGTCCTGGGGAGCCCCCATGCTCCCCTTTTCTTGCCCCATGGCTTGGAGTCGGACGCTGGGGGACCCCTCCCCTCTCGCCTGCAGCCCATTCTCCTCCTGGACCCCTCAGTCTCTCACGCCCCTCTACTGACTGGTGAGTCCCATGGCTTCTCCAGGAGAGGGCCTGGATCCCTGTACCCTGCTAAGGGCCAAGCATGGGAAGGGTCCCATCCTCCTGCCCCCTTGGCAGCCCCCCATCCTCCTGTGCATCTCCCTGCGGAGTCCCTTCCCCCAACCCTCTGCGCTTGCTTCTTTCCCTTCCTCCCTGCAGTTGGTTCCCTCCTTATGCCCCCTACCCCATTCTTTCCAGTGCCCGGGCTTGGGCCCCTGCCCTTCCACTTTGCCCAGTCCTTACTGACCACCGAGCGGCTCTCTGGGTCAGGCCTCCACCGGCCTCTGAGCCGGACCCGCTCAGAGCCCCTGCCCCCAAGCGCCACCGCCCCTCCACCGCTGGGCCCCCTGCAGCCCCGCCTGGAGCGGCTCAAACCTCACGTCCAGCTGATCAAGGTGAGGGGAACTGGGTAGGGGAGGTGGTGAGGGGTTGCTTAAGTGGGCCCCTGGGGGCTGAAAGAAGGGACACTTAGGAGGGCAGAGACCTGAGGGCCAGAGGGGGCATGTCGCTCCTGGGGGCCCAGAGCTGCGTGGCCACTGGAGTCCCAGCAAGATGAGGGGCCGCCTCGCCCAGCCCACCACGTCCCGCTGTGCACTCTGCACCCCAGCACGTTCCTCAGCAGACATCTCCCCTCCCCAGAGGCCAGCCAAGCCGAGTGAGAAGCCCCGACTGCGGCAGATACCCTCGGCTGAGGACCTCGAGACGGACAGTGGGGCAGTGGGTCTGGTGGGGGATGACGGCTTGGAGCACAGGGAGTCCAGCCATGGGCAGCATGAGGCCAGAGGCCCTGTTTCTCTCCAGCAGCACCAGCAGGTATGGTAGTGCCCAGGTGCTAGTCAGTGGAAGGTGTAGTCAGGAGACTGGGGCCTAGTGAAGATGGAAGGGAGGGACATAGGATATCTGTGCAGGCAGCAGCTCTGGGAGCCACAGTGGCTCTGCCAAATCCACACTGATGTACAGACAGACAGATACATGTGTGCAACCATGTACACATACACATGTGTGCACCACCCAGCAGCCTTCCAGTCTCCGGGTAAAGCCATGTCCCTTGTCCAGCAGCGAGATTGGCCTTTCACAGAGCCCTACACATTCCTGCCCTAGGATTTCTCTCCTGCGACCTGCAGTACTGTTTCCAGGAAGGTGCTAGGGCAGGAAGTGGGGTACAGCGGGGCCCGGGGCACTCCAAGCAGAGGGTTTTCACCATGCGAGTTGAGCCAGGATATTTGTTTGCTGGGGCTGTTGTAACAAGCACTACAAACCAAGTGACTTAAACAACAGAAGTTTATTTTCCCACAATTCCAGACGCTAGAGATCTGAAATACAGGTGTTGGCAGGGTGGGTTCCTTCTAGGGCTGTGAGGGAGGGTGTTCGGGCCTCTCTCCTTGGTCTGTAGACGGCTGTCTTCTCCTGTGTCTTCATATGGGCTCCCTTCTGTCCATGTCTGTGTCCAGCTTCCCCTTGCATAAGGACAGGAGTCCTATTGGAGCTCACCCTAATGACTTCATTGTAACTTGATTACCTCTATAAAGACCCTTTCTCCAAATCAGGTCACATTCTGAGGTACTGGGGGTTAGGAGTTCCTTCATAAATATGAGGTGGGAGGGGGAAGCCGCTCAGCCCGTAACACAAGGTAACAGTACACACACGTGCGTGGTCACGCAGGGCCCTGAGTCCTTGGGTTGTTGGCAGTCCTTGGAGACAAGGAGATCCTGGACAGGGCTGGGCCCAAGGCCTCTCACCCATTTTGGCTTTGGAGTCCTAAGGCCCTGGGAGTTCTGGTGGAATAGGGTGCTGAACTTTATGGGGGTTAATGGGGGCAGGGAGCTGAGAGAGTCAAAGGCCAGAGCCCAGTGGGAGGCAGGGTCAGAGGATTCTCCAAAAAAGAAGCCTGCCTGGAGGTTTCCAAGGCCATAGTCAAAGGCAGATGGAGCAGGACCCTGAGACCCGGGAGACTGAGGTCCCTTGTGTCCCTCAGGTGTTCCTCTGGGAGCAGCAGCGACTGGCCGGGCGGCTCCCCCGGGGAGGCACTGGGGACTCTATGCTGCTTCCCCTGGCCCAGGGCGGTCACCGGCCCCTGTCCAGGGCTCAGTCATCCCCAGCCGCGCCTGCCTCACTGCCTACCCCGGAGCCCGCCAGCCAGGCCCGTGTCCTGCCCAGCTCAGAGACCCCCACCAGGACCCTGCCCTTCACCACAGGTGAGGCCCGGATTAGAGGGGCAGGAGGAAGGGGCTAGGGGCACACAGGGGTTTGGGGCATGAGTCCACGTCTGTGACATGGTTCACGCAGGACATTTTTTGAGGCCACGTTCTTAGTCTTGGGAGATCCACCCAGCGTCCCATGGAGCAGATGGATCAGGGGGCTGTTCTTATTTGACAACTGAGGAGACCCAGGCTCAAGAAAGTGACGGGGACAGGCTCGTGGTCACACAGCAAGCTGGCAATCTGGCCGGGCTAAGAATTCGGGTCTCCTGACAACTAGTTCAGGCCTTTCAAAAATTATATTTATTATTGTTGCTTTGCCCGTGAAAAGAACTCAAAAGCATTTTAGAGACTTTGAAAAACAGAAAAAGCATAAGAGTAGAATAAAAATCACCAACCAGTATCTCACCACCCAGGGGCAACCGCTCCCCCCCAATAAATGTGGCCATATTTCAGGCCAGTCTTTGGCCACATGTATAATAAATATCATATATACTGTTCATTGTGGCTACGTTTTATACCCCGCTTTATTCAGTTTCTGCATTATGAACACTGAAATAATCTTTAAAAATAGTATTTTATAGTATGTCATCACAGTATTTTATTTTTGTTTAAATGTTTTTTATTGGTTGGGCAGTTAGGTGGTTACTCATTTTTCCTCATTTGAATTTACTTGAGCATAAGTCTTCCCTCATCACTGGGCTTGTTACTGAGGGTCACTCTCCAGGAGTGAGTGGCGTCCCTGGGTCAAGTGCTGTGAGCATTTTGACGATCACTGATGTCCTGAGATGTGCTGAAAGTGACTTCGCACTGGCAGTGTGCAGGGCCCTCTGAGCATCTGGCTAGTCAGGCTGAAACGGTCACTTCCCCAGAACTGCATGTCTTGTCACATGGCCTAGTGTCACCATGGGCTTCCCAGCTCCCTGGATGGCTCAGGAGGGACTGTGTGGGTGTGTGTGGCGTGTGCCTGGCCTGGCTCCAAGTGGTGCCATCTGCCCCCACCGGGGTGGGGGTGTGGGTGGCGGCGGGGACTCCCTGGGGTCCTGGCCCTGACCCCGGCTCCCCCTAGGGCTGGTCTATGACTCGGTCATGCTGAAGCACCAGTGCTCCTGCGGGGACAACAGCAGGCACCCAGAGCACGCAGGCCGGATCCAGAGCATCTGGTCCCGGCTGCTGGAGCGGGGGCTCCGCAGCCAGTGTGAGGTGAGGAGGCAGGTGGGGCTGCGGGATCGGAGGAGGTGCGGGTCCCGGAAGGCAAGGGCCTGGGAGGCCCTGGAGCTGGGGTGAATGAGGGGCCGGCAGGGTGGTGGGAACCGCAGGGGAGGGGCTGAGCAGGGACTCAGGAGCTCTGTGGGTCCCTCCTCAGTCTCTCCGGGGCCGGAAGGCCTCCCTGGAGGAGCTGCAGTCGGTGCACTCCGAGCGGCACGTGCTGCTCTACGGCACCAACCCGCTCAGCCGCCTCAAACTGGACAACGGGAAGCTGGCAGGTAGGGGCCTGACGGTGCTGGGGCCCCCGACTCCCCTGGCTCACCCAGCCCACCTCTCCCCTGTGCTCTGGTCTCGCTCTGCCCAGCCTGCCCCTCCAGCATCCTGGACGTCCCGAGCCACCCCTCGTCCCTCTGCTGCCCACCTGCACGCCCCACCGCGAGCCCCGCCCGCCCTCCTCTCAGCCCCCACCCTGGGCCTCTCCCCGCAGGGCTCCTGGCTCAGAGGATGTTCGTGATGCTACCCTGTGGCGGGGTCGGGGTAAGTGTGCCGGGCTCTCGTGCGTGCACAAGGCCACGGGCTCTCAGTCTCCTCCCTTCCGTTCTCCCAGGCCCAGCCCCTGCCTGCTTGTTCCTGTGGTTCTGCCTGACCCAGCGGGCCAGGGGCTTTCCCCCACTGTCCCTCTGCCAGCTAGAAGCTCCTGGTGATGGGGCTGTCCTCCTGAGCGTGGAGCCCATGCCTTGCACTTAGAAGGCCTTGAGTAAATGTCAAAGAGGCTCAAAGAGCGGGGCCCTGCCTGGGGTTTGGGGTCATCTCCCTTCATGAGACCCCGGTAGTCAGGATGGGCCACTCCGCACCGGCCTCCTGGCCAATGTGCCTCCCTGGAGTGGGCCTCCAGGCAGAGTCCAGGCTGTCTGGTGTGGGGGGTGGGGGTGCCTTCAGCGTCCTTTGCGACCCAAGCACATACCTCCCATGCCCCAGCTTTCCCCACTCCCTCTTACGTGCCTGTGGACTTCAGCCCCTCTGGCAGTGCTCTCCTCTCGTAGAATGGTCCCTGCGATGGTTTCCCCGGCCGGGTGCGTGGAGGCAGGGGATGGAAGCCCAGTTCTGGAGGGACATGGGAGCTGTAGCTGGGGGGCTGTTTGGGAGCCAGTCAGCGCCCTGTTCACAACTTCCCATTTCTTGCCACTTTCTGATTTTTCCAACTGTTGTTACTTCTGTTTTCTCCTCCCTCCTCTCCCTCTCTGTCTCTGTCTCTCTCTCTCTTTCTCCAGCCTCTTGCGACTCTCTCTGCCTTCCTCGCCTCTCTCGGTCCGCCTCGCCCTCCCCATCTCCCCATCACGCCCCCCGGCCCCTCCCTAGCCTTGAGGCCCAGGGACTGGGTTTGGGGGGCCTCCCAGCCTGGGCTAGGGGCCCCGAGTGGAAGACAGTGGTGCAGACGGCCCCTCGAGCTCCGACCGTCCCGAGGGCCTGAGCAGAGTCAGCTGGGGCTTAAAACCCTCTCCAGGCCCAAACCCCAAGTCCCGCCCAGGTAACGCCATGCCCCCTTCTCTGACTGGGGAGGCAGGCGCCATGTTGCTGGCAGAGTGCTGGCCAGATGCGGGCTGGTGATATGGTCTAAAGCTGGGAAGGAGAAGCCATGCTGGGATTGGGGGACACAGGAGGCCTTGCCTTTGGGCGGTGGGGCCCTGGGGAAGCAGCGCTGTCTGCCCAGCTCCCTGCCCTGGGGTCCTGGCCATGGGGTGGGCACTGCCCCACGGGCCCTGGCTCTTGTGGGAAGCCTTGGATGATGCGGGCCCTGACTCTGGCCCCCGCAGGTGGACACTGACACCATCTGGAACGAGCTGCACTCCTCCAACGCGGCCCGCTGGGCTGCCGGCAGTGTCACCGACCTCGCCTTCAAAGTGGCCTCCCGCGAGCTAAAGGTGGGAGGTTCAAGTGGAGGGTGGGCCAGCCACGGAGGAGGGAGGCGCAGGATGGGGCAGCGGGAAGGACGCAACACCCCAGATGTCACACCCCTCTTGGACATCACTGTAGGGTTTTAGAAGGGAAATCGAGAGCTCAGGGGACCACGATGAGATCTGAACCCTAGGCTCATGTTCCTCGATGGAGACTCAAGCTACTGTGACCCTGGCCCTGTGGTCTCTAAGAGACACAGGGTCATGAGCATCCAGGATCGGTTGACACAGACCCGCTGTGTGACCGCGGGCGAGTTGCAGAGCCTCTCGGGAGCCCCGTGTATTGGCAGATTAGTTCTCTGCGGTGCTGGGGTTTTACAGACTGGGTTAGCACCCGTGCTCACTTGCTCTGGGCCGGGCACCTCACGGAGGCCTGTGCTGAGGTCCACACCCGCTGCTGTTCAGGAGCTCAGAGCCGAGTCCTGGCTCTACCACAACCAGGCAACTTCCCATGTGTTGTTTAACCTGCCTCAGCACCAGGTTTCTCCTGTCTGCAAACTAGAGATAATAATAATGTTTATCTTACTGAGGTGTTATGAGGATTAGGTAACGTTTACCTCAGAGCCGTTGTGAGGATGAAATCCAGGGCTGAGCACAGTGCCAGGCACAGAGATTTTCCCCTGGAAAAAAGCTGTGGTTATTACAAAGTGTTGACAGCCGGGACCCACTGGGGTGGGAGGCTCTGTGTTCACGGTCTGGGGCCGAGGACAGGGGAGGGCAGGGCACTTTCAGTCCCCGGTCAGTCATGCAGGCAGCTGTTTGCCATGTGGTCCTTTCATGGAGTTGTGGGTTGGGGGCTGGCCGTTTGGTTGACAAGCATTCCTTCTGTTTCCAGAACGGTTTTGCGGTGGTTCGGCCCCCAGGACACCATGCAGACCATTCCACAGCCATGTAAGGCCCCAGGGAGGCTGGGGTGGGCTGAGGTGGGGGGCAGGCCCCCAGGGCCTTCCTATCAGGCCAGGCCAGGGGCAGGTGGAGAGAGGAGGCTGGAGTGGGAATGGGCTGGCACCACCGCTCTCGTCTCCTCCCAGGGGCTTCTGCTTCTTCAACTCAGTGGCCATTGCCTGCCGGCAGCTGCAACAACACGGCAAGGCCGGGAAGATCCTCATCGTGGACTGGGTAGGTCCCAGTTCCTGGCCCCTGTGGGTCAGAGAGCCCTGTGGAAAGAGCGCTGAGCTGGGCGTCAGAAGACGTGGCTCCACGTCCTAGTTCTACGTAGCCTCCCTGAGCCTCAGTGTCCCCCTGTGTAAAATGCAGGCGAGGGAAATGCCCACTTCACGGGGCCGTTGTGGGGCCTGGAGGAGACTGTGTGGGAAGGCCTCAGCCGTAACCAGCTCCCACAAGGAGCCATTTGAATGCTGTCTTTTGGCCTCTTGGCTTCTTTCTGCAGATCTGATCATCTCTGCGTTTCCCCTACAGGTAGGGACAGTAAGAATAAAAGCAGATAACATCGGCATACCACTAATCACATCTAGACACTGCCGGTTTCATGCATCATTTGTTTCATCCTGTCTATGACCGGTTTACAGATAGGGGAGTGAGTACAGAGAGGTTAGGTAACCTGCACACAGCCGCACACCTCGGAAGCCAGAGACCATGATTTGAACCGAGGCCCGTTACCTCTAGAAGACCTGCGTCTAACCAACCACTCTGCCCAGACATCTGCACAGAATGGAGGAGGGTGGAGGAACTTTCCACACTTGCACCCATGCACGGTCCTGTGAGCTACCATGGCTCTCCTGGTCCTGCCTCTCTGTAACGTAGCGTGGTTTCTGATCACCTGCATCACTCTTGTGACCTTGGACAAGACGCAGTGGCATGTTTCCCAACATGTGTCACCCTGGACTCTTCCCTCCCTGCAGTGTACTCTCCTGCTGGCTGGCCTGCCTTCAGCACACCTCCTTCCATTCAGGCTCTCCTGTTACCCACCCAGCACATTATGTCCTCATCTATACTTACATGGAGAGACTGAGGCTCAGAGATGGTCTGTGGGTCACTGGGGGCTACTCATCACTTTATTCTTAGGAACCCCATGTCCCCACCACCATTTTAGACTCCTGACCCTCAGGATGGTCACTGATCTTGAAACCTTTCCAACCTGCCCCAGTCTCCCATCTCTCTGCTTTCAGACCTGCCCTAATCCACTGCCCATCTCCCTGCACAGGACGTTCACCACGGCAACGGCACCCAGCAGACCTTCTACCAGGACCCCAGTGTGCTCTACATCTCCCTTCATCGCCATGATGACGGCAACTTCTTCCCGGGCAGTGGGGCTGTGGATGAGGTAACCACACCTTCCACCGACTCTCCCTTGTGGCCCTTACTCTGCCTCTCTGATCTGTTTAGCCTCTCTGATCGTCAGTTTCTCCACCTGGAAGTGAACAGGCTGGACGAGCTGGTGGAGCAGCAGTGATACCCTGGGGTTCCTCTCCTGGGACTCTGCTCTCCTCACGTCTCTCATGCCTCCTGTTTTCCAGGTGGGAGCTGGCAGCGGTGAGGGCTTCAATGTCAACGTGGCCTGGGCTGGAGGTCTCGACCCCCCAATGGGGGATCCTGAGTACCTGGCTGCCTTCAGGTAGGAGCTCCGGGGGCCCAGAGGAGGCCCAACCCAAGAAGACCACCCTCTCCTACCCCTTTTCCCAATAGCACCAGGTTGGAGGTGACCAGGAGGCTTATCAGCTTGCCTTCATCCAGTTAGTAGACATTATAAACCAACCTCAGAGTGGGCCTATGGACTGAGACAAACAAAGGGAAAGGTACCATTACACTGGCCTCTTGGGGCCGCCAGTCCCTGTGGGAAGACAAGAAAGAGAATGAAAAGGTCAAAGGGTGCTTTATAATGTCACATGTTACCAGGAGCCAATGTGAACTAAGCGCGAGGAGACAGGCAGGGTGGAGTGAACAGAGCTACTACATTCAGTCAAAGAAAGCTGCCTGGAGGAGGTGGGCTTTGTGCACGAGATGAAAAACTTAAATTGTAGAGAAAGAGGGAAAACAGACAGATGGAGTCCTTATTGGGGGAGTTGCTTAAGAAAAGCAATTCTAGAAAAGGGGGCTTCGGGCTCTGCTCAGGTGCCCTTGTATCTTTCCCTCTGGGGTCCCTGGACTCTAGTTGGAAAACAGAGAACCCTGGAAATAGGCCTTCAAATACCTTTCTGAGGTATTCTCCATGAGACTTAATTCTGTAGGAGCCCTGGGCTGGGGTCCCTGGCATCTGTGTGCCCAGAGCCCAGGGACCTGAAAGACATCAAAATGGACCCCAGAGTTGGGTGAGGGATGGAGGGAGGCAGCTGTGAGGGGCCGGCAGGGGCAGAGGACGAGTGTGGACCTGGTGGCCCAGGACCTCTGAGGGTCTCCCCACTGGTTAACTCTCAAGTGGCAAGTGGTGCAGTGCGGCCAGCTCAGTCCTGAGTGCGCAGCAGCTGAGTGCCGAGTGTCGCAGTCCCTGAGGCTTAGTGACCTGCCCCTTCCCTGTAGTCCTGCCCACTGCACACACACCCCCCCCCACACACACTCCTCTTTCATCCCCTCGGTGCCCCATCCTTGGCTCCTTCCAGCCTCTTGCCCCTTAAGACCCCTGGGAGGCTGAGTCCTTAGACTGTGCCAGGGACATGGGTGGGCAGGCAAGGTCAAGGAAGTCAGAGGGATCCCCTCATCTTGCTGGGAGACTGGGTGTCTGGGACTCCTAAGAGCGGGGTGCCCCACAGGAGAGTTGGGAGAGGACTGGCACCAGGCAGGGCCCCTGGCCTCTGTGCTGAGCCCCCTTCTCCTGACACCCTCCGTCACTCAGGAGAGTCGTGATGCCCATCGCCCGAGAGTTCTCTCCGGACCTGGTCCTGGTGTCAGCCGGGTTTGATGCTGCCGAGGGTCACCCGCCCCCACTGGGTGGCTACCGCGTCTCCGCCAAATGTAAGGAGGACCCAGCCCAGGGGAGGTGCGGGGAATGAAGGCTAGGCGGGAAGGCTAGCATTGCCCAAGTCCCGAGGGAGATGGCAGTGGCCCACCCAGGGCTGGGAGTGTGAGGATTGGGGTTTGCGGCTGGCCGGGAATTCGCCGAGCTCTCCTGGCCCTAGCACAGCTCAGGGCCCCAGCACAGACTTAGGCCCCAGGAAGGCCTAAGTCACACCCTGGGGACTGAAGTCCCATAGATAGGAAGTTCAGCCACAGGACGCCCCCCCCACCCCAACTGTGTCCTTCCCAGGCTGGGCTGGCAGCTTCTCGGGGAGGGTATGAAGGAGCTGTGTTCTCAGAACAGGGGGAGCCCACTCCACCTGCGGGGCCATGGGTCCTGGAGGACAGAGAGGAGTATGGTGTGTCTTAATGAAAAAGACACAGGCTGGTGTCCATGTCCCGGGTTCAAGTCCTAGCCCTGCCACTTACTGGCTGCCCTTTACCTCTCTGAGCCTTCAGTGAGGCATACTAATAGGATTTACAGGGGATTCCACATGAAAGCACTTAGGAAAATAGAGATTTACACATCTGAGTCACTCTTTATAAGGGAGGGGTCAAGCAGGGAAGTAACAGAGGTCGAGAGGGTCCACCTCTCCTCCACTCACCCCCTCTCCACCAACCTCCAGGTTTTGGGTACATGACGCAGCAGCTGATGAGCCTGGCAGGAGGGGCGGTGGTGCTGGCCCTGGAGGGCGGCCACGACCTCACAGCCATCTGTGACGCCTCCGAGGCCTGTGTGGCTGCTCTTCTAGGCAACAAGGTGAGGTGCATGTGGGCAGGGAGTCTAACTCTCCCAGGACTGCCCTGAGGAGCACATAGACAGGGGGGCCTCCCCAAGGGCTCACCGATGAGGTGGGGTGGGGTGGCCAGGCCTGGAATGAGGGGGAATAGGGTGGGCGCCTCTTCCCCAGGTCAGACCTTGGGCCAGTGTCTCTTGCCCTAGGCAGAGCCAGGAGCACATGCCTGTGGTGCCTGGAAAGCCAGGGCCCTGGGGTGGGAGAGAGCTGGGCCTGTGGGGCCCTGAGAGATGGGTGACTGATGTACTGTTGGTTTCTGTAGGTGGATCCCCTCTCAGAAGAAGGCTGGAAACAGAAACCCAACCTCAATGCCATCCGCTCTCTGGAAGCTGTCATCCGGGTGCACAGTGAGTGGGGGGAGAGGACACTGCTGACCCCAGACTTGGGAGAACCTCACGGGTCTGCTGCCCCCAGTGACCAGGGCGTCAGGGCTTCCAGCGCCAGCCAGGCCAGGAGCTCTGCTGCTGCTCCAATAAAGTGCCCCGGGGGAATGATGGGGCCGCCCCCCACCCATGAGTGGATACCCCCAGAGCTCTCCAGATGGACCCAGCGGGGACAGGCAGATAGTGGCCTCCTCCAGGCAGGACCGGCCTCCCATCTCCAGCCACAGCCCTAGGCCGGGGCCTCCCCCACAACAACACTCAGGCCTTGTTTGCTGGAAGTTTGCTGGTGTCCCTCTTGACCCTGAATCCTGGCCACAGGCTTTCAGGAGCTCTGCCTGCTTTGGGGGATGGGTCTTAGAGTAACCCCACATTTGTAAAGCACTTTAAGTTTTCAACTTCACCTTAGTATCTATGGAGTGCTTTATGTAAAGACCCATGACGTATGCTAGGGATACAGACATGGACAAAATTTATTTCCCCACATCTGGGCTCAGCAGGGGCACACGTGACAGTGAGGATGCTGCTTGGCACTACGTACAGAGCCCTACCCTGGGCCAGGGCTGGGCGGGCCATGCTCCATGGACATTCCTGCTCACAGCAGTAGGCAGGATGGTCACGTCTGTGGTCTAGATGGGGTGGGGAGCCCAGGGCAGGTAAGTGGCTTGCCAACGGCCACACAGAGCGGCCATGGTCCACTCTGCTGGCACTGTGTCCTTCCCACGGCCCACACCCTGTCCTGTGTACTGGGCTGAGCCTTGCTGGGGGCTGGGGGTGAGTGGGACCCTGGGCTCCAGGAGGCCAGGACCTGGGGCTCTATGAGGTCACTGTGACACAACCCCATCTAGGGGCAAGGGACCCTACTGGTGCCCTCAGGATCCCCACATGCATGGGAATGGGTCAGTGGTGGCCTTTCAGCCAAGGGGTGGGTGAATGCTTTGGGACCCTGCAAGCACTCCTCACAGCCACGTTGGATCTGCTCTACTCACACTATCAGGGTTGCGGGGATGAAGTCGGGGAAGGTGCCATGTTGAGGGTAGAGGCAGGTGAGAGCTGGCACTGAGGACATGCCTGCTACTCTCAGGCCCTTGGCCTGAGACATGCTGCCTCATTGTCAGTCTACGAGGCGTGGCGTGGCAGGTATAGGGCTGGTGTCCCCCACCCCTTTCTGACTCAGCTTCTTGTCCAGGTGAATACTGGAGTTGCATGCAGCGCCTGGCCTCCTGTCCGGACTCCTGGGTGCCCAGGGTGCCAGGGGCCGACACAGAGGAAGTGGAGGCGGTGACCGCACTGGCATCCCTCTCCGTGGGCATCCTGGCGGAAGAGCGGTAATGCCAGACCCCTGGCTGACAGCCCCTCCCCGCCCAGACCCTCCCAACCCGAGGACCCCAGATCCTGGCACAGCCACTTCAGCCTCCTCGGGCTTCCTGGGAAGCTGGGCTAAGGCCCTTCCCGCAGCCCCTGGCCCTCCAGCATCCCCACCCCTGTCCCTCCCCCAGGACCTCAGAGCAGCTGGTGGAGGAGGAAGAACCTATGACTCTCTAAGGCTTCAGAGCAGATCTGCTGCCCGCCCCGCCCACCCTGCCCTTCGGACCTGGTTCTCTTCAAACCTCTGGCAACAGCACCTGTTCCCGGGGTCTTCAGAGATCCTTTGGGCAGGTAGTCGGGGCCAAAGAACAGCCCCTGAACAGTCACCCCAAGGAGCCTGAGAAGGCCCCTGGGTCTAGGATAGGGACCAAAGAGGACCCTGGGAGGATGCAGGCTGGGTAGCCAGCCAGGCCCCAGTAGGGCTCTACCGGAAGCAGAGTCTGTCCCCTGGGGTCCAGGCCCCGGGCTGGGCCCCCGTTCCTCAGGACTGCACAGACGAGGACTGGCTCAGCCGGGCCCACCCATAACCACTATTCTTGGCTCTGTAGACCCCAGACTTTGCACACAGCCCCAGGCTCCACACAGAAATGTGAACTTGGCCTCAGCCAGAGTGGCCCTTCCGAGGCTCTGGGGGCTGGAATTGGGGGAGTAAGGGAGGGTAGGAGGAGCCCAGGGGCCCCATATCTCTGAGTGCAGGGGGAGGTCCCCTCTCACCTGCTTCCTCAGATGCCTCTGGAAGCCTCCTCCCCAGCACTGGGCAGTGAGACAAAGCTCCCTCTGAGAGCGGTCATTGGCAGGCCTCCCATCTGGTCCCCTGCCCCCTGCCAGAGGCCACCCTGCGTTGACCATCTCAGTGCCCTGGTGGAGCAGACAGGTGCTCTTGGAGTTCTGTGCTTCCCGATCCAATGGTGCCAAACCCTTCATCTCCCCTCAGAAGCACAGCATGACCCCCAGGGACCCCTCAGTCACTGCCCCCTCCATGAGCCTTCTCTGTTTCTGGGGTCTCCCCCACCCCAGCTGACTCCTGCCCTACATAGGACTAGCCTGACTGAGGGAGAAAGGGGCAGGAGAGTGGATGTAATACATGGGGGAGGGAGGCTGCCCCGGCAAAGTCTTAAAGGCTTCTGGGGTCCAGGCCTGGGGCCAAGAAGGAAAGTATTGGTGTGTGTGTGTGTGTGTGTGTGTGCGTGCGAGTGTGAGGGAGTGTGTGTGCACATGTGCACGTCTTCCCCAGGACCACCATACCCTTTGTAGGTATGCATGTTTTTGTAAAAAAGGAAAAAGAAAAAAAAAAGGAAAAAAAAATCTGAAGAATAAATGTTTTATTTGCTTTAAAGGTGCATGTGAAAGGGCCTCCCGGGGCTGAGGGGTGGGCAGCGGGCACACAGCCACACAGCCACACAGCACCGCCTGTGCCTGATTCAGTGTGGAGGAGCAGGGACCAGGATGAGCGGGGAGGCAGCACCCCTCCAGCTCCTTGGCCTTCTGTGACAGCTGCCCACAGGAAGAATCCATTCTGAACACACCCTAGCTGCCCTCACCTGCCCAGCTCCAGGTAATAAAGAGGCGGCCGCTCTGGGCTGAGTCTGTAGGCAGAAGGCAGGTGAGGGGGTGGGGGGTGGAGTCACCTGCAGACCCGGCTCACCAAGGCTTCCCTAGAGTTGTGAATCAGACCCATCTGGGTTCAGGTCAGTCACCTCCTGGGGCCTCTGTGTATCAGTTAAAGGTTCCAGAAATAGACACTGGTTCCTTCCTGCTCTAGTGCACCATGACTTCTTAAGCATCTACTGAGCCTAGAAGAGAGACTGGGTGGGGCAGCGGGCCTGGGCACGCTCATCCAGTCTAAGCAGAGAGGATGGTGCCCGGCTGCCAGCACCTGTCTTTATGGTACTGAGGTGGCCAGGCTCCTTCAGCCAGCAGGAGCGGAGCCTCAATACCTCCCACCTGCCCCAAGCCCTCACAGCCTGGAGAATATGGGGGCAAGATGGTTCACAGCCTGCCCATCTGTCCTGGCCCCTTGGGCGACAGGCGCTCCATCCCACAGCCATTGCCGAGGCTGTGCCTGAGGGTGTCCTCGCCCTGCTAGGGGTGTGCTGAGGGAGCTGGAGGAGGAGAGCTGAGCTGTGGGTTCTCCCATGCCAAGCGGAACCAGAGACCCACCATCACCACCTTTCCTGCCCACTGCTCCCATGGTCCGCCCCACAAGAAACCACCAGAGGCTGGCCGATACAAATGGCTGCTGTATTTCTGCTAAAGTGACAGTGACACAGATAAGGCAAAGAGCTGAGGGGCAGGACACATCAGGTGGGAAAGGGGTAGACCGTGCAAAATGGCAACCTAAGAGGAAAAGACGTACGTAGCCCCTTCCCTCCCGAGTTAGGTAAGCCCTTGGGCCAGTGTATAGGCAGTAAAGTGAATTCCGTCCTTCGGAAGGGAGATTTTTCAAGATGAAGGCTCTAGGTGGTGGGCAGGGGCAGGGGAGGCGTCTCACGGGCGGGGGTGATCTGGGCACGGCAAGGGGCGGGCGGGAGAAGTCAGTAGAAACGTAGGGCTGGAGGCGCCGGGCGCAGGTTCGCCCACCCCATGCTGCCCCCTTCCCCAAAGCCCTTCCAGGGGCAGAAGCACTTGCCCTAAGATCCTTAATCTGGCTTGTTTGGGGCCTCCTACTCTGGGGCATGTGAAGGGGAGGATAGTTCTAGCACACTCGGAACCAGCTCTGCGTGGAACAGGGTAGGAAGAGGGACCTCTCCCTGCAAGTCCCCGGGCCTTAGGAAACAAGAGCCAAATGTCACCATCCCTGGGACCAAGGAGTTCAGCTGCCTGACCCTCGAGGGAAAACAGGAGGTGGGTGCTGGGATGGGGGTTGAGAAGTCTCTACCAGAGATCCCTTCCTTGACCTGACCTCCCCAGGTTCTCAGCCGGGTGAGGAGAATGCATGGGGCAGCGCGGACCAAACCACATGTCCCCTGCCCCCAAGCCCAGGTCAGAGCCTCACTGCCCTACCCTTTGTTGCTCTGGCCCTGCTTACAAAGACTGCCCACTGAGTGCTAAGAAAATAGATCCATTTGAAAAGGTCTAAAGCTGCCCTCCAGCCAGGCTGATGAGCAAATGGCAGGACCCCTTTCCACAGCACCCAGGGCTCCGAGAATAGGGACAGGACAGCTCCCAGGGAGACCGCCAGCTTCCTGCTGTGTTTTCTGCCATAGTTCTGGGGTTCCGAGGTGGGGGACAGGCCCACCCGATGTCTCAGAGACTGAGTCCAGGTCCTGGGGACCGCCAGGGCGCAAAGACCTCATCCCTTGGGTCAGAAATCGCTGAGGATGCTGATGTCGGCAAAGTCAGCCCGGTAGCGGTGGGAGTAGAGGCTGAGCAGGAAGGCCCACTTGAAGGAAATGAAGCTCCAGACAGAGGAGAGGTAGTAGCTGTTGGGGTCTGTGAGGCCTGCAGGGGAGAGGAATCCAACTGTGACTCCAGAAGACCTTGCCCTTGACCCTAGCCACCATGCCACAAGCCCAGGACCACCCTTCCCTACAACCTCCAACAGAGGCTGACCCAATCTAAAGGGGAGATTTAGTGTGATAGAGGTTTAAGTGCATTCAGAGTTTGCAGGCAGGAGGCAGTGGATGAGGGAAAGTCCGAATAATCACAGGTCTGTATCATCTACTCTGCTTTTGTGACATTTACTCTGGGCTACTTCTAATCGGCTTCAGCATTAGAAGGGCCTTTGGCTACTTGCTGGTTGCAGCCACCAGGGGGCGCGCCCACCACAGAGCTGGGCCAAAGGCCCTAGCGTTAACCACACACTCCTGGGAGCTGACTGCAGTGCGTTATTTCACAGACCCTTTCCAACCTAAGGACGTGTAAGCCCGTTCTCCCCACTTTTACATGAGAAAACTCGGGCACAGGGAGGTTAAGTGATCTGTCCAATCCCTTGGACATAACCTTGGAACCCAGGACCAAAATTTGGGGTCTCCCCCTGAGCGCCCCACCCACCAGCCCTGCCCCGCCCTCCCCCGGCCCAGGCCCTTACTCTGGTGCCCGGTGATGGCCAGCACCAGGAAGGTGCAGAAGGTGGCGACGGAGACGGCCGAGAAGAGGACGCCCACGAAGAAGAAGCCTCGCAGCCCCTTGAGCCACGTCCGCCAGTAATCCTGCATGTACATCACGTGCGTCACCAGGACCCACAGCGCCAGCACACCTGCCGGGACAGACGGCTCAGGCAGCGCCCCTCCTCCTCCCTGAAGCTCCCCAGAGCAGACTGCTCGCGCACTAACACGAAGATCACGGTGGCCTTTTCAGTCTCCCTGCGGAGTGGACTTCTCCGCAGGCTACATGGGCTGGGTTATCACGAGGGCCTGAATGCAAAAGCAGCTAAGAGAATCTAGCTGCCTTCCGCTAAGCCAGACGTTAAAGGGATTTGCAAAACTAGAAAACTATGCAGTTCTCCTCCCTACATTTTTTTGTTTTGGGAAACCTGAGTACTTCTTACACACACAAAAAATGTTACTTATGTTAACAATGTTATTTTTAATATTACTTTAAAACTAAAAACGTTCTGTTTTAATTTTTAGTACAGAACATAAATATAACCCATGGAAACAAAATCTCCTTGGGGTTTCACTACTTTTCAAGACTGTAAAGGGGTCCTGCAGTCAGAAAGTTTGAGGACTACCATAGTCCAGCCTGCTTTCCTGGGACTCCCTGCTACCTGCCCTGGGGACCACACATGTGGGGAGCAGCCCTCCCACCCAATGCTCCCACTCCACCTGGCCTTCAGAGGCCACTGCCTCAACGTGGCAAGGCTGGTGGTTGAGCTCTTGGGTGGTGGGGTTCCTCCCAAACGCCATGTATTGGTTTTATGGGAAGAGGAGGTGCAGTGGTAAAATCACCAGGGCCACCAGTGCCCAGGGTTCTTCTTGCTCTTGGCCAGACTCCATGTCACTACTTGTTTGCTGAAAGGGCAGGCCAGATGCCCCTAGCTGGTCCTGGGCCTGCCCTCTGGGCCTGGCTGGGCACTCCCCCTGCGATGCCAGCTGCCACCCAGCCAATACAATGAGTGTCTTCTGTGCCAGGCTGTGCCTGCCGCCGCGGCCCAAAGAGTGGAGCAAATATCAGTTCCGCTGGCCAGGGTCCGGGGCAGGGCTGCAGGGTCCCAACCAGGGAGGAATGAGGAACGAGGTAGAGCCAGCTACAAGCTCGCCACCTGTGCGTAGGCTGCTGGATCCGGGGAGTCAGAGGGCCTTTCAAAAAGGGAGCCGCACACGTGCATGCAGAGTGGCCCACGTGCACAGGAAGGAGGGGCGCCTGGTTGGGGAGAGTGGTCAGCTCTGGCAAGGAGGGGAAGGAAGAGCCGCTGGCAGGGTGGTTGGGGTGGGAAAGTGCTTTGACTGAATCTATGATCGTTCATTTCTTAGGCTGAGTGGTAGGCATAAGGGAGTCTGTTATTGTCTATCCTTTTTTACATGCCTGAAATATTTCATCATTATTTTTTTAAGTTTGGGGGGAAAAAAGAAGGGGAGAGCATATTCACAGAGCTCTGCTCTGGTTACCAGCTCAGAGGCTGTCACAATTCAGGCGGCCTGGCCAGGGACAGAAAATCACGAGGCCACAAGCCAGGAAGCCTGGGGACGGGCACTGCTCTCGTGACTCTGAGAGCCTCGGGGTTTCCACATCGGAAAGCGGGGGGGCCCAAAGTCCCACCAGCCTAGAAAGTTGGGGATCCCAGGGTTCCCCCCAGTGAAGACTCAGCCCCCGCCAAAGCCTGCAGCTTCCCCTCCGGGCTGTCTGACTCACGCTCTCCTTGCTCTGCCCCTGCCCACCCCCAACCTTCCTCGGGGGTTGTGGGCCTGGAATGTGAGTCCCTCCAGCCCGGAGATCAGGCTGAGCCGGGACAGCATGTCTCCATCCTTGCCCCTGCAGGAAGCAGGAGCAGGCCAGAGGTGAACAGAATGACCATCCCACGGCTTCAGCTTACGTCTTCCGGGATCTGGATGGATGGTGTGCCAGCCACCCTTCCCAGAAGTCTTTCCCAGGCCTCTCACGTGCATCCTAAGTGTTCACCAGGGGAGCTGTTTGTTTTCTTAAAGGGCCCCAGGAAGGAAGCTGATGGTCACCGGGCCCATCAAGGAACAGTCAGGTGGGCCCCTTGTGACCGCTCCACCTGCCGTGCCTTCTCACTGTACCACAGAGTGGCTGAAATAGATGGCTCTCAGATCCTTTACCCCTCAAAGATTCTGGAAGCCAGCTTAGGAGACAAATAAGGTCAGAGCAATTCCCCCATGACTCAGCAATTTTGGGGTTAAGAAATGCTGAAATAGGGGCCTGTGGAGATGCCCTTTCTTAGTCCACTGGCCATGCTCCAAACACCCGCCCTCACATACACCCACGTACCAGAAAGGGCTAGCAGGAGGAAAAGGAGGGAGACCATTTTGGGTGTGCCAGCTGGGTGTCCCAGCTCTTTGTTAATAAGCAGGCACAATGTGGCCCACCTCTCACTTCCTCTGCACACAGGCCTCGCCTCCAGATAAACACAAGCCGCATCTGGAAGCATGCCCCTTCCCACCCACCCTGCCTCCCACCACTGTCCTTGCAAGAGGGAGCTCCCCTGACTCCACCCAGGTGCTCAGTGAAGGAGCAGGAGCCCTCACTGGTCCCCTCCCACACCTCAGCTCTGCTCCCTTCTCTACAACAGTCTGGACTCCAGGAAGCCTGGTCTGTACAATTTGAGGCCGAATGGACAGTTCCCCAGGCCTACCTGGCTCGCATCCATGCCACACCTCACCCCTCGCTCCACCCCACCTGCTTCAGGGAGCAAGGCCCGGCTCCACTCGAGGCTCATAGCTGACGGGCCCAGGGCAGGGGCGGCACACGGCTGAGCAGGGAACGTATCCCCAGCAGCTGGGTTGGAGGTGAGGAGCCAGGAGGAGCCCAGGGGAGCCCACAGGACAATGCAGATGAGCGGGACATTGGGCCCAGGCTGCACTCTGTTCTCACACCCCTGCCCTCCACCCCTGCTCTTCTCGCTCCGCTCCCTGCTCACCGGGAAGAACACAGAGCCCGTGAGACTCCTGAGGCAACTTTTCTATTCTTACTCTTTCCTTTGTCTACTAGACCTAAAGCCAGTCTGTGTTTCCCCAGGGTTCCTGCAACAAAACCATTTCTGCTGCCTTTCCTCCAAGCCCCTCCTTCCCAGACACCTGCCAGGATGGGAGAGAATGGGTCTCCACCCATAAATATTCTTCTCAGAGCTCCAGGGGGGACCCTGCCCTGGGACCAGCACCCCCAGCAGCTCCCTCCTGGCACATAGGGGAAGAAGCATGCTGGAGCTGACCTCTCGTGACTCGGCAGTTTCTGGAAAATGCCAAGTCAGAAGTAAGGGTGCTCACAAGTCAGTAAACTGCTAATGCCTCATCCCCACCAAAGAGGAAGAGGCTGACTGGTTGCAGGGACCCACTCGGGGTGGAGAGGGCACGTGGCCCTGGCCTGGCCACCCCTCTTCCCACCTGCCACACTGCTACCACCACCACGGTCACCACCATCAGGGTCACTGGGCAGCTCTGGCTTTGTCATCATTGTCAAAGGCTGTCAAGGTTGTCAGGGAGAGCCAGGACTGCTCCCTAGCCCCTCTCCCAGCAGGCAGCTCCACAGCCCGCCTGCCTCAGAGGCAGAGGGAAGTCTTTGGGGAGGAAGAAAGGGCAGGGTTCGGGTCAGAGGGAAACCTTGGGACTCCCTGGAGCACAAGCCAGAGGGCCTTTGCCACAGCCCTCCATCAGGCAGCTGGTAAGATGGATGATTCGGGGAGGACGCAATTGCAAAATTCAGGACCTGAATGGGGGTCTCAAACATCACCCCTGTCAGTGGTACCTCCCCCCCCCCATTTCTTACAGACAAGGAAGCTGAGGCCCAGGAGGCATCAATGTGCCCACTGTCACAGGGCTCCATGGGGCTCACCAGGCCAGCCTCCACACTACCCAGCTCTGATCCCGGGGACGGCCCTCCCTCCTCACCCACAGCCGGCCCCTTCATCTCCAGTCTCATCACTAGGCCTCACCTGAAGAGTCACCCGACGTTCCTGGGGAGGGCAAGCCCCAGGGCTGACAAGAAACAGGAAAATACAGCAAGGAGAAGAGAGCCATGAGGAAGAGCGGGGGCGGTGGGGTGCAGAGGGGAAAGGAGAAAGAGGTCTGCAGATAACTGAGCAGAGGTGGGCAGGCTCCGCCAGGGAGGACAGGAAGCCACAGGCAGTGGGGCCTCTAGGCAGGCATGAGAGCAGCCCAGCTGGGCACTCACCCACCCCTCCTTGGAGATCCCCAGTGCTGTGCTCTGCTTGGCACTGCTTGGGTTGCAGTTGCCTGTGCCCCTCTTATAAAGCAGAAACCCCGTCTCTCGTTCCTTCTCTACCCAGGGTACCCAGGGAAGGCACTCAGTAAGCTCCAGGCCAGTGAGCAGATCTAGTTATTTTTAGTCCATCTAGGGCGCTTTTGGCAGAAGAGTTTAGTAATGGAATAAGATCATCCGATGTGAAAGTATTAGCCTTACATGTATTCTTTCCCAAAGTGCTTCGCCCACACATATTATTTCATGTAGCAATGCAACCCTAGGTAAGCTGCTTATTTACACTAAGCCTCAGTTAAAGCCTTACCTGTAAAATGGGCACAGTGCCTGACACAGAGAAAGCATTAAAAAAAAATGTCAGCAAGTAGAAATAATATGTTTTGTCTTCACACCAATTCTGCAACACAGAGACGTTAAAAACACGCCCAAAGGTGCACAGCGAGCACAGAGCGCGGGCGAGCACCGGACCTCCACTGGCGCACTGATATTCTCAACTTTGGTACAGGCCTCCCCTGCCCTCCTGGAGGCACAGAAAGGGCGGTCGGCGGGGTTTAGCAGACCTTGGCCCAGGAGCCACAGCAGAAGGGTGGCAAAGAGACACCAAAGTGGTGGAAAGAAAACCGTCCAGTTCCCATTAGATCCCTAGCGTGGTTGTCTAGACCCCCGCTGAGGACTCTGCTGGGGGTGGTTTCCACACTGGAAGGAGGCAGATGGGCTTCCCCGGGGACCCCCAGCCCTCCTTTCCACTTACACCTTCTCTGCCCAGGGGAGGGGCGCTGGAGGGGCGGGAATCCCCCGGAATGTGTGTGTGTGTTTGTGGGGAGGTCTTCACACCTGGTCGCGCGAAGCGGGTGGCGAGAGCAGCGGGCGCGCAGGGAGGACGCTGTCACGGGGCACAGGGTGGAGGGTGGCCGAGCTTACCCGGGGGCGGCGGGGCCGGCGAGGCAGACTGGTGCCAACGGCAGACACAGGACGTTGGCGCCTCGGGCCTTGAGCGGGCGTGGAGTCCCCGAGGCCCCCGGAGGATTCCCCAGGAGCCCGGGACCGCCCGGGGCCTGCGCTGCCCACGGGCAGTTTGGGGTAAACACCCCACCTGCTCCCCGGGGAAGCGCCGCCCGCAAGGAACCTCCCTGAAGCCGCGCGCCCGCGCCCCGTGCCCGCGCCGCCGGAGCCGGGACCCAGTGCCCCCCACCGCGCCCCCGGGGTACCTGCAAGCCCCCCCATGGCCGCGGTCCCCGGCTGTCGGTAGACCACCGTCCAGACGAGGAAGATGGAGAAGCCGGCCACGGAGCTGAGGCCTGAATAGGCGGCGCGGAGGCCGAGCTGCAGGCGGGACGGGGCCATGGGGCTGCAGACGCCGGGCGAGGCCGACAATCACAGGTGCAGGGCCCGGAGCCGGGAGCCGGGAGCCGCGAGCCGGGAGCCGCGAGCCGGGAGCCGCGCCGGAGCCGCCGGCAGCCCCGCGCTCCGCCCCCGGCCCGCCCCCCGCGCCGCCCGCACAGCGCCCTCTCCGGCCGGAGGCCGCCCGCGCCTGGAACCACAGACTCCAGCGCGTCCTGGGCTTGGGGGAGTGAGTCCTTGGGCCTCTGATCACCTGGGGATGCCGCCTAAAATTTAGGCAGGTTCCGGACCTCGTCCTCTGCGCTACCGTAGCAGGATATTTCGACCTCGGAGGGACCCGGAAATACGCATTTCTACAAGCCAGCTGCGGTGATTACTTTTAAAATTCAACTTCCAAATAGGAGGCACGTTCTCGTTTAAAATTTAAGATTTAAATGTCTCTTAACTTTCTCGTTAAAAAATCAATTTATAAAAATTAAGAAATACGGAGGGGAGGGTATAGTTCAGTGGTAGAGCGCATGCTTAGCATGCACGAGGTCCTGGGTTCAGTCCCCAGTACCTTCATTAATAAAAAACCAACCAACCAACCAAACAAACAAACAAATAAATAAATACAAACCTAATTACCTTCCCTCCCCCTCAAACCCTCCCACCCCAAAATTAAGAAATATATATATATGTATGTATATGCATGACTGGAACATTGTGCTGTACATCAGAAATTGACACATAGTAACTGACTGTACCTCAATTTAAAAATAATAATAAAAAATAAATTTTAAAAAATGAAATATGAAAGTAGCTGGTGAGTATGAGTCCTTCCGCCAGGATCCACCAGGTTCCCCCTCTGAGGCGTTAAGCGATTCTCATGAGTCTTCTCACAGGAATTTGAGAACCCCTGCCCCATCATCGCCTAACCTCAAACACCTCACCTTCACGGACAGCTCCCCTCTCCTTTCACCTCCACAAGCCTTATCCTCCCACCCTAAAGCTACCAAACATCACTCCCATCAGAATGAGACAATTCTGATAGCGTAGACTAGAGAGTAGAAACTGGACAGAGTAGAGACTGTGATATTGATACTCGACTGATAGCCCCAAATCTACAGCAGGTGTCCATTGCGCTCCCACCGTGGGCCGGGAATCTTGCTGGCAACCTGCCGGGAAAATCCAAACATAACATAATGAGCCCTTAAACACTCATCGTCTAGTTGGGGAGGCCCAGCACACACTGGCACAAAGTAAGTAGCCAATATGCTTGTTTGTTTTGTTTTTTTGCTGCTGTAACAAGCTACCACAGATCTAGTGGCTTAAAACAACACACATTTATTACCTTATGGTTCTGTAGGTCAGGTGTCCAAAAATGGAACTCAGTGGGCTAAAATCAGGAGGCTGGCAGGATGGCCTTCCTTTTGGAGGCTCGAGGGGGAAATCTGTTTCCTTGCCTTTTCCAGCTTCTAGATCAACCCACATCCCTTGACTCCCGAGTGTCTTCCTTCTTCTTCAAAGCCAACAATCACATCACTCAGACCTCTGCCTCTGTTATGACATCTCCTTCTCTCTCACTAACTCTGCTGTGTTAACCTTCTTTTTGCTTAAAAGGACCCTTGTGATTAAGAACCTGGATAGTTTGAAATAATTTCCCCATCGCAAGGTCTTTAACTTAATCACATCGGCAAAATTCCTTTTTGCCATGTAAAGTAACATAGTCACAATTCTGGGCATCAAGACACTGACGTCTTGGGGGCCGTTATTCTGCTACTACATCCCTCCACAGTGTAAACTCCATGAACAGAGACTGCCTCTTTCATTCACACCAACACATAGAAAAGTTCCTGGCACATAATATTCCTCAATAAACATTTGTCAAATAGTTTGTGAGTGAATGAAGGTAAGGATTAAATAACAATGAAGGGGATCACACACAAGAAATCTAGGGGGCATAGTTGATTGCCGAGTGAGTGATTCAGACCACATTTGCTTCACTTCAGAATAGTCTGGGGAGCTTCTTTTAAACAAAGACCTCCCCCCCCAGACTCCACCCCTGGCTTATTAAATTTAAATCTTGGGAGTATATTTTTTTTAATGAGAAGTGATTTTAATGTAGTGAGCTCAGCATCCAGCCCTCCTTTGGAGCTGCTGATGGAGAGACTTAGTGCTGGCCATTCAGGGGAGGGAGCGAGCCCTTTGGTCCAGAGTGTACTGCCATGGATGGCTTCAGAGCTGGCTGGTTTGGATGATACTCCAGGCAGTGGGAACAGCATGTGTGACAGCCCAGAAGGAAGAAACAACACGGCAGGTTTGGGAAACTGTAAGTAGTTTGTGGTCTGTCGGTAGAGTGATGGGTTTTGAGGTTTGTAATACTCTCAACATAACGGGCCTCACACGCTCTATTAGGAAGCCTTATCCCCTCTCTGTGGAGCCAGGGGAGGGAAGTAGCAGTTCTGCGTCTTAGAAACATGGCCAGGGTATTAGGGTGAGGGTGAACTTCCTAAGAAAAGATTAGAAAGCAGAGGAGTCATTTGGACAAACCCGTCACCCAGCCTGTAGAATTGGGCAGCAGTGATGTCTACTTCAAAGTGTTGCAAGGAGGAGTCAGTGCTTAGAAGAGTGGCTTGTACATAGTAGGCGCTTACTAAATGTTGGCAAGGATGGTTAGTAGCGACAGAACAGCTGCCACGGCAAGAGATGATGAGGGGTGTCTGGAAGGTGGCTGAGGCAGTGAGAATGGGAGAAGGGGGAACTGAGTCAAGAGTTATTTAAGCCATTTGAATCTTAACTCCAGGTAGCAATTAATTAGCTGGGCTGACAGAAAGGACGAGAGCAAGAATATCATGAGCGGACCTGTCAAGAGCACTGGAGAGGAGTGAACAAACTTGTTACACTGAAGAATGAGGTTGTGCAAGAAAATAACGAGAGAGGATTATGTAACATAATCCTGGGCCCAGGCTCTACATGAAGGTTAAGAGCCGGCTGACACTTCTTCTGAGTCATGGAAGCAACATAGAACTGTTGGAGGGTTTTACACTCCGATGGGGTTACCACGTACTGTGTGACCCGGGCAGGTTTCCCCTAGCTCAGTAGAACTTTCTGCCAAGAGGAAAATATTCTGTATCTGCTCTCTCCAGAATGGCAGCTACCAGTCACACGTGGCTATTGCATATTTGATATGCGCCTAGTATGACTGAAGAACTGAATTTTTAATTGATTTTAATTTAAATAGACACACGTGGCTAATGGCTACCATATTAGACAAGGCAGGAACCGCTCAGAACCCCTGTGGCTCCACATACATAGCCCAAATGATGATAGAGCGTCTGCTTGTTGAGATATATTGAGATACTGCAGTTAGAGCACTCAGTACAGTAATTCAACAAATTATTATTGCTGCTGTGGAAGTTACTGTTATTGTTATTGTTGAACAGTAGTAGCATGACATAAACTGTGTCTTAGGAGGATTATTTAGACTTCGGCCTTCAGATTAAATTTGATGGAAAAAGAAAATTGCAGAAGAGAAAGCATTCACAGGGGTATTTCAGTGGGGAAGTGGGGGATAATTAAGATCTTATCTGGAGAAAGGCCATGAGATGGGGAAAGAATGGAAGAGTTATGAAGCTGCAAAGCACACGAGTGTGGGCCACACATGCTCGTCTTCCCCCATCAGCTTCCGTTGCAAGGTACTTTCAGAGGGAGCACTTGCATCCCAACCCAAGACAGACACTACTTCGCCCCCATCCCTAAGTCAGACAGCCGCCCTGCCTGCCTGTGGCAGAGACCACCAGTGCTCACCATTAGCATCTCTTCTTCTGGCATATGACCTACTAAATTGGAACTTTGAACACTTCCCAGCTTCCTTGAAGTTAAACTGACACCATGAGATCGAGTTCTGAGCAATGGAATCAAAGCAGAAGCAACGTGTGCCAGTTCCTGACTGGACCCATAAAAATCTCCTTTGCATCCTCCATTCCCCGTTCCCATTGTGTGATGACTGTAGAGGCCGCAGGTTGAAGATGGCTGTACCACATGATAGAAAGAGCCTGGGACCCTTGAATGAATGAATGAACAGACCCTCATAGGACTGTCATATGAATGAAAAATACGAGGGGAGGGTATAGCTCAGTGGTAGAGCAGATGCCTAGCATGCATGAGGTCATGGGTTCGATCTCTAGTACATCAGTTAAATTAAAAATAACAATAATAAATAAATAAATTTAATCACCCCCCCCAAAAAAACCCTTCAAAAACAAACAAAAAAATGAAGACTACCTTTTATGCTAAGCCACTGAGATTTCAGGGTTGTTGCAGCTAACTCATTACCCTAAAACACCATCCCTCATTCCATTTCAGGTCATGTAAACATGCCTTACATGGATAAACTGAACTACCAACCTCTCTCAAGTCACTTTTAAATTGGGCCCCATCAATATCAAGACAGACTCCTAACTCCCACCCATGGACATCTTGCCTCCTAAGACATTTCTTTCTCACTCCTGCAAAGTGGACACATTCCAGACTTACATCTCCTCCCACAATGTTACATCAAGGATACATACGCCTTCTGAGCTGTATGCCAATTGAGTGAATTTATTAGATGTGTCAGGGCTTCCTCCTCTCTGCTTCTTAATCCCCCCACAGATGTCCTTTGGGGTATATCCTTGCTGACTCCGGCTCCAGCCCCAAACCTAGGCACCATTTCTGATTCCTCCCCTCCCTTCACCCTCTACCTGCAATTCACCAGCGAGCACAGTTGGGTCTGCCCTGTCCTTTGTCTCCATCCCCTGCCACCACCCGCGTCCATCCAGCCACCATCATCACCACCCGCCCACTTGCAACAGCTTCCTAACTGGTCTTCCTCTTCTCAGTCCTTCCCCTCCAATCCATTCTCCAGCCAGCGGCTGGAATGATCTCTTAAAAATAACAACCAGAATACAGTACTCTCTTGCTTAAATCCCTCCAGTAGCTTCCACAGCAATTCGTGTAAATAAATCAGAGCCTTGCCAAATCCAACTAGTCTCACCTCTGCCCATTTCCCTCCAGGCACTCTGGCCTTCTTTCTGTCCCTCGAAAGTGCCAAGCTTGTTCTTGCCTTGGTGTCTTAGTAACTTGGTGCCTGGAAAGCTCTTCTCTGAGTGCTCACAAGATTGCTGCCTCATCCTTTCAGTCTCAGCTCAAATGTTACCTCTTCAGAGAGACAATCCTATCCTCCCTATCTAAAGCACAATCCCCCACTCTGGCTTCTGCCTTTCATAGCACTTATCACTATGTGCAATTGTCTTACGTACCGTTTATCCTTTCCACCCCCTCCATTGCCATCCCATCGGGAGTATAACCTCCACGAGGGCAGGGGCTTTATCTGTATGGGACCAACTCCTCTCGGTTTGCCTGGGACTGTCCTGGTTTTACACTACAGGTCCAACGTTCCAGAAAAACCCTTAGCCTAAGAAAACTCTGATGTTTGGTCACCTTATTGCCTACCTTGATCACTTCTGTATTCTCAGTACCTAGTCTCATGCCAGGGGCATAGGTAGGAACTCAATAGGTATCTGTGTAGTAAATAAAGAAATGGCTGGCTGTTCTAAAGAATTCTTCAATCCTGACTCTAGGGGGCAGCCTTCTCCAACCTTGTGCCTTGAGACCCAGCTCTGCCAGATTGGACTAAAAATCTTGTGTGCACGAATTCAGGTGGTGAGTTCCGCGAGATTTCCACTAGACCTTACGTGGTCCCTTGCCCACCCTCAGCCCTTGTGGAGTTCAAGGCAGCCCGAGGCTGTGTTTGACATGGAGCGGGGTCCCTTGGCCCCAACTCACCTCAGCTTGCTTTCCTGCAGCTTCATCTTCCTCTTGAGGTCAGGCTTAGAGACCACAGAGCAGAAAGGACTGTGCTAGAGACGAGGAGCAGGAGCAGGTGGCTCACTGTGGGGAGGAGCTGGTCCCACCATGAGCATCCCAGCTGCCCAGGCTGCAGGAAGTAATCCCAAGTTGAGGATCCAGAAACAGGGGGTCACCTTGGACCCCCCAGTGCTGCTCCCTAGGGCTGTGGCTGCCTTCTGCTCCTAGAAGGGGACATCTTCACTCCTTACAGCTAGAGTGAAACCACTCACAGTCTGGTTTCTCACCGAGACCTCACTTCCTCTGCCTGCCCGCTGACAACCTGGAGGTCCACACAGAGGGCAGGATGCTGAGTGAGAAGATGCTGAGCGGAAGCAACAGGTCTTTGAGCTCCAGGGCCAGATGAGCAGAGACAGCCAAGTGGGGAGCGGGGGGAATGAGTGTGCACTCGCAGTTGCAGCAGCATTTAGAAGTTCACCAACAAGGGGCCTGGGGCCCAGGCCTGCTCGCCTCTCCCAGTCCTCCGGCGACCTCCACCTCCTGATCTGAACCCTGACCACAGGTACCTATTCCAACTCTCTTTTCCTTCCCCTTTCACTGGGGGGTGGTTGCCGGGTGAGGGGAGAGAGAGGGAGACAGAAACAGAGAAAGACAAAGCCGGGAGTTAACCCTGCATGGACTGGAGCCTGGAGCTGTGGGGAGTGAGAACACAGGGCTGAGAGGGCAGGAGGGGGGGCATTAAGTCTCCCTAAAGGACACAGCCTGCCACAGGGATTAATACACATTTGTCCTTTAGATTTGGGTTTGGACTTGAATTTACCAAATGAGAAAGTCACCATGGAGACCTGATCAGTACACGTGGGTGCCCCTCTAGCCCAGCTGTAAGGGAGCAGAGTGAAGTCAAGGGACCGGAAATAACACTGTCACCTGAGCTTAGTCCAGAGCGTGGGACCCACGCATAGCACCCTACAGAGGTGTCACATCTGAGGGCACTTCCTGGAGGAGGAAGAAGATGGACTAGAGACAGACTGAGGCTGGGTGAGGAATGGAGGTAGGTCCAGAGCTGGGTGGAAAGGTGTCAGAAGCAAAGACAGACCTGGGGAAGCCCCGAGGGAGGCGAAAGGACCCAGGGCAGGAGAAGGGGAGATGACTTTGCCTATTTAACTCAAAAAGCCTCTCCTGAGGGCCTTTGGTGCCCATGGCCCTGGCTGTCCCAGGCATGCAGCCTAGAGCAAAGCAGGGCCATGTCTGCCTGCTGGGGGCCCACCTTCTCCCAGAGGAGGAATCACTACTAAGAAACAGGCAATGTCAGTGAAATTTCTCATTTCTGGTGCAGTGAGTACCAGGGGTGTGGCAGGGAAATGGGGCCCTGCAGGAGGAACGGACACAGGCTGGGCTCTGTGATGGGGAGGGGAACGGACTGGGGTCCCCGTCTGCTGAGGCCTGAGGAGCTGAGGCCTGGGGGGAAACAGAGATCAAATCAGGATCCAGGCCAGCCAAATCCTCCGTGGAATGAGAAGGGAAAGGCTGAGGTGGGCTCCATGCCCGCCCCTGCCTGCAGCAGGTTCAAGGGGAGTCTGCAGTCTTTCCATTTCTCTGGCAGTAAAGCTCCTTGAGGAGCCGGAGGAGGGGACGCAGAGGCCAAGAACAGGAAGGACTTCCTGAGGCCCAGGTGGGAAGTCTGGGCAGCTAGGGGCTGCCTCTCCATCCTGGAGCCAAGGACTGATTCCAGGAGGGGAGGGCGTGGCCCGCCGCCCTCACTCAGTCAGCCCTGCAGACTCCCCTCTCTTCTCTGTTACCCTCTCTGGACTCCATTTTGGCAACCTCCCCCAGGCTTTCACTGTGTCCTGTGTGGAGTAAGGAAATGGGCAGTGGGGCTGGTGCCAAGTCTTTGAGCTGTTGAGCTTCCTGTGGCCCCAGAACTTCCTCAGGGGGATTTGGGGGCAGGATTGGGGTCTGCTCTGATGCTGGGAAGGGGGTTCTCTGCCTGGCCTGCTTGCCTGATGACTCACAGCCTTGCCCTCTCCTCAACTGGGGCTCTGGATCCAGACAGATCCCTCCCTCAGGCTCCTGCAGCCGCCCCTGCCAAGTCTCTAAAACATGAGGGCCAAATGGGTGCAGAGTTGGAGTCCTGAGCCCAAGCCAAGGGGCTGGGGTGGGTTGGAAGATGGGGGCCCCTGAGAGGAGGGTTGGGAGCAGACTGGGAACGTTGGGAGGAGGGATCATGAGTGGTGAGCCCCAGGGAGAGGCTGGGGAGAGGTGTAGGGTGGGGTGAAGGCAAGTGCAAACTAGAGGTTCCAACAAGGGTGCAGGAGCGAGGGCAAAAGAGAGGCGCTCTGAGCCTGAGGGAAAGTGGGCACAAGGGGGCTGGGGCCACCATTTCAGAGCATCGACCACTCAAGGTCAGATGCAGTGTCTCCTAGGTATTTGGAACAAACACACACACACACACACACACACCCTCCTTGAGAAGCAGAAGCTGGAGGGAGGGAGCACCTCCTGCACGTTCACATGACACCAAACTTGCCTGGTAGGCAGACCTGTTCCCCTCCTTTTAGCGCAGCTCCAGACCTGCCCCCCCTTCCCTCCTGCTCTCCCTGACTCTCCTCCCCCTCTGGTCATCACCGTCAGCACCACAGGCCTGTTCAGCGACGGTTTCCTTGCCCCTGACACACATGGGTAGCTTGACCACCAGCCAGAAGATTTTGCCTCCAGGAAAGTGTGGGGTCCACGCTCTGGCCTCAGTCAGCTGCCCGCTGGTCCCCAGCCCTGGCCAGCCTTCACGAACCGAAACTCCCTCCAGCTTGCCCGGCTCCCCGGAGCCCATTTCTCTTCTGCCTCCCAGCTTTCTTGCTGTCAAGTGGCTCATGAGTGACTGGCTGTGACCTGCTGGTCTCAGGAAGGTTTGGCTTGGTGCCCATCAGTGTTCCAGCTCCCTTCCTCGGCCCCCCACCCCAGGAATGGGCAGGGGAGGGGATGGAGGAACTGAATTGGAACCATCACCCTTGGGGCAAGGAGACTGGACAAGTGCCAGAGGACCTTAAACCTTCCAGAGACAGGAGGTATAACCCGGATGAAGGTACCTGGGTTCTCTTCTCAGCCCCTCTCTATTGTTGATAAAGCATCTCCATGGCCAATCTCAGGGATGCTGAGGGAGCCTGCCATGGGCCAAGGTACCTAGACCCAGCACTTACCTCCTCTGGCCTCCAAGCTGGCCCTTTTCTGCAGTCCCATTGGAGCTGTTAGCTAAAATGTCCTCCAACCTCTCACTCCCATCCCACCAACCAACCTCAAAGGACATAGCTAAGCCTCGTGAGCAGGAAAAGGAGAAAAGAGTAGGAGACAAGGAAGCAGCCAGGACAGAGAGAGGGAGGGAGATGAAGCCAACTTTCCCAAAAATGAGCTGGAAAAGCAGCCCCTCTCCCTCCCCACCCCCCCCCCCAGCCCTGGGTTGAGGCCCACAGCAGGCCCCAGCGGACTCCCCAGTGTCGCCATCCACCTCATTTCCACCCAGTATCATTAAGCACCTACTTCATGGCAGACACCATGCTGGGTAGGGAGACCTGACCAGATTAGTGTGTTAGGGCTATAACAGAAAATTCCAATAGGCTCTGTGGCCCTGGAGCCCAGTATCTGCCCAGTTTTAGATCTCCAGTTTCCAGCAGAACTCCTGGCAACTACAATAAACGCTGTGAAAGGAATTAAGGATGCTTGTGGCACTGCATAGGAAGGATGGAGGGATGCAAGGTTGAGAGCAGTGATCAGGGAGGCAGCACAAAATAGCAATTAAGGGTGTGAACTCTGCGCTCAGACTGCCTGAGTCTGGCATTACTACTTACTGGCTGTGTGACCTTGGTCAAGTTACTTCATCTCTCTGTTCTTCAGTGTCCTCACTTATAAATAGTGATTGTTCTGAGGATGAAAAGCAGATGTCTACAAAGTAGTAAACAAAGTACCCTGCACATAGTAAGAGCCAGAAGAGACCACCAATGGGCTAGAGTGGTTTCGGTGGGGATGGGGCATAATGGGTGCATGCAAGAGGTTATCCATTGGTTGAATCGACCAGAATAGAAGGCTGGTTGGATGTGGGAGAAGGAGGGTTCTTGCTTAGGCATCTGTAAAGGTCCAGGAAGCTGCAGGCTCCACAAGCATAAAGCTCAGCAAAGAGGCCTAGGTGGGGGGAGTACAGCCCAGGGTTCCAGATGGCCAGTTGAGAAGCCTTCCTTCCCCATGGACCCTCCTGGATTATTCCCTGGGGTCTTCTGTAGTCCCCTGCCGCCTGCCTGAAGGGACTGAGGCAGGATTCCAGGAGGCTCAGGCCCTGGCAGAGAGTTCATTGTGTGTCACAGGGCCCTGCGATTCAGCCTCCATCAATCTGTCCCTCCCCCTACCCCTGGAGCCTGTGCACCTGGGTGTGGGGGAGATGACTCTGGATAGGGGATTCTTCCCCTTTGCCCGAGCTGTCGGCATATTTGAGACGCAGGGTTGCAGGGCAATAAGGCACACAGATTTGTAAGCACCTGGGGAGAATCACTCACTGCTCCACATCTTCTTAGTTGTGGGACTTTGGGCATGTCAGTTAACCTTTCCATGTCTCTGCTTCCTCCTCTGCAAAATGGGATAACAATAATACCTATCTCATAGGATTGTTGTGATGATTAAGTCAGTGAATGTGTAACAAGTGTCAGAACAGGGCCTGCTGCATGTCAACTATTGTTATTATTTATCTGTTCTAACACACCTTTCAGGCATCTAAAGATAGTCAGGGGAGGGAATAGGCTGCGCCAGGCCATGGCACAATTGTCCCTATGATGACTCACCAGCTGGCTTAAAGCATCTTCCTCCGACACACTGACACACTCCCCTAGTCCCCTGCCTGCTTCAGGCCTCAGCCCCCATCACGTATCTACTGAGTGAGTAGTCATTCCACTGGCCAGTCCCTACCCAGGAATCCTCAGAAGGGAACACCTGCTCCATCATCTGCCTTGGTTGGAGGTGAGGGGCTTTGCCTCCAGTGATAAGAATGAGGCCAGTGGAAGGTCTAATCCCTATGGTCTCCCTTGGCTATGAGTGAACAGGTAATCACCCCAGGGCCTCTTCTCAGTCTCCCAGGAGAGGCAGAATGAGAAAGAGATGTGAAAAAAGAAAGGCAAGGAAAAGGTAGTGTTGAGGGGGGAACAGAGATGGGGGAATGTGGGTTTGGGACATTTTCATTTACACCAATTTGAATGACTGTCTTTGGATCCCTGCACCCCCCCCCCCATTTCTCTTTCTGTAGCCCCCTCTCTTAGGCATATAGTCCAGATTAGAAAAATGAATATGATGTACACACAGTGCAGTGTAGCCTGGGGGTTAAGTGGAGCCAGGCAACCTGCGTTCCAGCCCCAGCTCTGTCATGGATGAGCTGTGTGACCTTGGCAAGCTACTTGATAACTCTGAGCCTCATTTTCACCATCTGTAAAATGGGAATGACAATAGGATTACTTCATAGGGTAGCAGCAGAGATGAAATACCTGTGAAGCACTTGGAACAGTGCAAAGCACTTACAGGTTATTGTGGCCTCTGAAAGGTCTACAGGGACATAGATGTCCTGCCTCACTCACTGGCTTCTTTTCCATCTGCCCAAAGTAGGGGCAGTATGACTAGGAAATGGGGGACCACTCTTTGACTCCACTGCCAATCTCTGGAAATTCCTCTGCAAGAAGTTCTAGATCAGGTCACTGGCACCAGGAACCTGAAATTTCAACTCACTCTACCCTTACTCCGACTCCCCTTCAACTCTCTTCCCGGAGGACACCTGTGACCTCAGCCCTTTATCCCTTCTTCCAAATGTCCAGAACTTGAGTGGGTGGGTTTTGTCCTGGGGCCAAATACATTTTCAGCAACCCCGCCCCCTCCCTAAGGGGGCATTTAAAACTCCATCATTATTTCTCACCGTGTGAAGCCAACAGATAACCTTGGGGCATTTGTTCAAAATGCAGATTTTCCAGTTCATGCCAATAGAACTGAATCTGAATGGGGGGGGGGGAGATAGAACTTGCAATTTGATAAGCTCTGGGGAGGATTTTTGAAATACACATTAAAATTGAGATTTTAATCAATTAAAGTCTCCCCAAGAAAATAATCATCGGTGGAAAATGGGAGCTGGCGTCCCAGAGCAGGGTGGAATGGATTGGTGTAAATATATTTTCCTCGGTCCAGGCAGCCTCAACCACAGAAGGGAAAGGGACACAGATGGGGCAGAAAGGGAGTGAGTCCTAGAAAGCCAGAGGAGGGGCGTGAGACTCCTTCCCAAACCCTCAGTGACGTCCTGAGCAATTAAGAGGTGCCGGGGGAGTTGCTCTCCAGGAGTTAAGGTCTCTCCGCCCTCTCAGAAGTGGGAGTGGGGCGACGAGGGCGGCGCCGGGGCAACAGCGCGGTGGTGGGAACTGAGGCCCTGGAGGGCCATGGCCCTTTGAACAGAGCCTGCCTAGGATTCTGGAATCCCGGCATGTCCCTCACCCGCCGGGGGCGTGGTCCTTCAACCCTCCTCCTCTGGAAGTTCTGCCACAACCCCAGCCCCCAGCATCCCGGGTACCATCCTTCCTCTCCAGCCTCAATTTCCCCACCCGCGCTCGGTGTGTGTCGGGCGGGGAGAAGGCGCAGATGGGGTGTGTGTCTGGGAGCACAGCGGTGGGAGGCTCGGCAGCGGGATTCCCCACGGGAAAGCAACCCGATCCCTGCTCCCGCCTTTACGAGACCCTGAACCGAAACAGGAGGCAGGACGCCCCCGGCCGGGAAGCGGCCCCAGCCCGGATTTCCCTCCCGGGTGGGGCCGCAATGACTCACCCCCTTCCCCCTTCCCCTGGTTTCCTTGTTTGCATTTCTCCTCCCGGCCACGTGGCGACCGGTGCAGCCGCTCACCGCCCCTACCCCAACTCCCCTGCCGCCGCGGCCCCGGCACACACCCCAGGGCGGCTCCTGCCGGCCCAGCTCGCCCCGGGCCCGACTCCGCCCCCTGCCCGTGCCCGCCCCTTCCCTACCTTACAGCCCGGCGCCTCCTCCCCGCCCCCTCTGTGCGTCCCGGGAGGGGAAGGGGACGGGCCGCGCAGGGGGTGTGACAGCTCCCGCCCGGACCAGTGCCAGCTGCAGCCTCGCTTCAGAGCCCGGTGCCAGCTGGCTCTTTCGTCTGGGACGGAGGGGAGGCTCGGGGCGCCTTGTGGCTTGGGAGGGGGACGCCCCCAACCCCCCCCAGCTCTCCCCTCACCCAAGAGGAGCCTCTGCATCCAGCCTGGCTCTGGCTGCCCTGGCAGCGGGTCCAGTTGGGAATTGGCCTGTTCACTTAGCCTGAGACTCGCAGCCCAGAAGCAGACGGGGGCTTGTTGGGGGGAAGGGAGTCCCCCCCCACACCCCCAGCCTTTTGCTAGAGCCTGCTGGGCTGTGCAAGCTGGAGAAGGAACATGAAGGTGGGTATGGTGGGGTCAAGGGGGAGGAGGAGCAGGGGAGGAAGCTGACACGCTGGGGGAGATGGGGTGGGAGAGAGAGGGTTGGTTGGTCAGAGATGAGGAAGGAAGGGGAAAGAAGGGTTTGAGCTGAAGCTGCATTTCTGGGGCATCCAGTGAGTCCCCAGCCTCATACTGGGAGTTGGTGGAGACTCCTGCAGGGACATGGGTGGTGGGGTGGGGCAGAGTTCCAAAGAAGTCCAGGAAGAAGGGCCTGATCTCTGGTGCGCGAACCAGCCGGAGACCCCTCAGTGCGCCAGACCGGCAGGCCCCGGTGAAGGTCTTCCTGTCCCTCCCCCGGCTCCTGGCAGGGTTGCAGCACCTCCTCCTGACCAGTCCGGAGGACTCTAAGGAAGTGATTCTGCCTGAGGCAGTTGTACCTTGGTCCAGCTGCCCCGACCCCAGCCTCATGGCTGTCTGCTTTTCTCCTCACGTCATAGGTGGGCTGGCCAGGTGAGAGCCGCTGGCAGGTGGGCCTGGCTGTGGAGGACGGCTCAGCTCTGGGAGCACCGCTGGTGGGAGGCCTCCCGGACGTGGTGCCAGAGGGGACGCTGCTCAACATGGTCCTGCGGAGGATGCACCTCCCCCGAAGCTGCTCCTACCAGCTGCTGCTTGAGCACCAGCGTCCCAGCCGCATCCAGGGGCTTCGCTGGGTGAGTGTCTCTCCCCCGCCTGGGCCAGGGTCAGGCACTAGGGCTGGAGGGTGCCCTGGATGGGGAGAACGGGCATGCTGCTGGAGGCCCAGCTGCTCCGGGGGCATAGGGGATGCTGCTGGGGTGGACAGTGGGTCAGGCAGCGTGGCTGCAGTGTGTGGGTGGCTCACACAGCTGCACTATGTGTGCATGTGGTGCCCAAGTCCCCCCATTTGGGCACGGCGGGGAAGAAGAGAGGGATGTGTCATTTATCTGTTGCCTCTGTGTCCCTTGAGTTAGGTGCTTGTGTGTTCTCTAGGTCGGGGTGGGAGGCATGTATGAAATGCTGGGGGCCTGGTTAAGTGGGGGTTGGGGAAGCTAGGTTACCGTTTTTTAAACATCACCGTGGCAACATTCCTCCTTACTAAGGACTGAACTGCGTGGGGTCTGCTTTTTGATCTTGAGGTGAGGTGGTCATGTGAACATTGCTTGGCATCTGGGTTTAGGGGGCTCAAGGGAAGATTCTGAGAAGTTTGGAGACAGATGAATGAAGCTCCCTTTGACAGTGAAGAATCTCTCTGGAGCTGCAGAAATGAAGGAGAGAGAAAGGGGGAAAGGATGGTGGGCGGGGGGGAAGAGAATTGTTGCAGGATCCCATCTGCGGAGAAGCTGTCCCCAACCACCCAGAATTAATAGGGTTTCTTCATCTGAGTTTCAGTGTTGTCTATTAAGTGTGCTCACCTGGGGGGTGCGGGTAGGGGGAGGGCACGTGGACAAAGCAGTGGAGGGAAAGCAGGAGCAGGTGACAGACTTGAGAGAGCTCCTCTCTCATTGGCAAGTCCCTCTTTTTTAATTGAGTCAGTTTACAATGTTGTGTCAGTTTCTGGTGTACAGCATGTTTTAGTCATCCATATACATACATATATTCCTTTTCATATTCTTTTTCATTACGGGTTACCACAGGAATTGAATATAGTTTCCTGCACTATATGGTAGAAACTTGTTTCAGCAAGTCCCTTTGGGTAGAATGACCACCACCTTCTGTCTCCTTCCTCCTACCTCACCCAACCACCATTTATATTTACCAAAATACGAAGCTGAGTTGAAAAAACTGAAATGATGGGGTCCTACTTGCAGTCGGGATTGAGGGGGAAATCTTGGTGTCAGTCCCCAGCTCTCCCTTAACCCCTCCCTCCCTAGGCCTTCCTGACAAGGGGCCTTGTGGGCCTGGGTCCTGCTCCAGATGGCACTCTGGAGGGGACAGGGGAGCCATGTCCTTTCTGGACTTAGCTGTTGGCCCCCCAGGTCACTGGCAGTAGCTACCACTTGGAGCCAGTGGGCTGGAACCCTCCCTCCCTCCTTCCCTCTCAGGCTATAATTACTTGTGCATTTCCTGTCCCCTTCCCAGCTCCTACAGACAAGGTGGGGAGTAGGGGGAAGGTCAGGTGCCAGGACAATGAGGTCACTGGAGGATCCCCTGGGACCCAAAGTCTGGGAAGGGTGGAGGAGGCCGCCAGGCTGTCTCCTGACTCCCTCATTCCCCCAGAATTGAAGGGCTGGTATGCATGGGGAGGCCCGAAGGGTGGGGGTGAGGGTTAGTGGAGTGCAAATGGGGCCAAAGGCACAGAAACAAGGCCCCTCCCTGCCAGGTATGTATGAGTAGGGGGCAAGCAAGGGATTGATGATTAGAGGGAGCTTAGATTTTTAGGGCTAGAGGCAGAGGCCACACCCTCTGCTGAGGACCATCTCTGGGGAGTGGGGTTGGGGTAGCTTCAGCCCATTGCATCTGGGTTTAAGAGACCCTGGGTACCTGAGAAGCTATACTTCTTATCTCTGGATGAAGCCTTTGGCCCAGGAGGGGCTTACACGAGGGAACAAGTGCCTGGCACAGTGTGTACACACAGGTTGAAGGGTGGATATTGTAAGGAGGTGAAGCCCAGGGTCCTCAGAGGACGTTATTCAGGCTATGCCCACTTCTTAGAAAACTGAGGGGAGAACCCATCACCCTTTTGAGGTGTAACGAGAGCACTGTCTGTTCCTGCTGGACCAGGACAAGAGAAAATGAAGGCAGCTTACAGCAGGAAGGCCTGAGGTTAGATCCAGAAAGGACTTACCAACCATGGCAAAGGTGTCGCAGGAATAGGATGGAAGAACATCTTTGGAAAACATGAGGGGGAGATGAGATCTTGTCTGGTGTCTGGGAGCCAACAGAGGGACCACTCTGTCTAGAGGCAGGTGCAAGATCAGGATGACCCCTGGTGGGTCCCACGAGCTCAGAGGAGCCTGGGATGCTTCTCTTGGAGCGACTGATTTTGGAGAGATGGCTCTATTCTCTAACTCAGAAAATGCTTTCATCCAACCTGTTCAAATAGTGGTGGTAGCTAATAGTTGTGCAGTTCTTTTGTCCCAGGCACTATCATTACTTTGTCATATCAGATAATCTCATCATCTCATTTTATAGATGCAAAAGCAGTTGCACAGAGAGGCTAAGTGACAGGTCCAGGGTTACACAGCTGCTAAGGGAAAAGCTGGGCTTTGGTTCAAGTTCAAGAGTTCAAGTTCCTGGTGTACTTTCTCTTGCTGCAGATGGTAACACTGACACCCCAAAGCATCATCGCCACTCACACATCCTTTCCCCATCTCACCACACACAGCCCTGGCCTGAGACCCTAGCTGTGGCCTAAGGGAACTGGTCTGACGGGTCCCCACGTGGCTATCTGGCTCTGTGCCTGCCCCTCCAGTGCGATTCTGACACTCAGTGACAGGGAGGGGTTGGGGCAGGCCATGGCGCTGGTGCCAGGGAAGCTAGCTAGCGCCTCCTCTTCCACCCTGAGTCCTTCCTGTCCAGGCATGAGAGGAGGTGGTGGGCGAGGGCCTTCTCCTGCCCATACCAGCCCCTTCTTTCCAATCAAGAACCCCTCAGCTGACACTCGGGGTCATCAGATCAGGGACAGGGTCAGCTGGTAATGAGGAACTAAGATTTGAACCCCGGCATTTGGCTCTGGAGTTCACACACGTGACCACTGCCCCTGAATAGCACCTCCACCCAGATCCTGGGAAGTCCTGTGCACAGGAACATGGTAGGCACCCAGATGATAACAAACCTATGGAACTTTGTCTAACTCAGTATTTTCGAAACTTCCTTGCCCATGGAACATTCCTAAGGGCAGAATCCGCTTCAACTGTCTCTCCTTCCATGGCACACAGTGGGGGAAACAAGAGGCCATGGGGGGTGGTAGGGCGAAGCGGCTAAGAGCATGGCTTTGGAATCAGACAGGCAGTGTGAATTCTGCTGTCCCTATTTACTGGCTCTTGAGGCAGGTTACATAACCTCTGAGCCTCCTTTTCTCTAGCTGTGAAATAATAGACAAACGCCTACTTCAGGGGCAGCGTTGGTAGCAGGGTTATTCAGTAGGATCTTAACTTCCTAGCAGTTGTGTGCCCCTGGGCAAGTTCATCGCTCAGGGCTCCTGTTTTCCTTGGCAAAATCAGAGGGATGCCTTTAGGTCCCTGCCTCAGCTCTGACGGGCTTGAGCCCCCAGCCTCTGGTCCTCGTGCACATCCCCTGGGGCAGGACAGGAAATGGTTTGAGCGAGGCCTGCGGATCTGAGATCTGGGTCGTGACCAGCCTGGCCACGTGACCGGGCACCTCCCCCTCCTGGTGTGCCCTCCGGGTCAGAATAATACCAGGAAGGGAGTGTATGCTGGAGCCTGGGTCTTGGGCACCAGAGGGAGTTGGGGCAGGGACTGGGGACACTTGGGCATGCTGACATGAACAACAACAAGTCATTAGCACTCGGCACTGTTTGTTCCAACACAGGAGGCTGGCTGGGTAGCATTCCTGCCCTTCCTTCTTCCTTGGCTCCTCCTCCTCCTCCTCATTTCCTGTCGCTAAGTCTCCAGGGCTGTGCGTCTGGCATCAGGATGGGCCCCATGACCGGGGCAGGGATACCCTTGGGACACCTAGGGACTTCCGCCTGTGCTAGGCCAGGCGCCTACACACGCCAGACCTCAGGCCTCTGCGGGCACACAGTGGGAAGATGCTGAGACCAGGGCAGGGGGCTCTGGCCCCAGGCCTGGTCGTACTCTAACCTCCCTGCCAGGTCCTCTTCAGAGTCCTGAGTGCAGGTGGGAAAGCAGCAGAGAGAGCTCAGTGACAAGGGGGAGAAGAACCGGGCAGGTGCGGTCGGTGGAGAGAGACCAGGAACATGAGCACTTCTGGTAGGAACTTGAGCTTATCCGTGGCTGTCTGGCTGTCCCAGGCTGGTGTGTGACACGGGCATGTCACCTCTGGACTTTTGTCTCCTCCTGAGTCAAAGAGAACAGACAGTACCTGCTTTGCCTACTTCCCGTCCCAATCAGGTGAAATCACAGAGGTAGACACACTTTGTAAACTGTCAAGTGCCTGCCTTTGGGCGGGCCCGGAGAGGCTAGGGCACACAGGCCCCAGAGTCCTGGACGGCGCCATTGATGCCAAGGACAAGGAAACCTCATTAACCAGTGATTCTACATAAAGCCCGTCTTCTGGAGCCGTCCTGTGTGCTGCCAAGCCTGACTCACTCCTGCAGGGTTAGGGACTTGCGGCAGCGTCTCTGGGAGGAAAGGGGCCTTCCGGCAGGCAGCCTGCCCCCTGCTTCACGATGAGTAAGGACAGCTAACATGTACACACAACTCCATGTATGCGCCAGGCAGTGCTTTAAACATTCCATATCTATTAACTCACGTAATCCTTCCCAAAGCCTGACTTGGTATCATGAGCGTTTATAGATTTTCTAGCCAGGGAGAAGTTCAATCACACATTCCGGGTCCCACTGTTAGTAAACAAAGGAGCAGGGATTTGAATCCAGGAGTCGGCTCTGGGGTTTGTGTTTTTAACTACCAGGCTGCACTGAGGCCCACAGAGGGAAGATTTGCCTGCAGTCCTGTGACTGGGGACAGACCCTGGCTCGGGGATCAGGCCTTGTGACCCGTCCTCCCTAGCCACTGGCTTCCTGACCTCTCACTGGCCTTATCGCATGTCCTTGTGCCCCTCAGCTCCGTCGTGCCCCTCCCCTGCACAGGGCGTTTACCTGGGGGCATGGGCGCACCTGGCCCCTGAGTAGGAGGAATGGGGATCTCATCCGTGCGGGTGCAGCACTTGGGTCGGGAAGACAAGGGTCTGGTGATAGGGTGGCCAGGTGGGGATGGCGGGTGCCTGGTGTATGGGGGGCTGCTCAGTAGGTGAGTATTTGCTTGCTTGCTGAAAGAGTAGCTACCTGGATGCCTGGAGTCGGAGACTGGGCAGGGGGTGGGAGAGGTAGGGAGGGGGCGCAAGGGCTGGGTTTGAAGGTCTGGCAGTAACGTGCAGACCCTCCCACTGCCCTCAGACGCCGCTCACCAGCAGCGAGGAGTCCCTGGATTTCAGCGTGAGCCTGGAGCAGGTACAGGCCGTGAGGGGTGGAGTCGGGAGCGGGCAGCGCAGCCAGGGGTTCAGGGCCCGAGCCAGCTGTGCCGCTCGCCGTCCTAGGCCTCCACGGAGCGGGTGCTCAGGGCTGGGAAGCACCTGCATCGACATCTCCTGGCCAACTGCCCCAACCTCATCCGCGACCGGAAGTACCACCTCAGGCTCCACCGGTGAGTGGCGGCCTTGGCTGCTGCCTCGCCCACCCCCGCCGTTTTCTCCCCTTCTCGCTCTGTCCAGGCACATGGGCCCAGCCCTGCTTCTAGCCTAGGAAGGTGCCTTTCCGTTGGAGAGTTCCTCTCTCTTCCCTCCACCCTCCTGCCGTTTGATTCTCCTTCCTCTTCCCTGTCCCCTTCACCTCCCAGGCAGTGCTGCTCCGGCCGGGAGCTGGTGGATGGGATCTTGACCCTGGGGCTGGGGGTCCATTCCCGGAGCCAAGCTGTGGGAATCTGCCAGGTGCTGCTGGATGAAGGTGCCCTGTGTCATGGTGAGCCCGAGCCCTGGGTGGGTGCCCGGGGCTGGGCAGTCCTGGGGAGCAGGCTTCCAGGGATGGAGAGCGGGTGGGCATTGCAGGCCTCATACCCACATGGCCTCAATTTCCTCTCCTCCTCCCTCATCTGGGCCTCTGCCCCCCAGTGAAACACGACTGGGCCTTCCAGGACCGAGATACCCAATTCTACCGTTTCCCCGGGCCGGAGCCAGAGCCCGCGGGCGCCCATGAGCTGGAGGAGGAGTTGGTCGAGGCTCTGGCCCTGCTCTCCCAGCGGGGGCCTGATGCCCTGCTCACTGTGGCACTTCGAAAGCCGTAAGTCGGGAGCCCTGCATCCCGCAACCCCGCTCTCAGACTCCGTGCTTTCTCAGCTTCACCTCTGAGGGGATGATCCCTTACGTCTTGGTGGGGCGGGGTTAAGGACCCTGACTGGACCAGAAGAGGCCTGAGCGCTGGTCTGCGTTCTGCCACGGACTTGCCGTGTGATCATGAGCCTTCCTTCCCCTCCGAGCCTGGTCCTTCTGCTGTGACTGAGGCTGGGGGGCACACGGCCGCGGAGACCCTGCCCACTCTGAGATGCAACATGTGGCTGAGAGACGGTGGGCTTCGAACTCTGCCAGCAGGCCTGGGTTCACATTCTAGTTCCACTGGGTAGTAGCTCAGTGACCTTGGGCCGCCCTGTGCCAGCTTTGTCTTCTGTCAAAAGATAGCAATACCCACATCACGGGGTTGTTGTGAGGGCGGAATGCGGTCATACATGTAAAGCACTTAAGCACGTGTCTGGCCCGCAGTGTGCACTCAGTAAAGGCTGGCCAGTTATTGAAAACGGTTGTTAGTGGGGCACCGGCAGGCCCAGGCCCAGGCCCAAGCTTGGTGTGTGCAGTGTGCAGTAGCCTGGGGCCCACAATTCATCATTTGCTTCCTGGCCCTCCTGTACCCACAGCCCAGGTCAGCGCACAGACGAGGAGCTGGACCTCATCTTTGAGGAGCTGCTGCACATCAAAGCCGTGGCCCACCTCTCCAACTCGGTCAGTCCTCCCGCCCAGCCTCGCCCTCCCGCTGCCCCCAGCCTCCCTTCCCTGTGACCCCTCCTGTGACCAGAAGACATTCCCCTCCCCTTCTGCTGTGGCTTGGAAACTTCAGTCTAGTTTCTGGCTTCCAGCCTCCTTGTCTGAAAATCCTTCTGCCTCTCTTTGTCCATTTCTTCCCCTTGCTTTGTCTCCTGCTGAATCCCAGGTCACCAGACCTGGCCACATCGCTGTCTCCTGAGCACTCGTGGCTTTGGACCTAACCTCACCCCTCACCTGGCCCCCTGCCCCTGGACTCGCCTCACTGACCCTCTGCTCCCTGCCCTGCAGGTGAAGCGGGAATTAGCCGCAGTACTGCTCTTTGAACCACACAGCAAGGCAGGGACCGTGTGTAAGTCAGGCGGGAGAGGAAGCTGGACGTGGCGGAGGCCACAGGGGAGGAGTGGTGGGTGCCTGGGGGCATGTCTGATCTGTGCTTCTTTCAGTGTTCAGCCAAGGGGACAAGGGCACCTCGTGGTACATTATCTGGAAGGGATCTGTCAATGTGGTGACCCATGGCAAGGTCAGTCTTCCCTTCCTCCCGAGCCCCCGGGCCGTGACTGCTCTCTGGTCCTTGTCCTCACGGGCAGTGCCTTTAATGGACCCAAGGTCCATCTCCCAGGTCTCCTCCTGCCTTGGTGGTTCTACCCACTATGGGTCTGTCCCAGCGAGGGCTGGAGGCTGGGCTGGGCTGTGACTCAGGCCTGGGTGCAGGGGCTGGTGACCACTCTGCACGAGGGAGATGACTTTGGACAGCTGGCTCTGGTGAATGACGCACCCCGGGCAGCCACCATCATCCTGCGAGAAGACAACTGTCATTTTCTCCGCGTGGACAAGCAGGACTTCAACCGTATCATCAAGGTGCTGTTGCCGGGGGTGGGGATGGGCAGGGGACATGGCAGGGACATGTCCCTGGAGAAGTGGTGTGGGGCAAGGAGTAGGGGCCAGAGAGAGCCTTTAAGGAGCAGGGAGAGGCCAGAGATGGAGAAGCTCAGGGATAGTGGCTGGAGGTGGGAGCCCAGCCCTGGGTGTGTGAGATGGTGCATAATGTACTGAGGGGGTTCAAGGAGACCATTCAGTGAGAGTGGGAACCCTGGCTCCGGTGGGAGGCTGGGGATGGGGTTATAGAGGGGCGGGGGTCTAGGGTGTGAGGAGAGGCAGTGTAATGGAGAGTGGGCTCCATGGAGGGAGCCCTGGGAGGAATGGGAGTGGAGGGCAAATCCAAGGTTATGGGCATTGAATGGGGAGGAAGAAGGGCTGAGGGTCCTTGTGGGAACCTTGTGGGACTCAGGGTCTGGAACAGGGGAGGGAGAGGGAGAGACCCTAGAATGGAGAAAGGAGCAGTGGTGTGTGTTGAACACTGGCTGTGGCTTGCTCTCCAGGATGTGGAAGCAAAGACCATGAGGCTGGAAGAACATGGCAAAGTGGTGCTGGTGCTAGAGAGAAACTCTCAGGGTGCTGGCCCTTCTCGTCCCCCAACCCCAGGCAGGAACCGGTAACACACCCACCATGCTCCCTCTCCACACCGTCTCTCTCACCCACATTCTCTTCTTCCGTTTCCCAGACTTTACTCCCTTCTCCGTGTCATACCCCTGCCCTCTGGCCACCTGGGGGTGGAGAGGCATCAGGCACTAAAATGCATCCCCTGAGTTGGTCTCCACTCTACACCAAGATGGAATAGGGCTGGCAAATAGTGAAGAGTGATATGATTGATTAGTGATGTCTGCTCCAGCTGTGTGAGGGCGAGTAGTGGCACAAGTGCTATGGATTGACTTTTTGCTAGGTATACGGTGATGTCTGGCACCCCAGAGAAGATCTTAGAACTGCTACTGGAGGCCATGCGGCCTGATTCCAGTGCTCATGATCCAACAGGTAGGGGCAGGAGACACTCTGCCTGTTCTCTGACTCATTGGGTGGTCAGTGCAGCCTGGAAGAGGGCCAGACACCCCGCATCTGACCTCACTAGGGGCTGGATTGGTCTGTTTGGTCAGTTGGCAGGAAGTCCTCATTCCTGTGTTCTTGGCTTGGGTGGGGAGCGCTGTCACAGCTGGACTTCACTGGTCCTTTGCCCTGGGCTGTGCATAATCTGGTGCTCAGGAGACTTGACCACTGAAGCCCCTGCCTGTCCCCGTCCCTGCCCTACAGAGACATTCCTCAGCGACTTCCTCCTGACCCACACCGTCTTCATGCCCAGCACTCAGCTCTGTGCTGCCCTCCTGCACCAATATCCTTCCAGCCGTGGGGGTTAGGATGATGTGTGGAGTGGGGAGAAGGAACCCCTCGTAGCCTGGCTGAGTGAACCCTCCAGAATACCTGCGTCATGCCAGGCCCAGCTTGTCTGCGGGTCCTGGGCATCCTGCCCCTTTGCCTGAGCCATGATGGGTGGTCCAGTTGGATGCTGAGGTTCCCTTAACTGGTGCCCACCTTCCACGCGGAGCCCGCAGGAGGCAATGAGCAGGAGTGCAGCACCTACGTCTGCAACAAGAGGCAGCAGATCCTGCGGCTGGTCAGCCAGTGGGTGGCCCTGTACGGCCCCATGCTCCACACTGACCCTGTGGCCACCAGCTTTCTCCAGGTACCTGGAGGTGAGGCAGGGCTGGACTGGGCTGCCCAGGATGGACATGAAGTCTCAGTGAATCTTGGCTCCTCCCAGAAACTGTCAGAGCTGGTGAGCAGGGACGCCCGGCTTAGCAACCTGCTGCGGGAGCAGTGGCCTGAGAGGCGGCGACACCACAGGTGATGCTTTGGCTCAAATTAACTTGTCACCTGCGGGACAGGCAGTGCAGCGGGGATGGAGAGCACTGACTAGGGTCAAGCACGTGGCTTAAATCCAGGCTGCACCCCTATAGCGGTGCCGCCCTGAGCCCGTTACCCCTTCAGGGCTTGGGCTCTAGTTTGTAAGGCTGGGAGCACACCTACCCCCCACAGCACCCGACGAGCGCAGGGCAGGGTGTGCCGTGCTCACCTGCCTCGTCCTGCTCGCTGCAGTTAGTGTCCTCACCAGTCCCCAGCCACTCGCCCTCCAGTCACGCGTGCATCCAGGCTCAGGCAGCACAGTCATCCGTGTGTCATCCTTCTATCCCGGCACACCTGCCCTTCTTACTTCCGCCTGTTTGCTACGGAGCACCCTTGGCTCCTGCTAGCCCCCGGCTGGTCAGTTTCCTAGCATTTACCTGGCCTCCCCAGGCCTTCCGCCTTCCCAGGCTTCCCAGGGGGCAGCTGAGGTCCAGGCAGGGCTCACCGGCAGCCTGCCCGACCTGACACCAGGTCCCTGTCTCCCTGGAGCTCTTTTCCCTTCCCTGCTGGTCTGGGAGAATCAGAGAATCCAGGGGCCGGGTTTCAGGTTTAGTGGGTCTCTGGGCCTCTGGTGAGGGCTGATGGGACCCATACCCTGGCACCTCTCTGCTCCTGACCCCAAATGTCATCCTGCCCGCAGGCGGCCCTGCCCTCCAATCTCACCTCCCTTCTCACTTGCTCCACAGGTTGGAAAACGGCTGTGGGAACGCATCTCCTCAGATGAAGGTGTCTGCCCCAACGGGCTCCTCTCCCCTCTGCCAGGCCCTAGCTTCCCTGTCCCCAGCTGCTCCTCCAGGGACTGCCTGACCCCTCCTTTGGCCCCCACCCGGGGGGCTCTGCTTTGGAAGGCTCCCCACGCACAGGCACACCCTTGGGTCTGGGATTGGGGTTCACGGAGCAGGGGCTGGATGTGGTGCTTGGGCCAGGCCCTGCAGGGGAGACACAGACGACGTTGAAGGTCATTCCTCCACCCCTCCCCTCTACCCCACCCAAGGGGCTTTGATTCCATCTGGGAGGTAATTCATGCTCACAGGTAGAGCCAGCTAGCAGTTACCACCTAGGGGGAGGGGTGGTGCCTGGAGGCAGCCTCTGAAAGACCAGGGTTCCCAGAGTCCAGTGCAGGGCGCCCAGGGGAAGGCAGGCCCCCTCAGGAGCTGGGGAGTCGGGGAAGAGTGCCACTCCCAGCAGTGGGGGAGGAGACAGAGATGTGACTGGAGCTGAGATTTGAGGAATGGTGGGGAAAGGACTGGGAAATTAGGTTGGCGCCGGTTGTGGGGAGTGCTGTGCTGGGCATAAAATTCCAATGCCTCACCCTGGCTTACTGGCTTCTCCGCGCCCAGCTGCCTCTCCCAGCTCGCTCTGCCCCCTCCTCTATGCAGCCCCCTTTTCTGCGGTAGGTGAAGCATGTTCCCTCATCTCTTGCTCTTAACTGTTGGCCCCTCCTATCTCCCTGTGGGAGTTCCTACCCTACCAGCTCCCCTCCAAGGTGTCCTCTCTGGTTTTCCTCCAAGCATTTTCCCAGTGGAATTATTTTCTTTGCTTATTTGTCTACTTGCTTATTGTCTGCTAGTGTCTGTCACGTCCCAGTAGAATGCTGGCTCCACCCATGGGGGGCCTTGATCTCCCCTGGCCTTTGGCTGGCACTCAGGGACCGCAGTGGAAACACCCTCGCAGGCAGCACTGTCCTGGGTGCCGAGGATGTGGTAGGGGGCCGGACAGCCACCCTGGCCTCGAGGGGCTCGCGGTGAAGCGAGGGACGGAGTGCGGAACAATCTCTTGCTGTAGCGGGGCAAAGACAGATGGGTTTTTGGAGGCAGGAGGGGAAGGGCTGACGCAGGGTCAGGGTCGGAGAGGCAGAGCATCTTGGGGAGGTGGCCGCTGGGGCTGAGAACACAGGGTGCGAGGGGGAGGGGCAGGTGTCGGGGGAAGGGAGCCTGCCCTCTTCACGGAGCCCTGGAGCAGCGGGGAGGTGGCAGGGGCCAGAGCGTGCAGGGCCCTGTGGGCCATGGTCAGGGCCTGGCCTTCGTCCTCAGAGTCCTGAAAGCCAGTGGAGGTGTTTGAGCGGAGGATTGACAGGATTGGATTTGTGTTTTGAATGGGTCGGCTGAGGATCCTGCCTGCACTTTGTCCAAAAGACAATGATGGCCTTGAAGCCGTGATAGGAAGCTTAATCTAGCTTTGGTCAGGCAGACTGGAGTGGGAGGGAGGGCAGCACCCAAGAGGTGAGGGTGGCGGAGAGTGGGGGCCTTGTCTACTGATAAGGAGTGAGCTGACAGGGCAGGTGGACCTAGGTTGGCCTGGGCTGGGGAAGGGGGCGCAAGGAGACCCCAGAACTAGAAGACAAGCTGTGGGGACATGGGTGGGGTTGGGGGAGGCAGGAACCTTGAGCCCAGAATGACCGGAAGAGTCGCCTGGGAAGTGGGTTGAGGAGAGTGGAGGGATGTGTCGAGTTTTCAGATGATGGAGGACAGGTATGGGAGGATCCAGGAGGCATTTGAGACCAGGGCTTGGAAGAGTTCAGTGCTGGTGATACGGTTTTGAGAGTCTTCCATATGCAGGGGGTGTGTGAGGCTGGGAGGAACTCTGAGAGGAGCTGAGAGATCTGGAAATCCCTGGAAGAACCGTGGAGCAGGAGTGGCTGGGGGAGTAGGAGAGAACAGGCGGTGGTCAGAGCAGCTGTGTGAGGGAGGCCTTCGGCCAGCAGAGGCTCCCCATCAGCCCTCTGGTGGGGCCACGGAGGAAGGGTTGTGGGGCGACAGGCAGCTGACACCACTGAGTGTTGGTGGACAAGAGTACAGGGTGGAGGGGCATGTTAGGATGCCCCTTAGGCCACTTAGCAGCTGTGTTGCTTTGGGCATGTTACTTAACTTCTCTGAGCCTCACTGATTTCATCTATAAAATGGGGATAATTATAACATTTTTGTCAAAGGGCTTTTGTGAATATTTAAATACTTACAGTAAGCATGCACTTAGCCTTACATGTAGCAAACAGCAAATGGTAGCCGGAGGAAAGAGGAAGAAAAAACCGGGGTCAACAGCTGAGGTGTGTTCTTATTAGAACAGCTGGGGACCTACTTGGCAGAGAGGGTGACACCCACAATAGAGGGGCACGGACTCAGGCCCTGCTCTGTCTCTTCTTAAGGAGCCCGGTCCCCAGCGCCTTACCTGGCCCAGGTTCCCATGGCAAGCAGAGCCTGTGGGTGGCGTGTGTGCTGAGTGGGTCCCCTGCTCCTGCTGATGGAAGCCCCTCTCCGCCCCTACGTGCTCTCCTCTGGGCCTTACTTTCTCTTCCCCTCAGGCCCGGAACATGCCTGTTTGGCTCCCCAGCCAGGACGAACCCCTCCCCAGCAGCAACTGTGCCATTCGCGTTGGGGACAAAGGTTGGTGGTCCGAGCCAGCCTGGGCATAACTCAAACCGTGCTGTGGATGACCCCTTGACCATGGTGTGCCTGGCCGAGGATGCCATGCTGGACTCCTTGGGGTCCCTGTTCCAGGCTTCCCCTCCCCTCGGCCCAGGGCCTCCCACCTGCTCTGGGCAGCAGACCTACCCAGGCTTCTGCTTAGTGCCCTTGCCTGCCTCCTTGGGACCCTCCTGCTGCTGCGGTCACTGCTGCGTCCCTCCGGGGGTGGGGAGACCAAGAAGCCCCTTCCCACGGCTCAGCCCAGTCTTCCTTTCCAGTCCCCTATGACATCTGCCGGCCAGACCACTCGGTGTTGACCCTGCAGCTGCCTGTGACGGCCTCGGTGAGAGAGGTGATGGCGGCGTTGGCCCAGGAGGATGGCTGGACCAAGGGACAGGTGCTGGTGAAGGTCAACTCTGCAGGTGGTGAGTTGTGTCTCTGGGTCAGGGGGTCCCCAGGGAGGGGCTCCCCTCAGAGCCATGCTCATCCCCCAAATTAAGATCATCATCATCTTTGTCAACATTGATGATGGTTAGTACTTACGGGAGGTTTATTACGTCTCTTCAGAGTGCTTTGCATGTCCCGCTTAAGAGCATGAACTCTGCAGGCTGCTGCCTGCATTAGACCCCAGCCTTTCAGTTCCCTATCTCTGTATCCTTGGGCAGGATGCTTAATCTCTCCGTGCTCTGTTTCGTCATCTATATCATTGGTATGAAAAGGGTGCCTGCTTCATAGAAGAACTGAGGATTCAGTGAATGAGTCTATTAACATGCTTAGAATGATGTCTGGCCCATGGTCGGCACTTCATAGGTGTTAGCTTCTGCTATTATTACCCTGCTTACGTATTCATTTAATCCTAACAGCAATCTTATGAGGTAGGTGCTTTTATCCTTTTCGGACAAGGAAACTGAAGCTCAAAGGGATTCAGCAATTTCCCCAAGCTCACACAGGGAGAGCGTTGCTAGCCTTTGAATTTAGGTAGTCTTTGTTCATTTAGTCTGTAGACATCTCTGAGGGTCAGCTGTGGGCCAGTGGTGTGTTGGGAGCTAGAGGTACCGTGGCAGGTAAGATAGAGCAGCTTGATGGTTAGAGCCCAGACTGTGGACTCCCAGACCTGAGTTGGAATCCTGGACCCACTGCTTACTAACTGTGTGATCCCAGGTGAAGTGTTTAACCTCTCTGAGCCTCTGTTTCCTCGTCTGTTGAATGAGCCCTATAACCCTACCTATCACACAGGGCTGCTGTGGCTGTTAAATGACACACTATGTGTAAAGCTCTGAGCATGGGACTTGACACAAAGCTGGTGCTCAGAATACGGCAGCCTAAGGATTAAGACCCACCTTTAGAGAACTTGGGATATTAAAATCCACAGTTGTCCATGGAGGTCACAGCCCAGGTCTGACAGCTGGAGCCCAGTGTAGACAAGAATTAGGGGCATCCAGAGAATAATGGCAAGGAGTGGCAGCCAGGAAAGCGAAGCCTCCTTCCTTCAGGAAGTGGAGAGAGAGGATGAGGTCACCTGCACCTGTGTACTGCTCTGGGAAACACTGCCCCTTCGTGGTCACTTGGAAAATTGCAGTTGCCGGAAGCTGGTGTTTATTGAGACCCTGTGTGCCAGGGACTGTTTAGAGCGCTGATGGTTTTGATCAACACCCATGTCGGTGAACAATATTTTCTTACAAATTCCCTAATATGTGTATATTTGCTTATAGGTCACATACATATATTCTTACCCGAATGTTATGTAATCATAAAGCAACACAAAACAGAAATGCAAAATAGGTGAGAAAAATCAATATAAATAGAAGAGCTAATATTTTTTCCTGGACACATGGATAGTCTTGTATACCTTACTTTGGAGGCTATGGGTTAGGGATTGGGGACTCAAACATAACTGAAAACACAGTCCCAATCCACCAGAGCTGATGAAAATCCACACAGAGACTTCTGTAGGGCACTTCCCAATGTTCAGATGGCTTGTGTATGTATCCTATACTGTTAGCCCCTATTTCTATACTACAAATTATTTCTTTTGACTTATGAGTAGTCCAGGAAAATCTTAGTGTCTCCACTTGACAAAGGCGGAAGCTGAGGCTCAGGGTCCAGCCTTGCCCAGGGTCAGCCTGTCTCACTATGATCCCCCTTTCATCGTCCTTGGGGTGCAGCTGTGTGTTTGCGGATGTGTGGGCATGTGCATCTAGAACACCTGCCCAGGACTCCAACCCTGCTATTGGGAAAAAGGACCTTCCAGCCTCCCAAAGAGTTCCTCCGCTCTGTCCCCAGTTGCTCCCTGGCCTCCCTCCCTTCCCCACCCAGTGCAGCCTGTGCTCTCTTTGCAGATGCCATTGGCCTGCAGCCAGATGCCCGTGGTGTGGCCACATCCCTGGGGCTCAACGAGCGGCTCTTTGTTGTCAACCCACAGGAAGTGCACAAGCTGGTAGGGACAGGCAGGGCGCCAGGGCTGGGGAGGAGCTGTGTTTTGGGAGCCGTAGGGGTGGGTACTAGGGGAGGGTCACACAGAGAACAGACGGGGGCCTGGCTCTGGCTGCTGCTAGGCCTTAAGGGGGAAGAGGAAGGAGTGGGCCTCAGTTGATGGGGAGTCTCAAGGTGGGAATGAGGAGGGGAGAGCTGGTTGGGAGCTCTCAAGGGGGAAGAGGAAGACCTGCCCTCATCAGGGGCTCCCTAGAGGACAGGAACCCTACACGGAGGGGACCCAGCCTTGGGGAGCTGTCAGGACCATGCCTCCTTGGGAAGCCCTGTCCTTCAGAGGCCGCTGCACTCCCTGCAGGTCCCCAGCCCAACCTGACACTCCTCCGACCATGGGCCCTGGGTCTTTGCCCAAAACTCTCTCCTCCCATCCTGTCCCTTTTCCTGGGATTCCCAGGCCTGCTCTGAGCACTCTCCCACCTGCAGACCCCACACCCCGAGCAGCTGGGGCCCACCGTGGGCTCTGCTGAGGGGCTGGACCTGGTGAGCACCAAGGACCTGGCGGGCCAGCTGACGGACCACGACTGGAACCTCTTCAACAGCATCCACCAGGTGCAGGGCAGGGCGGGGAGGGAGCAGGCGGGCGGGCAGGGTGGGGGACGCCCAGCCGGCACACGCTGACCTCGCGTGCTGCCCCTGTCCAGGTGGAGCTGATCCACTACGTGCTGGGCCCCCAGCACCTGCGGGACGTCACCACTGCCAACCTGGAACGCTTCATGCGCCGCTTCAATGAGCTGCAGTACTGGGTGGCCACGGAGCTGTGTCTCTGCCCTGTGCCAGGCCTGCGGGCCCAGCTGCTTAGGAAGTTCATCAAGCTGGCGGCCCAGTGAGTGCCGGTGGCCTGGGTGGGGTGGGTGGCCCTCTGGACGTCACCTTTGCTTAAACCCTGAGCCGTGCTCAGTATGTTGCCAAGCCTGCCATCCCCTTACTTCCCTGGATCCCCTGGAGCCTCCCCACCCTCTCCAGCCCCAGTCCCTGCAGGGGCAGTGCTGGCCTGGCTGGGTCCTGGGCCCCAGGCCTGGCTGTTGTCTGGGTGTGGGGCTCTGTGTTCAGCTGCTTCCTCTGAGGGTCTCTGGGTCTTTTGTTCACAGCCTCAAGGAGCAAAAGAATCTCAATTCCTTCTTTGCCATCATGTTTGGCCTCAGCAACTCGGCCATCAGCCGCCTGGCCCATACCTGGGAGGTGGGTGCGATCAACAGGGGCAGGCCAGGGCCTCCCCAACCCAGTCCTGAATGAGGCCCCTGCCCATCCTGGGAGTCCTGGCTGGGGATGGGGCTCCCAGCCCAGAGCAGTGACAGCCCCATCTGCCTCTCCTTCACAGCGGCTGCCCCACAAGGTCCGGAAGCTGTACTCGGCCCTGGAGAGGCTGCTGGTGAGTGGCCTGGCTCCTCCCTCCAGAGACCCTGATTCTGGAATTCCCAGTGGCCCCTCTACCTGTCCTCGGCCCCTTCTGAGCTCTCCAGCCTTGGGTCAGGGCCTGGCTCCCTTTGGCCTATGAGTTTGGGCAGCTGGCAGAGGAACAAGATGCTTAGCACTATAGGGGGCGGTGCAGAGTGTATTATATCCCTCAGTGTGTGTATGTCGGGGTGGGGGGTGGCATCTGCTGTGGCTCTGAGGTCCTGTGTGAGGGGCGGTGTCCGGCCCTGGGGGCTGAGATGCCAGGGGACCACCAGGGGGATGCTGGTTTCCAGCTGACCTGCCTCAGGGCTCAGGACGCAGGTGTTAACAGCAGCTCGCATGTGCACCAGGGCCTGTCTTGGCCCCTCAGGAAACTCAAGGAGCCGTGGCCCAGCCTAGGACCAAAGCTGAGGAGTTAAGGAGCTGAACCCTCCACTCCCAGGAATCACTGTGGGGTTGAAAGGTTTGCGGTGTTCGGGAGAGAGCAGTGCGGGTGAGCCTTACCAGCAAGAGCTCTTGAGAAAACAGTTCTCCTTGTGGGGCTCAAGAGGTTCAAAGGGATTTGCCCACTAGGGAGAGAGAGACAGAAACGGGTAGGGACAGAAAAGAGAGTTTTCCATGAAACTTCAGGGCCCTGTGGTCATGGCTGTGAAGTGTCCTTGGGGGCCAACCGGAGGCTGGGAAGCCACGTCGTGCAGACTGGCAGTCACAGCTCCAGGCCCCTCCGCTTGCCCCTGAGCCTGCAGGGATGGGATCTGGGGCCGAGAGGAAGCTGAGCCCCGGGGGATGGGCGCAGGGCCTCTCCTCGGTGGGGTGGGGTGTGACGGCTCATGGTGGGTGAGGGTGTGTGGGACCCTGCCTCTCTCACTGTGGCCTCTTCCCTCTCAGGACCCCTCATGGAACCACCGAGTGTACCGACTGGCCCTCACCAAGCTGTCCCCTCCTGTCATCCCCTTCATGCCCCTTCTTCTCAAAGGTAAGAGCACCGGCACCCACCTCCTGCCTGCATCCCATCCACGCCCTGTGTGTCCCCCCCGGCTCCACCGTCCCGACACCCTGGGGACACGGAGGTGGGTGAGGAGTGCGCAGGATAGAAGCAGAGTGAAGACATGCAGACAGATGGTGGTGACGTTAGATGGCCTGTGATACGAGGCCTAAGACAGACAAGGAAGTTGCTCCAGGAGGTTAGCGGGGAGGAAGAGGGCCACGTGGGTAGGGCCAGGCCCACGCCTCCCTGCTATTGGCCCTTCCCCGGGCTCCTGGAAGGGGAAGGAGTTCGGGGACCTACAGGCCAAGCCCATCTCTCTGCAGACATGACCTTCATCCATGAGGGAAACCACACCCTGGTGGAGAATCTCATCAACTTTGAGAAGATGGTGAGTCCAAGGAGAGGAGGCGTCGGGCACTGGAATGGGCTGGAAGATAGGACTATGGCCTTGGAAGGGGCAGAGGCTGGGAGATGCTCTGAAGTTGTTGTCAATAATATAAGTACGGATGATTCCTTTGAAGAAGGCCCTGCCTTACTGCACTGCCTGCCCTCGGAGGGCCTGGTCTCCACTGGGCAGTGTAGGGCGATGGCCTCAACGACCTCACCCTTCAACAGAGCCCCCTCTGGGCATCTTCCCCTCTAAGCCCTCCCTGTCCTCTGTTCTTCCCACTGCCTGGCCCCCGCTGGGTCTGTGGGTGAGCTGGGGTGCAGCAGACACGACCCTGTCCCCTACAGCCCGCAGTCCCTAGGTGCATTTAGCTGCCCCACGGGCCACACCAGGGTCCCCTCCCTCGCCCCAGCTCTCACGTCCTTGCGATGCCCACAGAGAATGATGGCCAGAGCCGCGCGGATGCTGCACCACTGCCGAAGCCACAGCAACGGTGAGAGGGCGAGATCCCTGGGTAGGAGCCCCTGACCGATGTCCCCTCCGAGGCACCAGCTTGGCCCTGTCTCCCTGACTCCCACCTCTCACCCCACCCAGTGCCTCTGTCACCACTCAGAAGCCGAGTCTCCCACCTGCACGAGGACAGCCAGGCGATGAGGATTTCCACGTGTAAGTGCTGGCAAGTTAGCCACGGCTGGCGTTTACAGGCACGTGCACACACGCTGTGAGGCCGGCGGAATGTCAGCCCGACTGACAGATGGGCAGGCAGGCTGGAGCCTGGAGGGAACGTGTGGAGGCCGCACAGTTGGACAGAGCTGGGATCCAGGCGCTTTTACTGCGGACCTGCGTTTTTTAATTGGCCTTCAGTTGCATGAAATGGAATTACTCATAATCCACAGTTCATATCACACTGTCGTCATTGGCTCTTTATTTTAATCTATGTTTGTCTCTATTCTGATAGTATGATGAACGCCCCTAGACTCAAGCCAAATACGAGCACACTGATAATAACTTAATTTCCCTGGTGGTGTCCCCTCTCCTGTCCCCGTGCCCTTCCCTGCCCATCGTAACCACCATCCTGAATTTTGAGTTACTCATTTTCTTGTTTTTTAAAATAGCTCTATCATATATACATATATGTGATAAAATACATACACACACCTACATACATATATATCTTTAAAATATCTCATCAATACTATGACAGTGAAATGTTCTTTTGTTTTGGTTGTTTTTGAACTTAGTCAGAGGGGTGTTACGCTGTACGTGATCTTGGGGACCTGTTTTCTTCAGTCTGTGCTCTTAACCACTGTGCTGGTCTGCCCCAGAGCGGGTGTCTTCCAGGCTGGCCGTGGGTGATGGCCCGTGGTGGCAGGCGGGGTGGCGGAGGATTGGAAGGCTGATGTCCTTCTGGAGGGGGAAGGGATGGGCTCCCCAAAGTGCATGGCACCCCCCTGACCGCTCTCCCCCCGCCAGGCTCGGAGCCGTCCCTGATCACCCGGAGCCCAGGCAGCACGTGGGCTTCCATCCAGCAGCTGAAGGTCATCGACAACCAGCGGGAACTGTCCCGCCTGTCCCGGGAGCTGGAGCCGTGAGGAGGGGCCGGGCTGGAGCAGGCACTTGCTGCCAGGAAAGCCAAGGCGCGCCGGGCCGGGAGGCCCCCAGGCTGGCCAAGCCGGGCAGGGCGGTCCGCGGAGAGGACTTGAGGCCCTGGAGCAGGTGGCGTGGAGGCAGCTGTCCCCCGTGATGACTGGTGGCCAAGGAGGACCTCGGAGTGGAAGGAGCCGGGGCCCAAGGCCAAGGAATGGGAGACAGAGGAGCCCTGGAGTGGGTGGGAGAGTGGGGCGCTCTCTCTGCGTTCAATAGAGAGCTCTCCACAGCAGGCTTTTTCCAGATTCCGTGCCTGGTGGCTTTGTTGTCCTGCATCTCTGGGTCCCTGGGGTGTGTTTCCAGGGTGGACTGAGCGTCTGCATGTGTGTGGCCTGTGGGTGGCAGGGGCAGGCCGGCTGCCTGGGCAGGCGTGGGGGCCGCGCTGCTTTGCTCTGCACAGCTGTGAGATCAACAGCTGGGTGCGGTCCAGGCTGTTTGTCCAGGTGTTGTGGTCCCTGAGGAGCCTTCTTGTGACCCTAAGTGAGCAGAGGGGCTGTGTTCTCTGGCCAGCCCTGCGGGGGTGTGGCAGGGAAGGTGAGCCCTGCCCCCCGCCCCATGTCCCTGGAGTCCCCTGACTAGCCTGATCTGAGCCCCCTGGTCCCAGGAGCTGCGGGAGCCTGGAGCCCCTGTGTGGGGCAGACCCAGTAGCCCTCAGCTCTCCATGGTGGTCTAAGAGGTTGCTCCTCCCACTCCCCCCACCCCACTCCCCCTCCTGCCCCTCTGCCTACAGCCTGAGTGGTGCTCTGAGAGGTGGCCAGTGATGGAGACACTGAGACAAAGGCTTCTGAGGGGAGCCCATCCATAGCTGAGGCCTGGCGGGCCTCCAGGAGTCAGATTTCTTCTTGGTGATGAAAACAGTCCCAGCAAACTCTGTCAGCATTGAGTCCTCTCTCCCCCACCCTCTGGGAAGGGGCTGCTTTGAGGACCCCTCCTGCCTAGGGACCTCACTGGAGCAAGCTCCAGGTGGGGCCCACCCTCCTCTCCACTGTCTGTGGCCCTGAGCCTGCCTGGGGGAGGGCTACTCACTGTCTGAGCTCAGGCGGGACCTCTGGGCCTTGGGGATGACCCAGAGTGGGTACTGAGCAGCAGGGCCCCGGGGCACGGGGAGGAAGTAGGCTCCCACCTGGCGGGGAGGAGGCAGCTGGTACATCTGCCGGGACTCAGGCTGAACAACCCCCCGCCTCCCCTCCCTGCTGCACTGCCAGACATCTCATCCCTGTGGTCGTGGACATGCATGCAGACTGCTTCCAGAAAGGGTCAGAACCCTGGGCAGGAGGCAGCCCCTCTGGGATTACACTTTGGGTTTCTAAGTGAATCTGAGCAAGTCAGGAACAGTTCTTTGCCTCTGTTTTTCCAACTGAAAGATGGGTGTGAGCATCTCAGGTCAGCTCTTAGTGACAGACAAGTCAAACTGCAGCTCTGCCTGTGGACACAGCTGCGGGCAGTCCTGTGTCCTCCGCCTGCCAGGGGCAGCATCGCCTTGGGGAAGTCGGGGAGCCCACTCCCCCAGGGAGAGCCTGGGGTGGAGCAGACAGCAGGGTCACCGAGCCAGTGCCCTTGCCCGTGGGTGGAGATGGAGGACTGTGGGCACGGAAGCTTCCAGAGCTGAGCAGTCATGACATGAGGTGTGGGCCTGTTGAGTCAGCACTTGCAGGGCCTTTCTTCTCTCCTAAACCTATTGTCTGCCAGGGTTTCAGCAAAGGCCTGCGCAGCCAGTCTGGCGGCCCTTCTCCATCCTTCCAGGCCCAGGGCAAGACCACCTCCGTGACGAGGAGCGAAAGCCTAGCGTGGTGGGGCAGGTGTCCTCCATCAGCATTTCTCCTTTTCTTCCCTGTGGTCACACCTGTGTCCGGGAGGAGCCTGGGCAGCGCTGGAATCTCTTTCGCCTTGGACTGCCTGCTATCCTCCAGTGGCCTAAGTCTCTGGGGATGGACACCTTTTGAGCAGGCTGGGAGAGGCCTTGGCAGGGGATCAGTGCCCAGGGCAGGCAGGGGCACACAGACTGGGAGACAGAGACCCCGGTGACGGGCTAGACCACGACCCAGGGAGAGGCTCCAGGTCACGGTGGCCGCTGGCTCTGGGGCTGTCACTTTCTGTCTCCCTGACTGCCCAGGCATGGGGTGGTGGGAGACAGGCACTCCTGGCCCTTCTGGAGCAGACCACCCAGCTAGGTAGATGGACACAGAGCAAGGCCATCAGAGGGGACCAGATACCACAGAGAGCAAGTCCAGAGAGTAGTGGTTGCCTGGGGCCGCAGGGTCTCACTGCCTGCCCCCAAGCATTCAGGCCCACAGCTGCTCCATGTTGGAATGCAGGTTCACGGCTCCCCAGAGCCCTGCACACCGCCTGCCTGCTCAGCTCTGCCTCCCAGAATTGGGGTGCTTTCAGCTCACCACTGGTGCAAGCCACCTGAGCATCAGCACGGTGGCTGGTGGCTGCGACGGTCTCTGACCGGACCTTTGTTCTAGTTCCCTGCCTCCCTTCCAGGCACCCGTAGGCCAGAACATGAGTGCATTTCCAAATTATGTCCTCAGACCCTGCCCCGCGCACAAAGTTCTGGGCTTCTCACACATGTGCCAAGGCCCTGAGCCAGACGTAAGCATCCTCTCAGGCCTGTCCAGTTGCCCTAGCCAATCCAGGCACCCCTCTCTGAGATTCTGGATTCTTCAAGCGCCGAGCCTAGCCCAGCCTGACAGGGCCCTGGAAGGGGTGGCTGCCATCTCCTCCCAGTGATGATGAAATGGACTTCTCTGTGTGAGAAACCAAGCCCGACTCCCCTGGGCTTTGAGAGCCCTTGATAGAGGGCCTTGATGGGGCCAGAGGGGGCTGCAGCTTCTGCTGCTCAGTGGGACATCACAGCAGGAGCATGGGCTTAGGCACCCCCAGAAAAAGGAAGAAGGCTGTGCTCAGAGCCGAGGCCCACTTTTTGGGTGACAAAGTATGAGATTTTGATTGCTTGTGTGTGTTTAGACTCTGATCAGACCCCAGGCCAGAGAGCCGAACGCTGTGGCCTCGCCCAACCCTGCCTGCCACGCTGCTGTCCCCTGAGGAGGGCTCAGGGCCTTTTCTCGCTGGGGTGTTGGTTGCGGGCAGAGCTGTTTCCCGGTTGCTGAGTGGAGGAGAGTGCAGGCTTTCCTGGCACTCGGGGGACTCTAGCCGGCAGAGTGGTGGAGACAGACTTTTTGCTGGGCCCATGGCAGTAGGACATTTTAAACTGACTCTCCCTCCCAGAAAAGTGCTCTGTAAACCAGAACTTGAAACAGCACAGGCTGGCGGCAGGGCAGCCCCTCCTACGAGTGGGCGGCTTGTTGGGTGGGAGCCTCGGCCTCAGCAGCATGTGGCTTTGGGCAAGTCCCGTCCTTTCCCTGGGCCTCAGTTTCCTTATTTATAAATAGGGATTTAGACTAGAAGGGTTTGAGGTGTTTCCCCACAATTGGTGTTTATGACTTAGGCAGCTCAAGTTGTCAAATGGGGTGAAGCGCCCCAGACCCCTGTTGGTCATGAGGCTGCAGATCCCCTGAGCATCTTCCCAGTGGGGGCCCCGAGCCAGACTGCCCATGGGAGGGAAAGTCAGCTGCAAGCCAGTTTTGTTGGAAGCGTTCTCAGAGAATTCCCTGCCCGTGACAGCCGGCCTGAGTTCTAGCTGTCTGCAGGAGGCCCCGGTTACGTAGTGGCATAACTCGGGAGGATTCTAATGGTCAGGATTCTAATGAATGCTTCTAATGGTCACTTTCCAGGTGAGAACAGGAAAGGAAGAGCCCTGAGGCAACAGCATAAGGGGGGTTTTCATGACATGAGGTGAGGGGTAAGGTCCAGAGTATTGTGTAAGGAATATTGAAGGGTCCCCAGGGTTAGAGTTGGAGGGTGAAGTGGGTAGCCAGGCCCACCCGCTGGGCTTCGCTGGGGCCAGGCCCTCAGGACAAGCTGTGTGCGGGACGGAGAGCCTGTGGGTCCAGGCTGGACTCTTGTGGCCTACAAGGGAGACCAGCCTTCTCTGTCCCTCCTCTCTCTTGGTTCTTGGCTTCTGGGCCAGGCAGCTGCTGGCAATCACATCCAACAGAGCCAAGGCCCAGGAGGCCAGAGCCATGATTGTTTCCACTGAAGCTCTTGGCTTCCCACAGAGCAAAGCTCAGTGTCCTGGGCCACAGCTGCACCCCCAGAAAATAGGTGGTCACCTTTGGCAACAAAACCAGGTAAGCTGGACGTTGTGACCCATTAAAGAGTCGTCCCTAAGACTTGAAAGTACTCAAAATGTATATTTTAAATTTATTTTTGGAATTGTTAAAGAAAATCACCTTATGGCCACCTTCTCAAATCTCTGTTTTAAAGGTCATTTTTTTAAAAAGGAAGGACTTCCCTAACCATCCCATCCAAATTAAGTGTTTTGTGGCTCTATTTTTTTTTAACACACATTTGTCTGGTCTTGTTATGTGCCAGATCCTGTTTTTAAGCTTTGCAAATACTAACTTATTCAATCCCACGACAACCTTGTAAGATATTCTGATTTGCTCAATTTGATAGTTATAGGGAAACCGAGGCACAGAGAGGTCAGGGCACTTGCTCGAGCTTGTACATCTGGTGAGTGGCAGGACTGGGATTTAAACTCAGGCAGTCTGGCTCAGAACCAGTGGTCTCATCACGGTTTCTGCTGGCCCCAATCCTGGCTTTGGGTGCACTCTGAGCAACTCACCCCTGTATCCATTTTGCAGAGTTGAGCACATGCGCAGATGAATGAGAAACGGGGGATCTGCCCGTCATCCAACTACCTCTGTTAGGGAAATGACAGGCCAGCCAAGAAACAAGCACCACTCGCAGGGTTGGATTACTCAGATTTATTACACCAGCGGGCTCAGAGGGGCTTCTGCTCCGAAGCTCTGAGCACCTCCAAGACGTGTGCATGAGGTTTTATAGGGTTAATTACAAGCTTGGGGTATTCGGCCAATAGGCATGGAACAGCTTTAGTAGCATCCTTATCACAAAAGCAGAGGCAGGGAGGCAGCAGACCGACATTCCAAGGCCAGATATGCCTCTCTGAAAATTTAGCTGGCTAGCAAAAAAAACATGAGTGGGGAATCAGCAAACCGACGCTTATTAACTTAGATTTATGACTTAGCCCAGTAGAACTCAGATCAGTAATTCGACACTGGTTACACTTGGATTTACAAGTTAGGCCCAGCCTGGCTTTTCCATCAAACCTCAGCACAGTAATTATGATACTAGCTTGGAGCTCTCCAGACTGGGCTGGGAACTGCTCCTGCCAGTGCTGTCATCGTCTCATGAGGGCAGAAGAGCTGGCTGTGCCAACACACCTGGGGCGAGCGGTGGGCGAGGTGCCTCACCCCAGTACCTGGTTCCTGGTCAGCCTCCGCCCGGCTCTCTGTCTTGATCTTGACCTTCCTTGCTACTCCCCTGCTGTTTCTGAGCCTCCTGATCGCTGTCTGCCTCTCTCATTCACTTCCCTTTGTTCCCATCTGGGCCTCCAGACCCTCTCCAAAGCCACTGGGGTTTGACGACATAAAATAGGAGTTTTATTTTATGATCACTCGCAGGCAGTGTAAAACAAACATTTGCACAGCTGGCAGAAAGTGTCGGCAGGTGGTTATTTGAGATCTTCAAAAGCAGGATAAAGTTGCGTTATCTTCACCTGGTGGATTCAGAAGCTGCTGGAATCCTGAGATCCTGCCGATCCCTACACTGGCTGCCCCTTTGCAGTGGTGGTGCCACTGCTCCCCGCCCCAGGTTTTCATTGGTCCCAAATGCAAGCAGTGTTTGCTATGAAATCATGACTACAAAATGAATCCCTACTCCCTTGTCCATCCGCTGTGCGTAAGCCCCTTGCCCCCTCCCACACGTACCAACTCCGGAGCCTCCGGGGCTCTTGAGGGGGTCCTTCTCGTCTCTCTGTTTTGCTAATCATTGTCCCTTGAGCCTTGATCACAAGTGGGGCTGGAAGGCTCAGTCTGCTCATTCATGCTTTTCGCTCATTCACCGATGCTTTGAGGGTCCAGGCACAAGTTGACAGTTGTCTAACGCACACTGGCTAACAATACAAAGCAGTAGAGGGGACCCATGAGGTGGAGTCCCTGTGTTCAGGAATTTCAGAGGCCAGCTGGAGAAACGATCTGTATGGAAGAAAAGTTAAGTGGCAGTGCAGGGGTTAACCGACACTCCCTTGGCAGCAACATCTATAAGAGGTGGGTGTGATGTGTTTCAAAGGCAAACAGGACAAGTGTCAAGAACTGAGTCCATAGGCAGGATTGGAGAAGGAAGTTAGGCTTTGTGGAAGGGTGAATTTGCCCTGGGCCTGGAGGATGAGTAGGGGATGGATAGCTGGCGAGTTGTGGGAGGGCATTTCAGGCAGGGGACCAGCTTGGGGCAGGGCCAGCAGAACTAGAAGGACAGCCTGGGATTCTGTGATGAATGGGCTTGGCAGCAGGTCTGACTAATGCACCTAGGGCCGGTGGTGAGTGTGATGATGAATGTCAGGGATGCTCACAAACTCAAAGAAAAAGAAAAAAAGCCTGGAGACCCAGTTGTAGTACACAGTACACGAACTGACATGGGAGAAAACCACACATGAGGCCGTTCTAAGACACACTCAGTAAGAGGTGGTTCACGAGGGATCAGCTGCAGGTGGCCATCCTGGGGCACTCCCTGGCCACAGCGGGATGCAGTCTGGACACACAGCATCTTCAGGTGCCAGGGTCCCCTGGGTAGGAGACTCCAGGCCTCACCTGTGCTGGGCCAGCTGCAGAGCCCTTCCAGTCTCTGGTCCTGTGCTGAAGTGACCTGGCCTTGGTTTCAGAGAGTTCAAGGGTAGTGGAATAGGCTGGGCGAGGCGTATGTCCCCTTTCATAGCCCCCTGGATCAGTCTCTCCCATAGCCTATTGGTCCTGACAGAGCCCTGACCACCTCGGTAGCCCAGAGATGAGTGTGGTCTGCTTTAAGCAGTGACCTAATTTCGGGGCTCCTCTGTCATCCAATGGGTTGGGTTCCAACGGGTTCTAAGAACAGCTTTCTAGCCCAGCCCGAACCCTGCCAGTCCAGTAACAGCACAACACCAGGCATGTAATGAGCATCCGTAAATCTTTGCTGCTGGAATCCCTGTTCCTCACACCACTGATGGCTGACAGCCTCCCGGATCCCAGCCCAGGCAGCTTCATTCTCTTCTCCACCCTCCAAGCCTCCACAGAGGCCACAGCTGCGCCTTCTCCTCACTTCCTGATGTGGGGGAGGCACCTCCGTTGGTGTTCTCATTGCGGGTGTACCATCCACAGGCACCTCCTGCCCTGCTCTCCCCACTCAGTCTCTGGAACCTGGCCTCCTGGGCCTCCCACCTTGCTGGCTGGCCCGCACGGTGGCTCCTTGGGAAGAAGAACTATCAATCACGAGTGGAAAGCTGAGGTGAGGACCTAACTAGGGGAGAACTTGGCCAGGCCAGCCTGGAAGAGAAAGCTGTCTGAAATACAGTTTAATGTCTGTCTCTGTATACATATGTATGTACATCTAAGTTGATCTATGAGGCATCTTTGTATGAATGTACAGCTGTATGTTCGTATATTGGTTGAAAGGACTTTTTCCAACCATCCTGTTGACTGTTGTCCATGTCAGCATGCCTTGGGCTGTAGAGTCCTGGGGTTTAGGAATCAGATCTGGGAAGGGGGGGTGATGAGCAGCCCCAAGAAGGTGAGATTCCTTAGCACCAGAGGCCTTCCCGGGGAGGCAGGGTGATGATTTAGGGTGGTTTAGGGCATGGCAGCATCACATGAGAACTGGAGCTGGGTGACCATGGAGGTCCCTTTAATTCCGATGAATCTGATTCCAGACCACTTTGCATAGCAACTGAGACATAATTAAGCGGTTGTTGATGCATTTTGAAAGTTGATGTTTTGGGCATTATGTGGCGTAACTGCTCATTATTATGGCCTCTGGTCACGGGGATCTGGGTTTGAAGCCCTGCTGCATACCTTGATAAACCTATGCTCTCCTGGGCACATCTCCTAACCTTTCTGTGCCTCAGTTTCCTCATCTATAAAATGAGAGTAACAATAGAGCCTGTTAAAGGTTGTAGTGAGAATGGAGGAGAGAGAGCATAAGAAGCTCTTCGTGGGTGACACACACACAGTAAGTGCTCCGTCCCTTGTTGGCCATTGTTGTTAAGATCGACCTTGTGGCTCTGGTTGGAGGCCCCTGTCTGGAACACTCGGGTCCTCTGATGACCCATCTGGCCCTATAAGGTCAGTTTCAACTGTCTCCCCAGCTCCCAGCCTTGATCCTGACCCATACCTCCCCTACCCGTGTAACTCCATCCCATAGTCAGTCCAGTGGGACATCAGGGCAACCCTGGCCAGAACACCCCCACTCTGATAGCTTTGACCTGGCCCAGAGTCTATCTAGCTGGGCCCCTGGAAGAGATAGAGCATCCAGTTCCAAACTCTGAGGCGCCATTGCTTCGTGCTCGGGCCAGGGACACTCATTTATTCCCTAAACGAATCAGAGTCCGAGATTTGTCCACATGCTGCCAATCCAGGGAGGATGAGGATTCTGCCTGGCAGTGGCTCAGCTGCCTGCCTTTGGGTTGTGCAAATGACACTTATGCAAACAAAGCAGCCATTTCGGCTCCTACTCCCTTTAGGGTTCCTTCCTGAAATAAAGGACGAGGCTTACTCTTCAGAGTGCTTCAGGTGTGAGCCCATGGCAAGGTGCCCTGTCTGTCCTCTCCTCCCTGAGGTCCCACGTTTGGTCTCCTGTCCACACAGCAAGCAGCTGGAGGATTCTCCTTAAACCATCCCAACTGCCTGCCCTGGGGCATGGGTGGGAAGCTTGGAAATTGAAGTCTGAGGACTTAGAAGGCATCATTAGGTCCAACCCCACTATTGCAAAGATAACACTGAGGGCCAGAGAGAAGAAGAAAGTGCCAATCTTAACGCTGATTGAGGAGGATGTGCTACCCTGCGATGACTCTACCCCCAGAAAAAAATCACTACAGAGTGGTCTCAATTGTCATCAGTTTTGCCTTTTTTCTATGAGAATTTTCTTTTTTGAGAGGGCTGGAGATCTCCATGCAGGGCTCTTCCTAGAAAGGGTGTTTTACTTAGATTTGACCTTTACTAGGAGGGGACAGCGTGGCAGCCCCATGCTGCGGCACCTCTGCTCTGGGACCTGGGAAGATAGAGCCCTGAGCAGCTTCATCCGTCTCTGGGGAGGGGTCCGCGTGGGAGAGGATGGTGAGTAGGGGATGAAGGGAGGAGGGGGAGGCTGGGCCTTCTGGCTGCCTTTAAGAGGCCTCCTGCCCTCCCCGGCCTCATAAATCTGGAAACTGTGAGATCCTGAGATGCTGACTCAGTAAGGGTTGGAGGCCCATTTGCATGGTGTTTCTAAGGTGATGTAGCTGTGTGCAGCTTGATGTGGTAAGAAAAGCACTTGTTTCTGAAACATGCTTCCCAGAGCTCTCCTTCCGATGACACCAGTCCTGGCTTAAGCACGGACTGTAAAACATTTAATAATCCTCTTACTACGTTCCTCACACTGAGCCCCTGGAGCTCAAAGTTGGAGCCCGTCATAGTCCCTTGGAAGACTGGGCCTGCGGCTTCCCGGTAGGTGGATGTTTAGAGGGCGTCACCCAAAGGTAAGCCCATGGACGCTCCTAGCCTGGTCAGAGAAGCCCCCAAAGCAACCCAAGGTGCTGTGCCTGCTTGCGTGACCTGTTGTCTAGCTCCAAACAGCTAGCATTACCTGTTCTAAGCATCTGGCATTACCTGCCTGCTTAGTCACCTTGCCTCTGGCTTCCAACAGCTGTAAGGCCCCACCCTCTCCCCGCCTCCTTCCATTTGGGGTCCCTCCCTCTCCTTTTTTTTCTTGTAAGGATCTGGAGGCACCAGATCCACAAGTTCTGACGTCTTTAAAAGCATCAGCCCGAGCAATAAGGCTCATTTGGGAGCTGTGACAGTCACCTGGAGTCTGGTGAAAGTCCAACAGCCAACCCCTTTCAGCCTCCAACTGGACACCATGAGGGCCTGCGTACCCCTGCTAGTGGCCATGCTCTGTGGCCTGGCCTGGGCTGGTAAGTTGCTACTGGTGGGGATGACAGGGCCCCACATGAAGAAGCAGACAGTTGGGGGACTTGGTAGAGGGGGATGGTAGGAAGACAAGGGAGGGCCAGCTCTGTCCAAAAGCCACGGACCCCTTCGACCTGGCCTGGTCTGGGGCAGGAGTTGCCTCTGGAGTGGACTGGGTCGTGTAAAGGGAGCTGCAAGGCTGATGGAATGATGCCCTGCAAGCCCTGTCTTGACACCTTGGAAGGTGAGCCCTGAGCATCACTTAGCCGAACCTGACTTTTGATCTCACTGAGGTTTTGCTTTCTGGGGCTGCTGCTGGGCTGTGGGTTTGAACGGCTTGGCTGCCTGGGTCACTCCCTCCATGGTGAGTTGTCTGGGGTGAGACCTTTCTCTGGGTAAAGCCTTAGGAGGTGGGCAGGCTCAGGGAGAAATGGGGCTGTACAAGTAAGTGGTCAGAGGAACTGGTCTTGTCTCACGTTAGAGGAACGAAAGCAGAGAAGGACCCAGGTACTAGCGGTGCAGAGGGTGGGACCTGTGGCTGAGGACAGGAGCACTTTCTTGTTTAACAGCTGGCTAGTGTTCACGCTGATGTGGTAATTGGTAGTTAGTAGGTGAGTGGGAAGTGTACTAAGAGAGGGGGCTGAGCTGAGGGGTGGGGAGAATCCTCCTCTGCCCAGAGGAGAAAGAATCCGAGGTTGAAGCCCATCCCACTCCCACCACGTCTTTCCTACATAGGACTGGTGTAAGCATTAAATAAGGCAGTGTATAAGAGGCACCCTACATGGCGTGGGATCTCAAGGAATTGGGTCTTTGATTATGATTTTGAATATAAACATAAATAAATATTAAATAATTTATATTTACTTATAAATAAGTTACATAAAGGTATTATTTAGATAAAATATATTTATATAACAAATAATTTAGAAATCATATGTATAATTTATATTTATATAATATACAAATATTCTTATATTTATATATAATTAATAATAAATATTGATTATAATATATGATTAATACTTATTTATATAAAATAACTTATATAAATACAAAGTTTACTCTCGGAATCATTTCCAGTCAGGTTGTGGATAAGGAGACCCTAACGGGATTCCTGAATGGAGACCCTCTAGAGGGGAAAGCTGTTCCCAGGCCTCCCATGCTGGGATCCCTCCACTCTGACACCCACGGCAGAGCAGCCAGGAATCAGCTGTCTGGGCTCTGGGTGGTGGAGAGTGAGGAAGGGCGCGAGAGCGTCTAGCTCAGTGAGGAGTGGCTGTGGGGTGGGGGTGCCCCAGTCTCTGGAGAGGAGAGCTACTGGAGACATTGGTCCCTGGGAGACATTCCTGAGGGCTGAGGCAACAGTGGCTTCAGAAGTGCAGGTGGAGCCCTTGCCCCTGCGGTGGTGGGTCCTGCTGTGGGACTGACGGGGAGGTGAGGGTCTCCTGGGTGGTGGAAGGGTAGAGGCTTTGCTCTTGTCTCTGTTATTCCAGCATCTCTGTGCTTAGATGCAAAAATATGAAATGTACTGGAGAATCATTGCCAGCCTCGGGTCCTTTGTTGTTTCAAGTGAACTGAGGCAGGAAGCTGGTCCTGGAAATAAATCTTGGTTGACCAGATCTCCAAGGAAACAGTATCTGGGGGACCCAGAGAAGCACAGATGTAGGATCCTCCAACCACCTGAGGGGCTGAGCGCCGGCATATAGGGACACCCAGGCTTGGAACCAGGCCTTCTTGGTGGGCAATGCAGACAGGGAGTGGTGCTCTGGCATACTGAAGTCTTAGAATGTGCAGAGGAATTTAGCATTTTGTGAGGGAGTGGGAGGCTGCAGAGGGTGATAAGCTCTTTACCAGGGATGAATCTGTGTCTTGGAGAAGAAAGGCCAAAATGACTAAAGGCAGAAAGAGAGAGTCAGAGAGATGGGGCAGAGGGACAAAAGGTGGAGGGTTCCTGGAGCAGTGATTCAGATGCCTGGCTGTTGCTCCAGTGTTTGTGTGAATGGGAGGTGATGGGTGGGAGCGCTGGAGTGAGTAGTCAGGGCGACTAGGCAGCTGAGTGTCCCCAGAACAGCACGGGGAAGTGCCTGCAAGGAAAAGTCCCTCTCGCTCCTCCCCTTCCCCTTCAAATCCCAAAGTCCTCTTGAGGCTGATCAGATTTAGAGAGGTGTGAAGCATCCCAGCTTCGGGGTTCTTACTGAGGACAGAGTTCTTGAACAGAGATGAAAAAGTCCACTCAGGCAGGGCCGGTGGGGGTGTCCTCCTGACGCTACAGAGCTCACTATTCACTTGCAGCCTTTCTCAAGCAATGCCAGCTGCTGGAATGGAGTGAATTCCTTCCTTGGACTCTGCTGATCCATTACCAACGTTGCCCTGATTTCTCTCAATTCTCTCCCTTTGGATTCTGGGTGTACTGCCAGGCTGACTGAGCGGGCAGCTCACAGAGCCTTCCTTCTGGGCTGAAAACTTCTTAAGATCTTTGCCTTGGGGTTCCAAGGGAGCATCATTTAAGATGCAGGAGGAGTTTCTCTGGGCTGGAAGGGACAAGTGGCCTTGGGTCTGGTCTTTTTTAGGGACAGCCCACTGGATCTGCCTTCCTTGCCACACTGGAGGCGTTTTACACAACGCGAAGTTGCCCCAGAACCTGGATTAATCCTGACTTGACACTTCTCTGATGTAAAGAACACAGACCCATAGAGATGGTGTCAGCCAGGAAGCTATCAGCAACATAAATGTGCTGACACCCCAGCCCAAGGGATGGCTCAGATGAAACCAGGGAAGGAGTCAGCTAGATTAAGTATGTTGGCAGGAAAGACTGCTCCAGCCAGTCTGGGCACTTGCCATCTTGAAGATGGGCAGGAATATTGCCACCGTTTATTTCTCCAACACTTACATGGTGTTACTATGTATCATGCACTCTACTAAGTGCTTTATAAACATTAACTCATTTAATTCTTATGACTAGTCCATGAGATGGGTTCCATCATTATCCCACTTTTACAGATAAGGAAACTGAGGCACAGAAGGACAAATAACTTGCTCAAGATCACATGGCCAGGAAGCAGCAGAACCAGATTTCCAGCCTCAAGCATTTTGGTGCCAGAGTCCAAGCCCCTGGCCTCTCTGCTATGCCTCCTTCTGCACAGTATAAACCCTAATCCCAGAATCCAAACTTGTAACTAAACCCACATCCCTAACACCCACTTCCACCCCGATCCAGGCTAAATCATAATGCTGTTACCTCTGTGTAATCACAACCAGAACCAAACCCCAAATCTAATCAAAGGCAAAATTGTGATTTTTTTTTCTCCTTTCCTAGTCCTGACATGTTTCTCAACCCTGAATGTCGTTTTAAATCTATTCCCCATTCCTCACCCAAACAGCAACACAAAATTGTTACTTTCTCAGTAATTAATTCAAGCCCAAATCCTAACTGGAGCTCTTAATCTAAACCTAACTAACCCCAACTCTGGCCAAAATTAGGTTTCAGATTCTTCGTTCACACAAATGCCAGTGTTAACTGTAAGTCTGACTCTGATCTTGACATTCTCCGTAACCCACGGCCTGACCCAGGACCCACTACTTCCAAACCCCAGGGGCCTCAGATACAAACAAAGAGTCAGTTATCACCCTTTCAGCCCAGAGTGGAAGGAAAGGGCACCCAGCCAGCTGTTGTCCTGGCTTGCCTTCTCCACTGTCTTTGCTGTGGTGGGCCTGTTTTTTTTAGGAGTGATGGTGGGTTTGTACCATTTCTTTCAAAATTTGTTGTTATATGCCCCTTGCGCCAAAAGCTTGTTTCTGCAAGCCATTTGGCTGGAGTGAGGGATGTGGTCTGTGGTTGCATAACAGATCCTATTCCAAAGCCCAGTTCTCACCCACACCCACCTCATTCCCCATCCTGAGCTAAACTCATCCAAATGCATGCCCAGGACTAGAAGAAACAGAAAGATGGGACACAGTGGGAAAGGGGGTGCAGAGGAGAGCAAACGAAGGGGAGGGAAGAACAAAGAAGCAGAAGACGTAAAAGGGACAGGATGAGAGGCAGAGGACGGGACAGAGGAAGAGGGCAGGTGGGATCACTTGAGTGACAGTGACTCACCATCCTCTACAGGATAGGTGAATGGTGGCCTGTGGACCACACCTGGCCCACAGACCCCTCTCTTTGTTCTGTCCAAATATTTAAAAATTTGAAAAGTTTTACATAAAAATTAAGGCTTCTCTTGAAAAACTGGAGGCTCTGGCCACACAGCCTGCATCCCAATGTGGTAACAATTGACTGGAGCTGACAGCCGCTACCAACTTCAGGCAGGGCATGGTTCTCAAGTTGGTCCCAGTTCCCACCTCTTTCTACTGCCTCCCTGCTTCTTGACTCGTGTGTGTTACAGGTCTAGCCCCAGTAGCTTGTGACCCTGGTCTATATCATGAGCCTTGCAATAGTCAGTGGGTGGGGGTGGTGGGCAGTGGGGGTGAGGCTCATGTCGTGCATGGGAGGCTGTGCACGTACAGCTCCCTGGCAGCTGGCAATGACCTTCCCTGCCAGGTGGGGCCCCTGCTGGGAACCCTCCCGCAGAGGGTACTGTGATGAGGAGAGTAGGATCCGCACAGAGCTGAATCTGTGACCTTTACTGCCCACAGACAGAACGGAATCATGCACATCTCGCTGTTATGAGAAATTTGACAGGGACGCTGCCTGCCAGTGTGACCGCCGGTGTCCCCAGCACGGGGACTGCTGTGAAGACTATGAGTACCTGTGTATCGGTGAGGCTTCTTTTGGGTGAAGGGTTTGGGAGGCATGGCAGGTAGGTCATGATCACAGCCAGCCTGCCTGAGGGGCTGCTGGCCAGGGTGTCCAGCTGTCCAGAGCAGGGTCCCAGACTGATGGCAGGGCTCCAAGGGCCTGAACGAGGACGCTGACAGGCAGAGCCACTTTGGCCGCCACTTTGTCCCAGGTATTCTCTGATGTCTCCAATGTCAAACCTCAACTTAAAATAGACGTCATTTCCCTGGAATATCTGTCTAGGAACTATCAGGATGAGTAATATCTTGAAAGTTTAAGTCATCCCCCAAAAAGCAAAAAAGAAGAAAATATTATTTGAGCATATATTATATTACCAATTATTATTTGCCGAAGTATAAAAATGGCAGTGAACTTTCCCAACTTGAGTGCCACCAGGGAGCCTGCAAAGGGTCACAGTGACCATCACAATTCGCACCACACTTCCTAGGGTGTGTGGACCAACCTGTCATTCCAAGGCCAGCGATCAAATGGGACATGCACCACCCTGGAAAGTCAGTTGTCCCTCTGTTACTCCAACCACACAGTTTTAAATGAATCATTTGAAAAACTCATTTGGAATAATTTCCTTGTTTAAAGGCTTCCAAAGTTTTAGACTTCCAGATAGATGGTCTTCTGCTTTGTGACACAAAGCCTTGCCAAGTTCCCTGTCAAACTGTGTGCCTTGACTCCCAGTTTGGAAAACATAGTCACTGAAGCCATGGTGGACGACAGCCAGCAAGACCACTACACACAGTTGTACAGGCTGTGCACTGCACAAAGGCCCCAGACTGAGAAGGCAAGTTAGACCAAAGTTGAATCTGTACCCTTCTCACTAAGCCATGTGTCTTGGTGAAGAGAAAGGAATACCTTTTCCTAATTTGCCCACGTGGTCCCTGCTGACCCAGTCACATGCCCCCAGAAGAAACACTGATTCAATTTACACAAAACTACCATTCATACTAGCAGAAGTTCTGCTGATCAGGTCGGGGCAGGGAAACTCAGGCCCAGAACTCAGTGCCAGAATCAGAGCCCACTGCTCTTCTGCTACCCTCTGCCCCATTCAGCAGACATAGGAAGGCCTGTTCACCTGGGCTCATCAGGCTGGCATTTCCGGATAGAGCTGATATTCAGTCTAGAAGCCGTTTCATCACTAATCTCTGATTTGCAACTCAGCATTCTTTTCCTATAGGAAAAATATTGTAAATGATGGTTGAGACTCTAGATCAGTTCACAAAAGTCTATGTAGTGTCAAATGCAGCTGAGTTAAGAACTCTGTGGATTGTTAGCAGTTAGAACACAGGCTGGCAGAAAGCAAGTGACCAGAGGATGTTTGTTGACTGAATATATAACCTGCCCCATGGTTCCGATGGTGATAACATGATGCTATCCAGTGAACCCACTGACAGATGCTGACGCACTTTGTGATGGCGTTGTTTCTTTGTGAGAATTCGTTCTGCTCTGTGATGAGAAAGGAGCTGAGAGTCCCCAGGAGCGTTTCTTCCTCTCACTCCCTACCCTCACTGCGCCCTTCTCCCCCCTCCCCCCGTCCCCTCCCCGAGATGAGGCTGCAGTCACTCAGCACGCAGGCAAGGGAATGGGGCAGCAACAGGAATGTGATTTTCTGAACACGCCTTCCACCCAAACACAGCCTCTGTGGCCACGGCCAAGTATAATTGTGAAGAAAGTAGGGCAGTTGGTATCTCAGGAAACAGTTCTATTCCACGAGGCCTGGGAGGAATTCACCCTTGACTCTGGGAGTCACTGTAGGTGAGGGACGTTCCTAAGAGAGGGCCTTGTCGTTTGGAGCCAGTCACATCTACCCATCTATAGGTTTGCATTCAAGAAAAGTCATGCCAACCCCAGAGGGCCCACCTCCTGCCCCTTCCCTTTTTATGGGTAAGCACGCCGAGTATCAGAAGGGTGAACGGCGAAGGAAGCTCATCCCCAGGGATGTGCTTTCACTTTTTAGAACAGTTTTCAATCTCCCTCTGCCTCACATTTTCAGATTTTCCTCCTCCTACACCTAGTTCACGGTACCCTCACCCTGTTCCCACTGCACATGCTTGTCCCTGAGGCTGGCAGGGCTGACAACCAGAGACAAAGCGGAGGGACCCCTCGGGGATGTTTGGTGACTTGACTTCTCTGATCTGCAGCTGAAGAGGACTCTGAAGAGCCAGAGCGATTCTTGGAGCTGGAGGAAGAGACGGAGGGGGCCCCCACGGGCAGTGAGTCGGCCTCCCCAAAGGGGAACCATTCGGCTGTGGGACTTGAGAGGGTGACAAGGAGGGGGCAGCCATGCTAGTGGCCACAGGCCCAGGCCTAGGCCAGATGAGCCCCAAATCCAGCACCTGGAGGTGGTCAAGAGGGGCTCGCTGGACTCTTAAGGCCTGGGTGGGAGGCAGCCCAAAGGCCTCTGCAGCCTGGGGAACAGGCAGGAAAGACAGCCGAGAGGTAGAGGGAAGTGGAAGAGATTTTATTTTTAGAGTAAGGAGATTATAAAAACAACAGGCCAGAAAGTAGAGTTCGGCACCAGAAAGGACTTCCTGACCATGAAGGGTGTGCACCGATAAAGCTTGTTTGTTTTCCTCCCCTGGAGTTCTTTAATAGGAAGAGTCAGGAGAGCAAGGCTGATGGGGGGAGGTGGGGGGAACTCGCCCCGACGGAGCGACCCCTAGCGGTCTGCCCAGGACACACCTCCTCCCTGTCCCCGCAGACTTGTACTCGGCACCCAACTCCTGCCAGGGCCGCTGCCAGGAGCCCTTCCACAAGCACCACCCGTGCCACTGCAATGCTCGCTGCCAAGAGTTTGGGAACTGCTGCGAGGACTTCGAGAGCCTGTGTGGCCATGGTCAGTCTCCTGCTCTTGTCGCTCCAGAGGCTGGGGAACTCTCTAGAGCAATAATTTCCTAAGTGTGGTCCCTGGACCAGCCACATCAGCATCATCTTGGAATTTATTAGACATGGGAAATCTAGGGCTCACCCCGGACCCAATGACTCAGAAATCATGGGGGTGGGGACCCCTATTCTGCTTTAACAACCCCTCCAGGCGATGGGAGAACTTCCCTAGAGGCAGAGGGCCGTGTGGATATTTTGTGGACATTCTGTGGGCAAGGCCATGTGCTGATTCTTAAGGATCATTTAGGCCAGGCCCCTGCCATGCAATCACTAGGGTGCCTGATTGTCGCCTCTCTCCCCCGCTGCCGGATCCTGGAAGGTGCCCAGGAGGGGATGCACACAGACAGCTGCCTGTCTCCTGGCCTCCTTCGGGCTCTGAGATACCCCCACCCCAATTCCTCCCAGAGGGCTTCTCCCGCAGCAGTGACGCCATAACCAAGGAGGAGCTGCAGGGCGTCTCTGAGAAGATCTACAGGGCAGATACCAACAAAGCCCAGAAGGGAGACATCGTTCTCAACAGCCAGAAATGTGTCTCGCCCTCAGAGACCAGAGACCAAGTGGACTGCTCCCCAGAGCCGTGAGTTCCCTTCCCGCCTCTTCCTGCAAAGTCTCTCCCCGAGCTCTGCTTCTTTTGGGGCCCCAATTCTTTTCTCCTCCAGGCAGGCAGGATCAAAGGGAGAGGGGAAAATAGGTCTCCAGAGATAGATAAAGCCGTCTTGAGGGACGGTGGGATCCTTGTGGGAGGGCTTCTGGGAGTGGCTGGACTGAGACTAGGACGTACTTCCAAGAGATGACATGGCAGCAAAGAGTGACCTCATGCATTGTCCCCAAAAGTCTCTGAAGTGCCCACACTTCCTCTGAACCCAACCCTCGCGTGCCGGCCCCTGCGTCTGGAAGTTCCTGGAGGGGTTTCTGCCGCACGTTCAGGCCCTTCACTGGCCTCCCTCCGCCTCCCCCAGGCTCTTCACATATGTCAACGAGAAGCTCTTCTCCAAGCCGACCTACGCAGCCTTCATCAACCTCCTCAACAACTACCAGCGGGACACGGGCCGCGGGGAGCACTTCACAGCCCAGCAGCTGGCCGAGCAGGACACCTTCCTCAGAGAGGTCATGAAGACGGCCGTCATGAAGGAGCTGTACGCCTTTCTCCATCAGCAGAGTGAGTGAGGCAGTGAGGCCTCCTCCCCCAGGCCCCGTGAGGAGGCAGTGCTGACTCGGACTCGGGTCTGCCTCAGGGGGCCTGGAACCTCCGGGGGCTCCACGGTGGGCAGGTTAAGACAGCAGGTGGGGACCACGTGGAGGCCAGTGTACCTCTGGGAGGGAGCGGGAGGGGGCCAGAGAGGAGCCCAGAAGAGACCATGGACCCAAGCAGGAGCTGAACAGCTTCCAAACCTCTGTCTGGTTTAGAAGTCACCCCATCTCTTTGACCTAATCTTAGCTGCCTCTTTTACTCCCCAACTCGCTGCTTCGGTCTCAGGGTTCTCTGCAGGCCGTGAGTCACCCCACTGCTCCCCAGGAACTTCTCCGTCACCTCAGGCGATCCCAGAGTCAGCACCACTTTCCAGGCACACAGAGTCCCTGATTCTGCCCCTTCCTCGGGTACTAAGTCCAGAAAGGAGGCGGGGCACACTCCACATTTTTGCTGGGGAAACAGCAACAGAAAATCAACAGAGGTTCATTGGGGGAAGTTCTACCGGGAAGGGTTCTGCTTGGAGTTGACTCCAGATAGAGATCGTTTGAATCAGACCAAAAAAGGTTGGGGCCGCAGGACTTCTTGGCATGGGGTGTGTTTGTTAGTGTCCTCCAGATTCCTTTCCTGAACTCCAGGCAGCTGGGCCTTGGCTCGGGAGCGGCTCCGGCCAGGTCTTTCCTTGCTGGCCGTGGGATGGCGGCATTCCATCCTTGGGCGGCCCCGGTAAGAGTCTGTAGCATTGTTTTTAGGTAAAGCCAGGGACACACAAGCAATCCCTATAAAGAGGATGCAATCCTGTACCGCCCCCTGGTGTTCTCTTTGTAGTAAGCACACAAGAGGATCTTGGAGGCGGAGACTGAGCCCCAGTCCAGGCTGTCCACTACCCACCCAGCCTACACCACTCTCCCTGTCCACATCCCCCTTATTCTTAAAGTTTGAGCTCACATCCCACCGCATTTATGAAACAGCCGCAGCTCACGGCTGGCTTTCAGCGCCTCTTCAGAGGTCAAGCTTTTGGGGTCTGGCCCCAAATAGCCTTGGGCCAGAGAGACTTCCTTTCACTTGTTAATGGTGCACGTGACTCTGGGCCACTAGCCCCTCAGATCCTGTCAGAGCCTTATCTTTGAAATGGCATCTTGGGGGAATCAATGCATGTAAAACATTCAGTGGAAAGTCAGCACCGGGTAAGTGGGAGCCATTCAGACTGTGAAACTGCTGTTATTTCGTGTATTTTTAGTCTTGTTTTCCAGTTGTGTTGTTATTTTTTTAATTTGCATTCTTTTTTATTGACGTATAGTCAGTTTCTGGTGTACAGCATAATGTTTCAGTCATACATACAGATACGTATATCTAGTTGTGTTTTAAATCCTTGAAAGAAGGAAAAAGGTCCAGTATCTCTTTTGTTCTGGGCAGTAAACCGGTGATATTTGCTGGTTCCCTAATTCAGATCCCCAGCCCCAACCTTTCCCTTGGGTCCCAACGGCCTCTCCGACACCTCCACCTGGCTATCCATCTCGTCTCTACTCAGAACTTAGTGCAAAGAGAACTCACGGTTCCCGACTTTTCCTCCAGACCTGTTCCTTCTTTGGTCTTCCTCATCTCATAAATGACCCCATCATTCACCCAGTTGCTCAGGCCAAAAGCCCAGGAGTCATACTAGATTCTTTATCTCATTGCTCCCCACCCCCTGTTCCTCTACCAGGACCATCCATCACTTCCATCTTCAAAATCTATCTGCGATCTGCCCACGTGTCCCCCTCCTCTGCGGCCGCCCCTGCAGTCCAGGCCACCACTGCCGACGTGGACAGAGCGTTAGCCTCAAAACTGGTCTCTCTGCTTCTGTTCATACACCTCACTGGCCTCTTTACGTACACAACCAGGATGGTTCCTTAAAAACAAAGCTCCTGTCACATAATTCCCCTGTTTAAAACCCTTCAGTGGCTCTCCCACCACCAAGAAGCTGTAGTTAAGAGATCAGTCTCCGGAGCCAGACTGTACGGGCCCGAGTGCTGTGTCTACCTCTTATGAAGGGTGTAATTACGCATGAGGTCTAGAACCTTTGTCTGCCTCAGTTTCCTCATCTCTAAACTGGGGGTAGTTAGTACCAACCTGCTGTGAAAACTCAGTGTGAGGACTGGAAGCACTTAAAATGGCGCTGGGCACATAAAATGTACTCATATATTTTTGTTATTATCACTGTTTGGCTGGGGTGGGTGGCTCGCGTGACCCGGCCGCTGCCTGCTTCTTGGTCCTCCTCTCCTACCGCTGTCCCCTCCTGCTCACTGTGTGTCTTATGGGCTCTCAGCTCTTTGAACACCTAGCCGAAGGTGTCCTGGAGCCTCTGCACTTGCTGTTCCTTCTACGTGTTAGAATCTTTCCCCCTCGATCTTTGTGTGGATGACTCATCCTCCGGGTCTCTGATTAGTGCTACCTTCTCAGAAGGGCCTTTCTCATCTGCCTTTCTAGAAGAGCCCCCACACTGACCCCACCCCTAGCCATCATGGGACAATCTGCTTTATTTTCTTCATAGCACTTGTCTGAAATCATACTGTTTATTATTTGTCTCCTTCACTGGAATATAAACTATAAAGACAAGGATCTTGTCCTTTGGATTCCCTGAACTCTCAGCCTTTAGATCTGGGCCTGGCCCAAAACAGGTGCCCCGCAGATAACTGTTGAACGAACATTTGTTGGTTGAACCCACATGTCTCTTGTGCTGGAGCAGGTGGCCCTTCCTTGCTTCCCAGGGTCTGGCCCCGCCTTCCCCTCTCCTGAGTCCTCTGTGTTCCTCTCCCCAGACCGCTACAGCTCGGAACAAGAGTTTGTCAGTGACCTGAAGAACATGTGGTTTGGGCTGTATTCAAGAGGCAGTGAAGAGGGGGACTCAAGTGGCTTTGAACACGTCTTCTCAGGTGGGATTACTCTGCTTGGAAAGAAAGAGTTGCAGGGATGAAGAGGCACCGAAGAATCAGCAGCCAGGCCAGCTTGCGGTGGGAGGTGGGAGGTGGGGGGCACGTGTACCTCGGGGCCAAGAGGGAGGGGTCTGAGAGAGCCATTTTTGAGGAAGTTTCTTCTGGAGTATCTAAGGGAGAAAGATCACCAGACACTGGGGCTCCCAAGGGGCACATGTAGGAAGGGAGACGTGTTTGCGGCCATGGTTGTGTATCTCAATGGTCCTCTGCTTCTGGGGCTTGACCCGCCGCTTCCCAAGAAGGCCATGCTCTTTCTCTGCACTGCCCCACTCCATACAGCTCCCACCAAGGCTGGCTTGCTCCCAGGGAAATGGCTAGAGGAGCGTCTCAGATTGGCCCAGCATCAGCTGGGAGAAGGAACTCTCCCAGGGCTGAAGCTGAAATGGGGTGGAGGCTTCTGCGGTGAGAGTTAGGGATGCGAGGGACTCTGGGAAGCTGGGGCAAGGGGCTGAGCAGGTGAATATTCTCGGAGTCAGAGACTGGGCAGCCTTGGCACGGAGCGGGGAAAGAGGTTGGAGGGGAAGCCCAGATCACCCAAGCTGATCTCTTTATTACAGGTGAAGTCAAAAAAGGCAAGGTCACTGGCTTCCATAATTGGATCCGCTTTTACACACAGGAGAAGGCAGGCCTGGTTGACTATTACAGCCACGTCTATGACGGGCCTGTGAGTACGGAGTGTCCCCACGGGCTGGAAAAGGCTTGTTAGGACCCAGACTTCCTCTCCTCATTCTGCATTCCAAACAGTCAGACTCGTCTCTCACTTTGACCCTCTTGGCAGCCTAACGGGGACTATGAATAGGACGTTCCTGTCTGCTGGAGACCGGGCTTAACTGGCCAGGATGCTTTTAGTGGAGGTTCCAAACTGTAGGGGGCCAGAGGCAGAAGGCACTCTCTCTCAATGGGAGAGTGGGGACAGGAGAGGATTCTCCAAGGGGAAAACAAAAGACGTGCAATTACCCATTGCCTGAGTTTCCTTAGAAGTTTCAGTCTGGCTAGTCTGAGTTAAACTTCTTACATTTTTATTAAAAAAGAAACCTTCGCTGCCCTGGGCCTAGAAATAATTTGGGGGCAATACACTGTCCCTCTCTTCTACATGTGAGGGCCACGGGGAATAGTTATGTCCCCGCTCTCCGGCATCTGCCATCTGGATGCGGACTCCGGCCTCCTTGGGAGACACTTGCTGGTGGCTCCAGATGGAGGGTCTCAGCGGGAATCAGACACCTCAGCGGGGCAGACTGCTTCCTCTGTTGATTTAAAGAATCCAGCCTCCCCAGAAAGCTCACACAGGCCCCCAAGGGCCCTCGACAAGTCCTGGCCACCCCTCTGCCTGCCCTGTGGCACCCACCAGACCTCCCTCTGCTGCCCTCTCTCCACAGTGGGATTCTTACCCCGACGTGCTGGCCATGCAGTTCAGCTGGGACGGCTACTACAAGCAAGTGGGCTCAGCTTTCATCGGCAGTAGCCCTGAGTTTGAGTTTGCGCTCTACTCCCTGTGCTTCATCGCCAGGCCAGGCAAAGTGTAAGTCCTGGTGGCTCAGAGGGCTTGGACAAATCACCGTTCTGGGCCTTGGTTTTCTCGCTTGGAACACGAGGCTGTTTGATTAGACGGTGGCCACCAACCTTCATCTTAGCAGCAGAACCATCTCCCCTCCTTTCCCCTAAGGGCAATCTTCCATCGGACCTCAATACACAAACAGTTAGAGATGGAGTTGCCCTGGGGCTCCAAGCCTCTCTCTTTGGCCCTGAGGCTGTTTGGGGGAACCTTGGAGCCCCAGAGGGTGCAGTCTGAAACCACTAGGCTTCATCTTCTCTACCATTTGAGGACTCTGGGTCCAAACACTTCTGAAACCCTAAGACGGTATTTCATTTCTGGGGGCTTCAGCTCTAGGATTGGATTTTAGAGTTTTACTTTGGGAAAGATGAGGACCAGTGTTCTTTAAGAAGACAGAAAATAAGACGATTTTGAAAGAGCCCCCTTAGAGGCCATTTAAGATGAGGTGCAGCCCTTCTGCATCAGTTGGACTTGATCCTTCCAGCCTGGGGACAGAGGTGGAGTGAAGCAGGTCCCTGTGATTTGGTGATCTTTCCCCACAGGTGCCAGCTAAGCCTGGGCGGACATCCCTTGGCCATCCAGACCTACACCTGGGAGAAGTCAACCTATGGGAACGGCAAGAAGTACATCGCCACAGCCTATGTGGTGTCCTCCACCCAATAGAGCTTTGAGCCAGGAAGGGGCATGAGGGCAGTGAGGGCTCTTGTAGGACTGAGGTGCTATCTGCTCTGGGCTGGAGAGGGAGGGAATGGAAGAGACTGGGAGGGATTCCCAAATCCAGAAATGTCCATATGGGAGAGAGAGAAAAGATACAAACTGGAGAAACAGTCAAATCTTCGGCCTCCAGCATTCTGGAAACAAGAGCCCAGACAGAAGCTGGGGACCCTTGATAGCTCTTTGCCCTGATGGGAGGTGGAACTGTGAATAAGCCTTTGACCTCTCCAGGCCTCATGTTTCCTTTTAATGTAAACAGGTTTGCCCCATTTCCTCTTTTGGGGGTTGGTGAAGGGGCCAACCTGATGGTATTCTTACTGTGAAGGTGTTTTCAATTGTTCTTAAGAAGAACGGCTGATAGAAATTCCAGATGACTATAATGGCTGTTATTGTACACAGCTCTGCAAACTGCAATGCAGCCCTATGCTGGGGCCTCAAAGAAACCAGGCCATGGAGATCGAGGATGGGTATTTGGTCTTTTCTAGTGTCAGGTCCTCTCAGAACAGGGTCCGGGAGAACTCCAGCGCTGGGTGGAGAGGTTAATGGGTGGTGCAGTGAGTAGGCTGGAGAGGGAGTAGACTTCTCCAGGCCTGGTGTTTTCACAGTCAGCTCAGTAACTGCATCAAGAAGCCTGTAGATATTTAGTGCAGCTACAGAGCTGGGTTTTGATTCCAAATAGTTCGTGAAGGAGGTCTCCTCAGAGGAAGAAGATTCTGCATCAGAAGAAGAAAGGAACCTATGGCTGGGTGTTACTAATGTAATTATTTTAAGTCTTACTCAGCAGCCACAATTTGCATAAACTCTACAGTAGAAGACCAGGGAGACTGGGGCTCCCTATTCCAACCTCGATTAAGCATTTCTTCCCTAACCCCATTGGGAATCAGATGCTGTCCCACAGAACAAGGCTTGAACTATGGTTTAGAGGATTTGAGTCTCCAATTAAAGTCATTTAAGAAAATAGGAAATGGGTCTCTTCTTTGTGTATGGCTCCCCTCGACTGTCTGTCTCCCTGCCTTTTTTGAGGAGCAGGGCTACGAGTGATGCTTCTGGCGTTAGCGCTCTTCAGGATGACCTGGAGGACATGGTATCTCGGTAAAGTCCCCGAGGACTCACCAGGTCTCTCTCGCTAAGATGGGGAGAAAATTTGTCCTGGTGGACTTGTAATGTGAAGAGTAGAAGGAGGGCCCTTGCAGCTTCTGGTTCCACACAGAGGGAGCTTGGAAGTCACTACTTCATCCTAAGAACAAGTGAAAACAGCAGATGGGAAAACCAACACTTCTTCTTGGATCTGTATGAGAGGAGGACACAGGCAAACTGCTGCCTGCAAGATTGGAAAGACGGGTGAATATAGGAAGACACAGCTTACTGCAACAGAGACACTCGAGCAGAAACCAGTGCCAGAGTAGGCAAACCTGAGCTGTAACTGATGACTTGCTGGAGGCTCAGTGCAGTGGCTTTGAGAGTTAAAACTCCACGGGGGTGAGGGGGAGGCTACAGCACAGTGGTAGATTGCATGCTTAGCATGCAAGAGGTCCTGGGTTCAATCCCCAGTACCTCCATTTAAATAAACAAACAAACAAACCTAATTACCTGCCCCCAACAACAACAAAAAATAAACTAAAAAAAGATTAAAACAAAACAAAACAACTCCAGGGGACCCAGTTATAGGGCACCTGCACAATATTCTGAGATTTACCTCCAGGAGCTCCACCAGGCTCCCACAGTAAATAAATGAGAGAAATTCCTTCAGCCTCCAGCTCAGGTGTGAGAAAAGAAACCACTTTGAAATACTCCAGAGTATTCTGTCCTTCTTAACAATCCTTCTTAACAAAGTCTGCCCTCAAGGAAACTGGTTACCCAGAGCCCAACCGACTAGGGTATTATCAGAGCCTAACTGACTGGGGGAGGGAAGGACTAACTCCAGCCAACCCCAACGCATCCTTGCCCCACAAAGGGGGAGAAAAGACCTGAGAAACACTTGTGCAGTTTACAGTACAGAGGCACAGGCCGACTGAAAGACAGACCTACAAAGGACTGTGGAGTGCTTTCCCACCCCTCACATCTCAGCACCCTATTACTAAAGGCCTATTTATAGCACTTCCTTTTACTGAGTACATCATGTCTGGCTATCAAGAAAAAATTGTCACGTGAAAACTGGGTTTGCCTCTTGGTGGTTGTTGAGCCAAAAGACACAATGAAGCCAAAGATCGGGAGAAGGGAGGATTCATTACTAGAAGCAAGAGAGAACACCAGGATCTTTACCTAAGCAGTGTCTCCCCAAACAGCAAAACCAGGGAAGCTTTAAGCCAAGGGCACATAAATATTCATGAAGGGGCTTGGGCGGTCGGCATAGCCCAGGCTTTAGTTGAGTGAAGTGAGAAAAGGGTTAGAAAAGGTTTACATCGTCATCCCTTAGGTTCCAGCTGATGTGGTGGTTGAGCGATTCAGGCCAGTCTTTACTATGGAAACGGAACAACCGATTTATTATCTTTGCTATTCTTACTTTTCTCACCTGGTAACAGTCTTGTTTCTGCATTCTTTTGTTCCCTAAGATCATTAATTACTGAGACCTGTTCTGAGCATTGTGGCCAGGCTTAGACTAACAAAATGGCTCAGGCCCCAGATGGCTTCTCTTCTGTCAAGAAAGCCATGCCTGGGTCTGTTTATCTGGAGACCCCCTAACCTATCTGCATACAAAATTACAAACCACACCAAAAGGCAAAACACACATTTTAAAGAGAGAGCACACAGGGAACTATATTCAACATCTCGTAGTAACTCATGGTTAAAAAGAATATGAAAACAAATATATGTATGTTACTGTATGACTGAAGTATTGTGCTGTTCACCAGAAATTGACACAACACTGTAAACTGACTATACTTCAATAAAAATATATATAAAAAAATAAAGAGAGAGCAAATATCAGAACCAGACATGGCAGGAATGTTGGAATTATCATGCGGGACTTAAAACAACTATGGTTAACACGCTAAGGGCTCTACTGGATAAAGCAGACAGCATGCAAAAAAAGACAGGCAATGTAAGCAAAGGGATGGAAACTCTAAGAAACAATTGTTGGGCTGAACCCCACAGGCCTGCAAGCCCTGTACTTGCCCAGCCTTAAGGTGGAAGAAAGAGCCCAGAGTGAGCAACAGAGACATCAGTGGTTTAATGGATGGGGGGGGGGTCTTACATGCCTGAAGCAAGGTCCTGGAGCGACACCCACTGTGTGCAGCAGACACAGGGGACTGCCTACTGGCAGGACATAGCAGCAGTCTTCACTATGGGGGTGTGGGGGAGATAGGGAAGTTACCAGTTATAGAGAAAATGGGCGCCAGCACACTCCTCACCACCCATCTGATAAACTATCATAGTGGAGACATTCTGATCTAAAGATTAGAGCAATCACTAGTTGGGACTAGGGGAAGTAGACATTTATTGTTAGGCTCTATTATTAAGAGGGAAAGTCAGTCATGGGAGTAGGGTGTAGGTGAGGCAGGGACTCGTTGGGCAGGGGATGTACAGAGAACAAGAGAACAGCCATCTTGGGTGGCCTGATCATACAACAACCAAAAAGAAATGCTAGAGATAAAAAGCACTATAACAGAAATGAAGAATACCTTTGACAGGCTTATTAGTAGAATGGACTGCTGAGGAAAGAATCTCTGAACGTGAGGATAGTTCAATAGAATCCTGAAAAGCCAACAGGCAAGGAGAACAAAGGCTGAGGAAAAGTGAACATAATTACCAAGTACTGTGGGACAATGATAAAAGGTGTAACAGATACATAATGGGAACACCAGGAGAAGAAAGAGCAAAAAGAACGGAAGAAATATTTGAAACAATAATGACTGAGAATTTCCCCAAATTAATGTAGGCTGTCCCTTGCTGGTTGTATGGGCAAATTTCTTAATTATTCAGGTCAGTATATTCATCAATGAAATGGCGATAATATCACCATTGTTGTAAGACAAGGAATGCAAAATAACATGCTTATTTCTTATAATTCTTTTGTCTTCCGTATACAAATTTTATTTTGCACTAGAGAGGCAGTTTACTTTCCCTGCTATCAACCTTAACCTTCATCTCCCAGTGCCCAGGTAGTCAAGTAGGACACACAGAGAGAGATGTAGGAGTTATTAAATTCCAGGGTCTGGACCTTAGCTTTGCAGGAGGGTGGGGCAGGAAATAACATCTGTTAAGCTCTTATTGTGTCCCAAGCTGTGCTAAGTAGGCCGTTAACATATATTTTCTTTCTCCAGTAGGTATTTTTATCTTCTCCATTTTAATTTTACCCTCAACAACTGACGTTTAGCTTAAGACCTGGTGCCCAGATTACATTCAGATTACATTTTCATTAAGTGGCAGAATCAGCATTTCAGAATTCAACATTTTCCCTCAGGTTACAGTGAGTCTGGAGTTCCAGCAGTATTGCCTCATTTATTCATTCATTATTTTTTTGATGAAGACCTATTAAGGCCTTTGATAGGTTACTAGTTGCCCCTCAGTATCTGTTCTCTTCCTCTCCTTCCTTTTTTATTGAATTCTAAGTTTTTAGATGAGCACATGACTGCCAAGAGTAAAAACCCTGCACCTCCCTTGCAGGGGGAAGGCTGCCGTTACAGGCATAGTTTTTTCGTAGGACAGTGGGAGTCTCAGGATTAGGTGATGGTGGCCATCAAGACCATTTGACTAACTCCTCTCACTCTGATTCTGTACTAAGCAACGGATTATTATGTGACTTGAGAGAGAGAGAGAGAGAAAGACATGAGAGGTATTTTTCCCCCATGCTCCCTAGGTGATTCCGAAGTTCAGCCAAGCTTGAAAGCCACTAATCTGGAGTTTTGGTCTAATGCTTGAGATCACAGAGCTGTTCAAATTGAAAGGTTTGTTTCTGTTTGTTTTCATGGGATTCAAAATTATTTTTGTTTTACAACTTTAGAGTTGCCACAAAAATAAAAGTTCACTCATACAGAAAGCAGAGGCATGAAATATTAAAAGCTTCATATTCTTTTTTTGTCTGTGGCCAGGACAAATCTAAGGACAGACCTTAATACCGACACACGTCCCAGAAAGACTCAGATAGATACAGTGAGAAAAGGGTGAACAGTTTACTCGCAAAGGTGCAAGGCAGTCAGATTGAAGAGCTGCTTTGCGAAATAAAAGTACTTAAAGGAAACAAAACAAAACAAAACAAAACCCTGAAAAATTGCTAGAGTTACCAGTTTACATAGCCTGTTCTTGGTAGAGAAACAGTAACTTTCTCACGTAAACTGTCATACAAAGGATGTAAAATATCGTTACACACCAACAAGGCAAACATTAGGGATAAGATTGAGGGTAATTCAAGGGAATATTCAACTCGTTATTATTTGGGGAATCAGAACAAGTCAAGATGATCCTGCAGTTTCTGGATTACCTAAGTTTAGTCATCCTGGAAGCAGGCAAAGCGTCAGGTTTCGCTTTAAACATCACAGTCCATTCTCTAAGTTGGTTCTGTCGGGAGGAGGAGGGCGCAGGGCACCCGGCCTTCTGCGCACGCTCTGTCACCGCCCCAGGGGGCGGGGCGAGGGCACGCGTGGACTTGTGGGAAAGCCCCGGAAGGAGGGGCCCGGCGTGAGTTGCTGAGGGCAGGACGCCGCGCCGGCGGGGCTGGTAACGGCCTGGTGAGGTGAGCCGGCGTTGGCGTTGTGGCCGACTGCAGCGGCGAGGAGGCTTTTGGGGTCGCCTGGCGCGGGGAAAGGGCGCAGCCATGAGTCCCGGCTGAGGCGGAGAGGACGAAGGCGAGGGCGGGCGGCGCGGCGGTCTCCGGGGTAGCGGCGCACCCGGGGGCGCGTTCCGGGAGTGCTCGCTCTCGCGGCCCGGGCCTGGACGGTCCGTCTTGCTGACGGTCCCTCTATCCCGGCTGCCCCGGGCATTGGGCGTTTTGCAGTGGTCAGGACTGCAGATGCACCCTCGGGAGAAAACCTCGGTGGGGCCCGCCCCCTTTCGGCGTGGGTGTGCAATGCACGCCCACATATTGGGAATGAAAGTGATACCCCAGGCGCTGGAAGTTTCTGGTTGCCTGCCTGGACCCCTAGCCCCTTCTCAGGTTCCCTGGGAACAGAGAGGTGATGGGTGGAATGGAAAAGGTTTCTGCCCTCTATGGTATTTCAGTGGCTTGCTGCGCTTTTATTCACATTTTTGAGTCCCCCGACAAAATACTGTACTAGTTTTGTTTTTTAAATGAGATATACATAGGCCATTAAACATAGATAGGCACTGCCTGGAAGAGGCTTAAACTTAGTTTAGTTTCTGAGGCAAGGCGAGAGGTCAGGAGCCCTATCTGGGGTTGCTAACATCTATTGCTCCTCCTAAACGAATCCCTTTTCTAATCTCTTCTATCTCTCCCATCCTAAAACTGCGCCCCGCTACGCTTAAGCTTTGAATCCCCTCCCACCTTTTGGGGAACCTTGTCCCATCACTCATCCCCTTTCCTATATCTTCTTTTACCTTGTTTCTCCATCTCCACTCCATCCATACTCTTGAGCAGTTTTAGGTTATCGAAGACAAAATTTTACCAATCCCCATATAATCGCATTTACTCAGCACGATTTATTTCTGTCCTTAAAAAAATCTCATTAAAAATAAATATTAACTTTTATATGACTAAATAGAATGCGCTTTATTTCCTCCATGTGACCTCTGTGGCTTTTGGCACTGCTACCCTCTCTGTCTTTTTGAACTCTTGAAAATTCTCTGTGACAGTACTTTCTAAGGTTTCCTCCGGCTCTCTAGATGCAACTGCCTAGTTTTTACTGTGTTCTCATCTCTTCCTTGGTTTGTTCCCTAAGTATTAGTATCTCCAGGCTTTCCCCCTCCCCTGCACTGTCATAGTAATTAAACATGTCCAAATCCCATGATTGTAGCTTCTACCTTTATGCTGGTGACACCCAAATTAATATTTCTAGTCTTCTGTTTAACTTCCTACTGGGTATGTCTTCCTGATGTCCCGTAAGAACTCAAATTCAACATATCCCAAACTGAAAAAAAATCTGTCTTTACACTTGTCCTTCACTCTTGAAACCTCTTCCTTTGAAAATTGTGATTCTTGACTCAAAATGGCACCATGAATCTTACCAGGCTCTCAAACCAGAAGTCTAAGACATGATTTGAGTACTTCTCTGCTCCCAACTCCCTAATATAATCAGTCATCATGTCCTTTTTATTTTACCTAATGTTTCTCATAGCTTTCAGACTGTAGGTTGGATCTCGTGGTCTGGCGTTTCATGATCTGTCCCACATCCACCCGTTAGCCTTGTTTTCCATCATTCTCCCGCTTCGTCCCTTGTTCTGATTGCCCACTCCACCATATTAATCATTTGGCTGACCCCCTTTGAAACTTGGCTAAATTGTAGGGGACTCTTTGCTTGAACCCACCACCCTGCCTTCTGATTTATGTCTGCCTTTGTGGTCAGTCCCATAGCATCTCTAGGTACCTCTAGAACAGTGGTTCTCAACCAGAGGGTATTACGATTCCCAGGGGACATTTGACAATGTTTGGAGTCACTTCTGGTTGTCACAGCCTGGAGAGAAGGGAGCCCAGTCAGTAGAGGCCAAGGATGCTGCCAGCCATCCTACAAGGCATGGGACAGCCCACCTACAACAAAGAATTATCTGGCCCAAAATGTCAGTAGTCCCAAGGTTAAGAAACCCTGCCTAGTGTAATATTTTGTTACTCAGTACCCTACTAGAGAAGGGACCTTGTCTTTCTTGTTTTTGCATCGCTAAATCTTGATACAGGGCCTATCACATAGCAGAAATACAATAAATGTTGAAAGAAAAAGGAGTAAAGGAAATAACTAGGTTAAACTTGTAAACTTTAGAGATGAGCAGCCAGTCTGCTACCATAGGCTGCTTGCTAATTTCAGTGATTCCTTCCCACTGCCTTATGTTCATGTTGCAATGTGGGGATGCCCAAACTTGTTTGTTTTGCATTTGTTTATTCAGGAAACGTTGTTTAACTCATTTTTATTTTTATTTTGTTTTATTGATTGACATATAGCCACTTACAGTGTGTCAGTGTCTGGTGTACAGCGTAGTGTCCCAGTCGTGCATATACGTACATGTATTTGTTTTCATATTTTTTTCATTAAAGGTTATTGCAAGATATTGAATATGATTCTCTGTGCCATACAGAAGAAATTTTTTGATTGACTCAAATCAAATTCTTTTTAAAAGAATTCTTTTTAAAAGAATATGCTGGTATTTTCTTTGTTCTGCATCACTTTAGGCTCCCTTCCTTTTGGTCATTTATGAAGAGGTAAAAACCATTAATTAGTTAGGTTTCAAAAAAATAAACCAAATAATTCTGTTTAATTCTTTTCAGAGGTTGATTGATCAAAACTCTACAGGCCATAATGACTTCAACAAATAAAGCAATTGAATTACAACTGCAAGTGAAACAAAATGCAGAAGAGTTACAAGACTTTATGAGGGATTTAGAAAACTGGGAAAAAGATATTAAGCAAAAGGATATGGAACTTAGAAGACAAAATGGCATTCCTGAAGAGGTAAATTTCATAATTAAATCTCATAATTAAATTTCTACTTTAGCATCCAGCAGAACTACTTATTTTAAAGTAAAGCACCACCTTTAAAATGTTTTGTGGAAATACTGATTTGCTCTTTGCCAACATTTTGAAAAATTCTGCTTTTTAAAGTCTTTGTAGTAACTGTATTGACTATATTAAGACATTTTAAGTCTTAGTGAATAGTTACTGAAAGGAAGACCATGTGATAATTCTTAAGGTTAAAGAATAGCATCATAAAATATGTAGGTTTTACATATATTGTGCATATCATATATAATTATGCATTTAATGATATATTAACATACTGTACTGCCATAAAAACTTAGTTCCTAGGCGCAACCAAATATTTAAGACAGTGCATTCAAATATGGATAGCTTTTTCATACTATTTGTAATGATGTGGGGGCAGTTCAGTTTGCCATTGCACTGCTGCTAAATCATTGTACTAAGGCTGAAGATCAGGCAGTTTTTTAAGTTTGAATTGAGGATTGCAAATTAAGTGTATAGTTAAAATTTCTAGGTAATAATTTTCTTATGACTGAACAATGTTCAATATTTGTCAAAGATGAATTAAACTTTTCAAGCATAATTATAAATGAAATGGTAAATGATATTGTTACACAGAAAAGTAATAGAGCAGTCTCAAAACACTGTTGTTTTTCCTCCCTAGAATTTACCTCCTATTCGAAATGGTAATTTTAGGAAAAAGAAGAAGGGCAAAGTTAAAGAGTCATCTAAAAAAACCAAAGATGAAAACACAAAAAATAGGATAAAATCTTATGATTATGAGGCATGGGCAAAACTTGATGTGGTAAGTTGATCTAGTTATGTGCTTCTTAGTATTTGAGTAAAATTTTCTAGGAGTTAAGAGTCCTATGAATTAAATGAAAAATAATGTTGAGTTCTTAGGACCTGTGTCTTTTTCTTACAGACTATTTTGTGTGGAATAAAAACTAATATTGGCTTTAATGTTGGTAGGCTGGTGGTATTTTTTGAATCTTCGTGTTAAAACACATTGCTAAATTTCAGTACATCATCTTGTAATGTTTATTCAGTGAAACTAAGCAGATCTTATTTTTAAATTTATCAACAAATTGTTTTTTCTTACATAGATTATTTAAAATAGTATATTATTTGCTCAACGCAGAAAGGATTTTGTTCATATAATAAGATTTTGTTTGTATGAGCATTAATAATCTCTTTAATGTTTACTGGTTTAAAAGCTCTTACTAAAAATCATTCTTTAATCATATGTGCTAAAAAAAAAGATTAAAAAAAATTATTGGGTTCCATGAGATGATTTATTACCATAAAAAGAACATGTGAGTCAAAAGAGACTGGGAATTGCCGGACTAGCCTGTATGTATTTTCTTTGGGAGAGTCAGCTCTAGTTTGGAATACCCTGAGAAATGTCACTGAGAACTCTGGAGGCAGTCTAGGGATAGATCCTCTTTTGGCCACTTACTAGCTGAGTGACCCCCGAGCCAGTTAACTAACTTCTGTTTCTCAGTTCCTTCAAGTGAAATACATCTGCCTCATAGGTTATTGTGAGAATCAGGAGTTAACTGTACTCTACAAGAAGTTTTTGTGTTTTAAAAATAAGAAAGAATTAAAAAACTAAAAATAAGAAGATTTTTAGAAAAAAACCTGTTGTTTGCTATTACATACATTTGGAGTTATTTACAAACTTCCCTTATGTAAAGCTGTAATACTTCACTGCTAATAGTTTGTGATTTAGGGGTGCTTTGTAAATTCTGTTGACAGCTTATTTAATGAGTTCAGAGTCAGTTTCTCCATGTAGTATGGCTCTTGGTTTTCTGAACAAGAGTACCTTTTTCTCTGGATATAATCTTAACAATGAGAGGTTATTTGGGTTGCTTTTATAGATGTTTATTAGGTTCTTGGATTATAACAACTTTAGTTCTGTCGTGTACTTCTTTTGAGGGGGAGCTGTATCTTCCTTTTTGTTTTTAATGGTCATGTAATTATGAGCGCTGTTCTCCAACTTCTGATTTCAGGACAGTATCCTTGATGAGCTTGACAAAGAAGAGAGCACCCATGATTCTGTGTCTCAAGAATCAGAGTCAGAAGAGGATGGGATTCATGTAGATTCACAAAAGGCTCTTGCTCTAAAAGAAAAGGTACTCTTTAGGTTAGCTGTTGGTTCCTTCAAGTAAGCAGGATGCGTAGAAAATCATGGATCCCAAGATTTCCACAACATAGTTTAGGGGGTGTTCAAACATTAAGTTGTTACCGGCTAAATCTCTAGCAGGAGGCAGTGTGCGTAGTAATTAGGGGTATGTGTGCTGTGAAACTAGGTTACCTAGGTTCACATCCTGTGACAAGTTCTTTAAATTCCTGTATGTCCTCAGTTTTCTCAGCTGTAAAATTAATATTAAGATTAATAACATTACTAACCCTCAATGGGTTGTTGTGTTAGTAAATGAATTATATATAAAGTGCTTGGAGTGTACAGGGAGTTGTTCCAGGGCTTTTAGTAATTTGAATTACTGATCAAATCAGCATGTGATTCTTGACATGAATGTTATATCCCACTCCTCTGTATCACTGGTCATCTTTGGTTGCTTCTTGGACCGTTCAGCATCTCCCTGAGGAATGCCTCATTATTATAAAATTGGCTATATCACTTTTGAAAGAAGTGGCAGTCTTTTCAGATTAAAGTTTATGTTGATGCCTGTCTTTTATTACATTCCTGTGGGTTATTATTGTCAGAACTATTTAATACTAGGAATTTTACTCATTTGCCAATCTGCCAGGACTCTTGGATCGTGCCCAAACTATGACAAGTGAATTTCAGCACTTGGAAAAAGTCCACTTTGCTAATTCTTTTTTCTTTCCTGTTAGCCTTGATCACACGGCTAATGAGATAGAAAGAGATGGATAATAATGAAAAAAAATGGTTCTGGAATTCTGCGCTAGTAAATATCTGACGTGTATGCTTTTTCAGGGCAATAAATACTTCAGACAAGGAAAATATGATGAAGCGATTGAATGCTACACCAAAGGCATGGATGCTGATCCATATAATCCTGTGTTGCCCACAAACAGAGCGTCTGCATACTTTAGACTGAAAAAGTAAGGAATTTCCATAATGTGTGTGAATGTTTTTATGTGTGTATGGAGACTGGTTTTTTAGAAAAATGTTTCGTGATAAAATGTGTGGGAATGCTTGAAAAAGTATTACATTTCTTTTGAAGTATAAATTCTTATAACTCACTCCCTTTTATTGAATTCTTTTATTTAAGCCATTTTAAACATCCAGATGTGTGGGTTCTGTTCGTCGTGGGTTTTGTTAAGCAAAAGTCCCACCACGGAAGAATGAAATTACTCAAGACTTTATCAGCTCAAGAGAGTGAGAAGGAGCCAGAGACTGACTCCCCGAGCTCCTCCAAAACTCTTGTATTTATTGAGAATAGTCAAAGAGTCAAAGTGAAATAACCTCATAGGAATGAGTAAGGGGCATGGTGTATGTGCGGGGATGCAGGTCAGCAATTTCAGTTCGTGAAAAACAGAAACTTTATAATCTAAATTGAAATTTAGAGAGAAGGTTACAATATTGATAGTACAAACAGTTATTCTAAGCCTCAAACAATCATGAGCAGGGTTACATGTTCCAAATAATTGATAATGAAAACCCAGACCACCACAAAGTCTCTATACAATGGTCAGAAATCGTCTAAGCATGGGAAGCAGCCCAGCTGTTCCCAGCTAAGGGCTAAGTCGCAGTCTTCTGTGAGCAAGAGCAGCCTACGCTATCCACCTACGCCTGATAAGCAAAGCGTGTCCTGCCAGTCAGGGAAAGGGACGAGTGGATGAGTTAGGGTTTTCCATAAGCACAAACAGCCCTGAATCTATGACCTCGAACTGAGCAAAGCAAGCAAAGCAAGTCTCTGCTTTTTACGGTGAGGAGACAGTTTGTAGCAGATTCCTGCTAGCAAAGCAGCTTCAAGGCAACTGAGCTAAGTTCCATAGATAAGGTGGTGACTGGTATTGAGACTTTAGTCTTTTGTGCTTTTGGACATTTTGCTTTGAAGTAGCAGTATAATGACAAATATAGAAAGCATTGGTTTTGATTATACATTTCTTATGTATTTACATAAAGGTGAGAATACATAAGGGTGAGAATATGATTTGGTACAGCAATTATTACAATATCAAGGTTTGTTAACCCAAGTTTGTGCTCTCACACAGATGCTCAAACCATGCTTTTATAAGTTACTTTACGGAGGTGCTCCTCCTCTAAAACTTGAGTAATGAGGCTCTTTACCTAATTCACAGGAAAAAAAAGTCAGCTGGGTAAACATTTTTAAAATTAATTTTCCTCCATTATTTTGAAAAATTTATCCACTATTTAACATGGAGAAGTTTTATTATAGTAAACTTAAAATATGTTCCAATTTTTGTTTAAGTCATACTGACCCTTTAAATACATACTTAATGTTGAAGAGCATAAATGTGTATGGTCTTATCCTAAGCAGGGAACTGACCTATCATAAGAACTTTTAAAAAGACAAATACCATCAAGGAGGACATTCTTATTATTTAATTATTATTTGGAAATATGAATTATATTGGTGTCTGAGTTTTTACTATTTTATTTTTATTTTTTCATTGAAGTATAGTCGATTTACAATGTTGTGTTAATTTCTGGTGTACAGCATAGTGATTCATTTATACATATATTCCTTTTCATATTCTTTTTTGTTATAGGCCATTACAAGGTATTGAATATGGTTCCCTGTGCTCTACAGTAGGGCCTTGTTGTTTATCTACTTCATTATTTATTATAGTAGTTAGTATCTACAAATATTTTAAATAGCATATTTAGGTCTTTGAAACTTAGGCTGTTAATATCCAAATTAGGGCAATATTTATATTTTATAATATTTGATATGTGACAAAGAATAATTTTAAATAAATCTGCATGAACCCACCCAACTTGGTTCAAACCAGAACATTATTATTTTTGAAGCTACCTTTTGATATTCTTTTGCATATCTTGACCATTGTAACCCTCCCAGTTAAACCACTATCTTGAGTTATGTATCATTCTTTTAAATTTTTTTCTTTTTTACTATTCTTTTGATTAAAAAAGTTCATTATATGTGTATATATCCCTAAATAATATACTGTACAACTTTGCTTATTTTTGAGGCTTAAAAGTATATCGTGGTAAATGTGGTCTTCTGTGGCTTGTCTTATTTCTTTGAATAGTATATTTCTAAGATTTGTTCATATTTTGCATATAGCTGTAGATCTCTCATTTTCACTGTTATATACAGTTCCTTTTTAGGAGTATACCATTACATACCCATTCTCCAGTTGCTGGATTGTTTTTTGGTTCCTTTCTTCCTTTTCATCCTTTCCTTCTCCCCTCCCTCTTCCTGCCTCCCATCCTCCTTCCCTTCTTATTTAATTACAGTGATACTGTGAGAACTTTTATACATGTGTCTTGGTGCTGGGTCATAGGTTGTGCACATGTTCAACTTTAAATGTGTTGGTGACCAGTTGTTCTAAAGGTAGTTGTATGATTAGCAGTAAGAACACCTGTTCCATATCTTTACGAACACTGGTATAATTGGGCTTCTGAGTTTTCAATCTACAGAGTATGAAATGGTAATTCATTGTGGTCTTAGCATATTCTTATATATTTATTCACCACTTATTTAATTATTTTCTGTGAAATGCCTGTTTTGTCTTCTGGTCATTTTTCTGTTAGGCTGTTTTATTATTGGTTTTTTATTCTGGGTACAAATTCTTTAGTGTTTATTTATAGTAATTCTCTTCTCCCAATTTGTGGCTGATCTCCCTTTTCTTCTTAATGGAACCTTGATGATCAGAAATTCTTAATTTTAATGTGTTTCATTTATGGATTTTTTAAAATATGTTGGCACTTTGTAAAATATGATTTGTTAAAATAGTTTCTGTCTCTGCACTCATAACAGTCTCCTATATTTTCTTCTAAAACTTTTTATGGTTGTTTTTCACACTTAAGTCCTTTTATATATGCTGAAGGTAGAATTCCAGTTTCATGTCGTTTCATACGAATAGCCCAGTTGTTCCAGCCCTATTTATTGACTGTCCATACTTTCCCATGGATTTGCAGTTACACCATTGTCATTTGTCAGGTTTGCATGGATCTCTCATCGATCTATTCCTTACATTGATCTGTTGTCTGTTACTATAATAACCACTCCACGCTATGTTTAATGGCTACAGTGTGGTAAGAAGTCTTGATAATTGGTGTAGGACATGTTCTCTTACCTTAGTGTTCTGCAAGAATGTTGGGTATTCTTGGACTTTTACTTAAAAGTACAAATTTTAGAAGCATCTTGTCAGATTCCTTGAAAAATTTTGATTACAATTGCACTGAATTTACAGATGAGTTTGGGGAGAATTATATTGTTATGTTTTTGTGCCTTATAACAGATGAATGTGAAATTGCTCTATTTAAGTCTTTAATGTCTTTGAAGACAGTCTTGCAATTTTCTGCTTATGGATCTTGTACATCTTTTGTTAGATTTATTTGTTTTTTGTTGCTGATCTGGAGTAAAGTAGCCACTTGGCTAAACTTTCATTATTTCTAACAATGTCTCTAGATTGTTTTGAGTTTTCTTGGTGGACCATCACATCATCTGACAGTGTCTGTTTTGTTCCTTTCCACTCTAAAATTTTTAGCTTTATTTCTTTCTTATGGAACTGCACTGGCCAGAACCTCAAGTACAGTGCTGAGAAAAAGCATTGATAATGGGCATTCTTGTTCTTTGCTTTAAAGGGAGTACCATCAGGAATTACTGATTTTAGTGGACTTAGTTAAATAAAAGGAGGTGGGAAACATGCCTTCAATTGGGAAGTGAATCCCCTTTTCAGAGATTTCAGAAACAAATTTTGAAGTTTTGGTTTCACAAATGATTTTTATTAACTTCACTTTAATTTTTTTAAATTGCAGATTTGCTGTTGCTGAGTCTGATTGTAATTTAGCAGTTGCCTTGAATAGAAGTTATACAAAGGCTTATGCAAGGCGAGGTGCTGCTCGATTTGCTTTGCAAAAATTAGAGGATGCCAAAAAAGGTATTAATATTTTCCAGGTCATCATTATCTAAAAAATTATTTAATAGTTTAATTTCACTGATACTATACAAAGAATACTAGATAATCACAGTTACCTTCAGAGATTTTTGTATATTGAATAAAACTCATTTTTGCAATTTAAAACATATCTTGATATTTTGGGAAGAGAGTGCATTATTTGCCACCGATTAGATTTTGGTTCAGATTCTCAATTGACTATGTATTAGCTGTGTGACCAGGGGAAGGTTATGTGTCTTCTCTGATTTTTCAATTTCTCATCTGTAAAATAGGGATTAAAACATCTTGTTGCTTATTGTAAGGCTAGAGGTAATACATGTAAAAGCTCTTAACACATTTTTGTTTATTTGTAAGTTCTAAGCCTTTTATTATTCCATGAAATCGGTCTGTGTAGTATAAATCACAAAATCTAAATAAAACTGTTGTCTGAAAGATTGTGCTCCTTCCTGGTGTGGTGAAGTATACCTTATGATAGCAAGTATCCTTCCTAGGACTCGTGGAAGAAGGTGATATGTCACAAGGATTCTGTCAAGGTTTGGGGGATGGAGGAAGTCCAGTAAGCATAATGTTAGTATTTCTTAGTTCCTCTTAATTTTGTTAAAGGATAGTTACCTATTTGTCATATGTAGCATATGATTATTGTTTTATAGAGGTTTCTCAATACCATGTATCTTTCAAATATTCTTTATCTTCTCTTTTACTCAGATTATGAAAAAGTGTTAGAACTGGAACCAGATAACTTTGAAGCTACAAATGAGCTCAGGAAAATTAATCAGGTAAATTGTAGTTATTTAAATTAAGTGCGTTATTTGTTACTTTGGTTTTTTTTTTTTTTTTTTTTTTTTTGCGGGGAAAGGTAATTAGGTTTATTTATTTATTTTAATGGAGGTACTGGGGATTGAACACAGGACCACATGCGTGTTAAGCATGCACTATGCCACTGAGCTATATCCTCTCTCCCAATTTATTACCTTTATTTGATAAAGATTTTTGCATAGACTTTGTACTGTAGATTATGTAATATAGATTTTTTTCTAATTTTAATTCTTTATGCTATAAAGTTTTTTACTAAACACATTTGTAAGCTAGAGGTGGTATAGTGATATTAAAAATTCTTAATTATTCATTATCTAAAAAGTTGTCTGAGATCTTTAGTATCACAGTTGCTTTACTTTTTCCCAGATGACAGAATTAGTTTTTCTTTATCCCACTGGTTTTTCTTTTTTGGTTTGTGCTGTAATTTTTGTACCAAATTTTTGCTTATTTCTTTGATTTTGTAGTTTTTTAAACATGCTCTGTCTTTATGGTTTATATAGCACAAAAATGCTGATTTGTTTTAACAGTAAAAAAGTAGATATTAAATGTGAAATTTGCTGTCAAATGATACTGAACAGTTACACATTCCTTTCACTTTGCTGTTGAATCAGAATTATAATTATTTTGCCATCTGTTGAAACTTTGAGAAAAAAGTGACAATTAGGGAAAATCTGCTTTTAAATATTGCCATTACTTATTGCACATAAAATCTGTTGGTAAATATATCAACTTGATTATAATTGTGAACTATATTGTATATTTTGTGTTTTGTCCTATGTCAAATAATGATGAATATTAAATTTGAGAGCTTTGGTGATGTGGTCTCAATTACTTTATTTTTGAAAATCATTCCTAGAACAGTGTAGAAATTCAGTAAATATTTGTTGAATAAATAAATGAACAACTATTTTTATGAATACTAATTATTTTAATTGGAATAAGATACACATTACTTTTTTTTGCTTTTTATTTTAATAAGTAGAAAGACTTTGAATTAGAGTAAATAGTATTATTTTAATTATTTGAAATGTGGCAGGAATTCTAATATATTTGAATAATTCATTATTTTAAAGTCAAATATATATGCATTTTGCATTACTTGTTTTATTTTAGCTGACTGCTCTGTCTCCTAGGCTTTAACTTCCAAAGAAAACTCATGTCCGAAGGAAGCTGACACAGTGATTAAGACAACTGAGGGAGAGAAAAAACAAATTGAAGAACAACAGAATAAACAGCAGGCCATTTCAGAGAAAGATCGGGTAATCCAGAAGGATTCCAGCATATAATATATATGTTTTGCTGAGATTAATTGTAGTTTTTTGTGTTTCAGTTTTTTCTTTCCTAATGTTATATTAAACTTTAGTAGAAACTAAAATTAAATATACTAAAACCTTTGGTGCCTACTAATTAAAACTTTGAGTAATTGATGACTTAATACATAATTTAAAAAATGTATTGAAGTTTAAGAAACAATTTTTGAACATTTTGATATATTTACATACAGTTAGTTATAAATTTAACACAGAAATAAATTATAATTTGTTCTTATTTACTTTTCATTAGTTCACACTGGACTATTTCTGATCAATATTTCTTTAGAATTCTTGGGCTGAAATTTAACATATTTATAGCCTTTCATGGACCCACAGAGGATTCCTAATAAATATTTATGGAATGATTATTGATTGAATTATATCTGACTCTGATTATAAATAAATACTACAATGAAATCTAGTATACATTCCAATACAGTTTAATTTATCTTATGTTTAGGCATTTTAATGTTACTAAAGAAGGAGCTATATGGTCTGGTACTCTGTTCTTTTACAGAAATTATTTGAGTTATGAAATTCTTTTGTATGGATTCTAATATAACTAAAGAGTGTAATATTTGGGCCTATATTTATTAAAATGTTTTTTTAAATTTAAGCTTTGTCCAATCTTTAATTAGTAAAATGGTTAATGCTGCAAAGTAATATAGTAGTATACTTTTTTTCTTTTGAGTACTGAAAGGAGAACATCATTATAAGAAACAACCTAAACTAACAGATTCTAAAACATGTATCGTGAATTTTTTTTATTTTGGTTGGAGGTATGGGGATGGAACCCAGGACTTCATGCATGCTTAGCGTGTGCTCTACCACTGAGCTATTTCCCTCCCCTTGTATCATGGATTTTTAACAGTTAAAACATACTTTAATTACTGATACAATATTGATGAGTGTATTTGCAGTGTTTCTTCAGCTTTGAATTCAACTAATGTTTTTGCATATTTTAAAATTTTTATCCATACTTCTTTCCAAAATGATAGGGGAATGCATTTTTCAAAGAGGGGAAATATGAAAGAGCAATTGAATGCTATACTCGAGGGATGGCAGCAGATGGTGCTTATGCCCTTCTTCCAGCTAACAGAGCAATGGCGTATCTGAAGATTCAGAAGTAAGTAATGGTTACTTTTAATTCTTTTCAGAATGAAAATGAAATTTACCATAAATTGGCATTGTCGCTAAAGGGTGAGTTTGAATTTAATTCATTTCTCTTTGTTTACTTATTTATTTTTATTTTTTTAAATGGTGGTACTGGGATTGAACCAGGGACCTTCTGCATGTTAAACATGTGCTCTACCATGGACCTTTACCCACCTCCTAATTCATTTATTCTTAAGCATTAAAGTTAAATGAGAGAGAGATTGTGTGTGTGTGTGTGTGTTAAGTGTCGTACATATTCAGTAGATGTTAACTATTGTTAATATTTTTCCACTTTTAATGGCCTGGCATTACACAGTTTAACACCTCTTTAATTGCTTTATGTTATTCTGAATTAGTGATTTGAAAATTATTTTTAACCCCAGAACCCTTTGGGCAGAATCTTATGTGAAAGTGTATACCTATATAACAAAAGGGAGTTACTGTCATTAAAACTGCTGTTTGATTACATATACAACTATAGCTTGGTCCTGTGATACTAACCACGTATTGCTGGATGGACTCAAGGGCTCCAAGTTGGATAATCAGCAGGATAATATCTGATGACAGAAACTGTCTCTTACATTTCTTTTTATCTATTGTTATATAATCATTTACACACTAGTAACAGAATTAGAAAATCCTGTAACTATTACAGGTAGGGATTCTAAACTTTTTTGGTGCTGGAGACTGCTTTGGCTGCATGGTGTACCTTTCTCAAGATAGTATGTTTGAATGCATAATTACACATTTAGGATTACAGAAGATATCAGCTATATTGAAATACAGTTTTAAAAATATTAAAATTTGTGGTATACTGGTATATTTACTTTTAAAAATTCACTCTGCAAAATGAGAACTTACATTTAAAAAACAGGCAAGTTAGACATTTTTTTAAAGAAATATTATTGTGAAAGTTTGAATAAAGCCACTAGTATTTGGGATGTTCTTTGACAAATCTTTCATATACTAATCAGTCAGTAAGTGTGGATAGAGAATGCCCAGAAAGCAGCACAGATGATCATGTTACCAGTGTGATAATATATGGCTTCACTCTGGCATCTGAGTGACTGCTAGGTGCAGAGGTGCCTGGTAGTTGACCAGCTGTGACATAGGAGTGTCTATAAACAGGGATGCTGTGATCACATGCAGATAAACTGCAGGTTAAATTACTACTGTATATCTGAAATAGTTGTGATATCTCAAAGATACCTGTAACAAATGTAATGTGATATGAAAATATCTAATTTTTATTGCTAACAAAGTCATAGGTACTATGGTTTGTTACCTGCAGTTATAATTGAAAGGAAAGCTACATTTCATTAAAAGTTAATGAAAATAAGGATACAATATTTCTCCCATTCAAGTTTTCAGATCTCTCAAAGGATCTCAGGCTCAGAACCCCTGTCATAGAAGTAAATTTTGGTTGTATATTTAACCTCATTGACGCTAGCAGAAACAGTAAAGATGAATTATTTTGATTAACCAGGGTAAAATCATTGCATATCTTGCTAACTTATGAAAATTTTGCATTTTGCTATTTAAGAATTGTATATGATTTAAAATTGTAAGGCCTAGATTTTTAGGTTTGACTAATGCCAAGAATAATTATACCCACATTTATGAGAGCTCTAATTTATTGTTAGTCTTATTGCTTTATTTGATAATGCCATAAATGTATTATAACAAGTTAACAGTATATTTTAAATTTAAAGAACTATATGACTCTTTTTTGTATCTTTTTCTACTGTGTCTTTTTGATTCACAGTTAATATCGGAAGTTTACTACGTGGTGACTGCTGTTAAATATTATAGACTAGATGAAGAACAAGGGAAGGTGCAACTTTTCAAACAGGAGTTTAAATTGAACCAAGATCTAAAGGGGTTGTATGAGTTAGGTGAAAAAACAAGTCGAGTGTCCCAGTGCAGGTTCAAAGGCACAGGAGTGGAAACTTTCATGGTGCCTTCTGGGAAGGGCAGGTGGTCCATATGATGGCAGATATAAGGCTGGAGAGTCAGGCAAGCCCCTGACTTTGTGCTCTACAAAGGAGCTTGACTTTATCCTGAGAAGTGTGGGAGCCATGCAGTATCTTGATGGGAGAATGGTATAATCAATCAAGCAAAAAATATATTTTTTGTGTCATGGACATGCACACACACAAATGTAATTTTTCCCTCTCACTGAAAAATGAAGTAAATTCTTTTTATTATGAAACTTTTCAAACTTTTATGAAACTAACATAATAAACTCTATGTACCAGATCATCTAGTTTTCATAAGCCATATACCTTTTTTGGTCATATTTGTTTCAGCTTTTGTTTCCCTTGAATTACTGTAAAGCATATCATGAGTATTATGGTATCTCATTCCTAAAGGATATTTCATCCATAACCACAATACCATTATTTGCCAAATAAATTCACAATAATTCATTAATGTCATTGTAATATATATGAGGATCTCACTTTTTTTTTCTGTTCTTTGTTTTTTTAGATATTCTTAGCTTTTTGTTTTCGTAAAGCAATACCTAGTTAGGCTGAATTGATCATTAGTTGCATGGCTGTGTAGAATGTATGAGAAGTATCAGAAGACACGCTCTCACATATATAGTGAATTCTGAGTTTTGTATGTGTTGTTTTCCTTAAGTGATGTATACTATGGGTAAGTATCAATGAAGTTTGGTTGGAAAGTTAATGCCAGAGGTAAGTGTTAGTGTAGTGCCTATATGCAGTGAGAGGTAAAGGAGAGGCACGCTGTCAGCAGTGGTGTGCTTTTGTCCGCGCTACTCAAGTCTCATCATATTGACTCCGTCCTACCAGCAGACTCATTCCTGACTTTCCTTTAATCTGATACCTTCTCCCTCCTTACCAGATGACTCCAAGATTTGATGAGAATGAAAAATTTAAAAAATAGATGTTTTACCCTCAAACACAGATTTGGGAGTTGATAATTGAAATTTTATGCATGTTTTTTAATTTAGAACCTCAGTTTATATGAAGTTCTATAAGCTGTGTTTTTCTACTTGGTAATGTTGTCATGTTTCATAGGTATGAAGAGGCTGAAAAAGACTGCACACAAGCTATTTTATTAGATGGCTCATATTCTAAAGCTTTTGCCAGAAGAGGAACTGCAAGAACATTTTTGGGAAAGTTAAATGAGGCCAAACAAGGTACGACTATTTTTGTAACAAGCGGCACTCCCTTATCCTGTTGAGACTCCCAAGTCATAGAAGCAGAGATTTGCATAGCCTTCCCGCAGTTCAAGGATACAGAACTTAGAGATGTATGTTTTCTTTCACAGTTTAGGTTATGAATGAGTTTGCAGATCTGAAGGAATGCAACTTCCAAAGTGGGCCTGATTATCTTTTAATAGCATATAGTACAATCTGGCCAATCGCCAATTAAAATTATTGAAAAATTTGAATTATAGGTGAGAAAGGAAAAAGCAAGAAAAAGGCAAGAATGAAAAGAAAAGGAAGAGAATCAGCAACAAGGAGATGGAGGCTAGTGTAAGATCTGTAGTGGTGCCCCCCCCCCTTTCTTACTGGTTATCGTTATTTTTTCATGATCTTTAAAGTATTTATTTTATTAGTCATTTTGAAGAACCAGATTATTTCTCTTGTGTTTTTTCTTTTTATTTATTTCTACCTTTGTTTCCTTCTTTCAACTGTCTTTTGGTTTAATTTGCCTATTTTCTAACTTCTTGACTTTAATACTTACATAATTGATTTTCAGCCTATGTTTTTTGATGTGTTCTTTTAAGTCTGACAGTTTAAATCTGGCTTCAGCTGTAGACCATGCATTTTTTTTTATTATGGTAGAATATTCATAACATAAAATTTACTCTTTTAACTCATTTTTAAGTGTACAGTTCAGTGGCCTTGAGTACATTCACACTATTGTGAACCGTCACCGCTATACATCTCCAGAACTTTTTCATCATTCTGTTCTGAACACTCCCCATTTGACAGTAACACTCTATTCCCCCTTCCCTCCAGCCCCTGGTAACCAGCATTCTTCTTTTTGTCTCTGAATCTGCCTGTTTGGGGTGCCTTCATATAAGAAGAATTACACAGTAGTTGTCCTTTTGTGTCTGGCTTATTTCATTTAGCATAATGTCTCTAAGGGTCATCCATGTTGTAGCATATATCAGAATTTGATTCCTTCTTAAGGTTGAATAATATTTCTTTAAATGGAATTCTCTTAGATTCAATCTTCATTTGTTGCATTGCGCTGTCGTTTGTTAACAGTGTGAGTTTTGGTAAGTTAGATGACCTCTAGGCCTCAGTTGTATCATCTGTGAAGTGGAGTTGTAGTGAGGGTTACATGGGAATTCACATAAAGCAACTAAAATAGTACTCGGTAAATGTTAGTTCTTGTTATTGTTCACCCGTTCCCTAGCATCGTGAGTAAAACTTCTTGAGATGAATATGGGGTTACTAACTAAATATAACATGTCTTGAACTCCAAAAAGCATTTTCACTAGTATATTTCTTAATTCATTTTAGATTTTGAAACTGTTTTACTTCTGGAACCTGGAAATAAGCAAGCAGTAACTGAACTTTCCAAAATTAAAAAGGTAGTGTATTCTTTCCACCAAAATATGGTCTTGCTTTCTGAAACATAAACACATTTATTTGTTGCATAGTTAACTTGAGAATATTTTGATAATCATGATTACCAATTTATTTTCAAGGAATTAATTGAGAAAGGACACTGGGATGATGTCTTTCTTGATTCTACTCAAAGGCAAAACGTGATAAAACCCACTTATAATCCATCTCATCTTGGGTCAACTGTAAGTAAAGCCCTTTTTCTTTAATTTTTTTCCTTGTTATTTAAATATCAGTATTAAGAGTTGGAAACAAACTGGAGCGAGGGATAAATTAGGAGTTTGGAATGAACAGATACATACTACTATATATAAAATAGATGAACAACAAGGACCTGCTGTATAGCACAGGAAACTGTATTCATCATCTTGTAATAAGCAATAACAGAAAAGAATCTGAAAATTTATGTGTGTGTATATATATATACATAGGTATATATATGTATAACTGAATTGCTTTGTTGTACACCTGAAATTAACACTGTAAATCACCCAATAAAAAAATTAAAAAAAAAGTTGGAAACAAACTGTTGAATTGATAAACTCTTAAAAGAAATGTTGGAATTTCTTCCTAGGGCCATTTTTAGAATCTTTAAAAAATATTTCTTAGGAATATTGATGTAATAAAATTGGGGAAAATTGAGCTGTTCAGAGTTCTGGGATTACTTTTTAAAGTGACTTAATTTAACACTATAAATATTTCTATATATTTTCTGATTTTAAAGGAATTTGAAATAGTTTTGCATTTTGTAGTAATCAAATACTTTTTATTTCTGTTACTATTTTTATTTGAGATATCCTGTGTTGGGTTAGGTTGATCTAAAATTAGCACTTTTGCAAAAATCTGATACAGGCATTCCTTGTTTTATTGTCTTCGCAGATACTGCGTTTTTTATAGATCAAAGATTTGTGGCAACTCTATGTTGAGAAAGTCTGTTGGCACCATTTTTCCAATAGCATTTGCTTACTTAGTGTCTTCGTGTCACATTTTGCTAATTCTGACAATATTTCAAACTTCTTCATTAATATCATTCGTTATAGTGATCTGTAGTCAGTGAACTTTGTTAGTATTGCAGAAAAGATGAAAGGTTCAGAAGATGGTTAGCCTTTTTTTGCAATAAAGTATTTTTTAATTAACGTATGTATTTTTTTAAGACAATGCTATTGCACACTTAATAGAAAACAGTATAGTGTAAACATAACTTTTTTTAAAACATAACTTTTATATTTACTGGGAAACCAAAAATTTATGACTTGCTTTATTGCGATATTCACTTTATTGTGGTGGTCTGTAACTGAACCTGCAGTATCTGTGAGGTATGCCTGTACAGGCAAAACTATCCTTAAGAATATACACTGCACGCTGGTTTTGGTATGCATACTGTTTGTCATTAAGTCCGGCAAAGTCAGCTTTTTCCAGCGGTATTGAAACAGAAAGAGTAGCTGGTAAAATTCAGCAGTTTTATGCTGGAACCTTAAAATTGAATTATTTAAGGAAAATATATATAATGTGACTCAGTAGTAGTTTCTAACATTTACATAGTACTATATATAGAAATTATGAAAAATAAAATATATACAGAAAAGTACACAAGACAAATTAAGATTTAAAGAATAATTATGAAGTGAACACCCATGAAACCACCAACCCAGTCAGAAAAATTGAAAAGTATCAGCCTCCAGAAAATCTCCCTGAGTGCCCCTCCCTGATCATGATCCTCTCCCTGCCCTCAGAATTAACTGTTACCCCTGGATGATGCTTTGAGAAAAATAACAATTTTAGAAGGAAATCAGGGCAGGTATTTTTATTCTCTTTTTAGAAAAGAAGGAGGTGAGGGAAAGAAAGTGTTAAAAGTGTTTTGCGAAATTTGTATTTCAAGTTAGTAGCAGATAGAGGAATTCTTAGTTTAGTACTTGTCTAGGGTTCTTATTCTGACTATTCCTGAGCTTTTCTGAGACAGCGCTTGTTTCACATGCCAGGCATACATCTAGTTGCTTTCATACATTATATTCATTCTTACACATCATATTCATTTTCTGTTACTCTGTTCTTCACAATAAAGGTGATTAAATGTTTAATTCAGTGTGATTTTAAACTTTTATGTCTTTGTAAAACTTTGTAACAAAAATTAATTCAAAAGTTAAAAAAAAAGGTGTTTGTCAGACTTTGCTGTTCATAATTATAAAGACATTGCCATGTCGTAGGTCAGATGTCTGCTTATATAATAACATCCCATGGCCAGTATACCTGAAACAGCTTTTATAAATCTGTGGGATTCTCATCTCCCTCACTTTAAAAATCAACTTATGTTAATAGTTGTGAAAATGCAGCATAACTTTGAATCTTTTGCGGCTGGATCTCAAAACAAAATAAAACACCTCCATCAATTAAGAGATCCATTTTGAAACTGATCCAACATAAACAAAATCACTGCCCTAGTGGGAAGGGGAAAAAATTGCTGTTTATTTTTGTAATAGGTCTCCATTTTAAAAAATGGACATTATTTTAAAAAATAGAAGCTGCAGCTTGGTATGATGCGTTTAAGAGTCGGTTTGAGCCCCAATTCATAAACTTTAAAATCTTAGGCAAGTTAGCTAATCCCTGTGTGATTCTTACTTTTTCTACTTAAATTGAGAATAACTTCCAGGTTAGTTGAGATGAAAGGAAATGATGTCCATTAATGCTAAGACAGTTTCAGGTGAAAAAAATGTTAATTTCCTTTTCAGCCACATATACGTGAGGCCACCTAGTCACTGACAAAAGTGGCCAGGACATAAAGGGAGGCCCAGGAAGTGGAGAGAAAGTCCTGGGGTTCCTTTATTTAAGTGAGAGGCTAGGCCTATATCCCATGTTCAAGGACTGGCAGCCCAGAAGGATCTTCTCTAGAAAGAGTATAGGAGAGCAGTAATGGAGATCGGCTGGGGCCTGGGTTTCCCAGATAGGGTGGTAGTATCTGGAAGTTTTTCCTGATCTCTTAGTCTCTGCTAAAATATTTTATTTTGTATTATTTATTTTCATTTTCCTGTTTTCCCATATCAAAATTTCACCTTTTTACTTGATCCTTCTCCTTCTCTTTCTCCCTTTCTGTTTATTCTGTGTTTATTTTTACTGAAGTATAGTTGATTTACAGTGTTAATTTCTGTTGTACAGCAGAGTGGTTCATTTATACACATACATATTTCTTTTCATATTATTTTTGTTTATTATTTCTCTTTTCTTTTTCTTGAAATGGTCATAATAGAGAGCTAAATAAAATGTTATGCTTCAAAATCTTAATTTAAAGGAAGAGATGAATTGATCCTTTCAGATTTTCTTATATCTTTCTGTAGTGGTATCTTCTGTGTTTTACTCCTGTTACCAGTGTGCAGTCATTCCCCATCCCTCCCAGCCACTATCAGTAGCATTGAGCAGCTCTCAGTACCCTCTGGTCTACCCTTAACAGAGCTCATCCGTTAGGAAGTTCATTACTTAGGATTATGTTTACACATCTGTTGTCAAAGAAAGGATTTGGTTTTAAATGGGACTGCATTGATACAATTCAGTAATTATAGTTTTTTTTTTATATTCTGTTCTTTAACACTATTTTTTTTTTAACACTAACACATGTCTGTTCTTGGTCAATGTCTTGATAGAAAACTATTACTGGTAATATTTCTCAGCAAAGCAAAAGTTAGCTTAACATGGTTATTCTGTAAGATAGAACTGCTAACAAGATTCTGTTAACAAATTTTTAATAGCTTTTTTATTTGCATTCATCCAGTAACACTTAGTTGTCACCATTAGGTCTTATCTTAGCTATGCTAATAGAATATGTGGTTTTAACATTGAATTTAGCATATAGGTCAAAAGTTTTAATATTTACAACTTTTTGATTTAAAATTCAGCTGTATAGTTGGAATGAACACTTTAGAGTATACTGAAGGAAGTTTCTTATTAAAAATAAAAGAGTATGACATGTAAACTTAGGAAGAAATTGAAAATGTTTGACACCTGTAATGATTTGAAGTAAATAGTGAGTGCTATTTTATTAAATTAAAAACCATTATTATGGTCAACTAGTTACCAACTTTGTGAATATTATTTGGCGAATCTTTAATCCGGGCTGGTTTTATCCAGCTGCTAGATATGTGGAGGATACACTTAGGTTTTAATGTTAGTCTCTTTCATACAGAATGCTGGTTATTGTCTGGCCTCGTTCTGCTTGCCTTCAGTTAGCCCACAGTACTGCTGTCAGTTTGGTCATGTTTTCTCTTGGCTTTATTGCTTCGAGGATAAACTCCAAACTCCTTGACATGGCACACAAGTCCCTTTGTAAGCTGTCTTTAAGCAGTCTTTCAGGCCTTGTCTCCACTACTCCTCCCTTCACACCCGCCCCACTGGACTTTGCATCTTTCCACTGGCGGTACTGTACCCTCCACATTGCCACTCCTGTGACCTTTTCTGTGAAGCTCCCCTGCTGTCATTTTTTATCTTTTTTCCTCTGTGTTCTTTAAGCATTTTGTGCCTTCATCTTTTATAGTGTGTATCCCATTGCCTTGTAATTATTTATCTATGCATCTTCTTTCCCCCATTTAGACTTACTTAGGACAGGTGCCATGAATCTTCTTATTCTTTGTATTCTCAGGCAGTATGACTCCAAATTGAATTTACTTATACTGGGATGTTGGCTGTAAGAACACTGTAACCTTTTAATTTGTGACCTGAAAATTGGAAATGTTTGTATGTTGATGTAAAGAATTGATTTTAATTGTTTTAGAAACCACTCAAGAAGGTTATTATTGAAGAAACTGGTAATTTGATACAGACTATTGATGGGCCAGATAGCACTGCTGCTGCTCCAGGGCGCACTCCTGTTAGTGGAGCAAACGTACTAGCAGCCACAGGCGCTGCCAGTAAGAAGGGCTCCAGCCAAGAGGACCTCGTGCCCACAAGTGATATTCCAAAAGCAAAAGTACTGAAAATAGAAGAAGTCAGTGATACTTCAGCTCTGGAGTAAGTAGAAATTGTCTTTTTCATAATCATCTAGAATGGTAGTAATTCCGTTAGAAAATTGGTATTACTGATGAGACTTCTGATTTGTTCTCATCACCGTAATTGAACTGTCCAGCTTCACATTCTAGTTTTTTTTTTCCTTTCTTTTCACTTAGCCATAAGGGATTTTGCTGAAGGAATGATCACTAATCCTTTACCATAGTTAGGGATTTAGAGATGACAAGAGCAAGTATCTTGAACAAATTGATTTAATGCATTTTCTTTTCCAGAACTCCGGTAAATATGTTTCACTTAGTGAATGAGAATGTTTAGTTTTTTAAAAGGAAGTTACATAAACAGTGTAGAATTTAGGCATTATCATTTTTCTAGCTGTTAATACTAAGATTATTTGTGGGCTTTTAAAATTTTGTTTGGAATTTAAAAAATAGTCATGCATTTCCCTAATGAGAATATGAAAGATATGGATTAATTGTTTCCTTTGGGGTATTGAAACTTTATTCCTATATTCTTGCATTGCTACTCATCAGTCCTATTAAAAGGGTTTTTTTTAGCTTTGAATTTTAGTAGTTCTGTTTAGAGTAATATATAGATTGTATGAAAACTCTTTAAGTAGGCAGATTTTTTTTTTTGAAGGAGGAAGCATTTCTTCCTTCTTGGAACATCTTTCTTGAAACTGGTAATTCAGATAATTCAGAGTGGAAGGCTGTGTTGTGAATAAATGTGAGGTCATAACGCAGTATATAGAAATTGTTTCTCAAAAGGTGGCCAGGCTGTTAGCCCAACTGATGAGAATAGTCATTACATAACTAGCATGTGAAAATTTGTGAAAGGGCAATCTGTCTTGCCAAAAATACACATATATTATCAGCTGAAAGAATTTACTACTTGCAGAGTATAAATAGACTATGTACTATTAATAAAGTCAGAAATTAAAAAAGTCTCTATTGATGTTTCCTTATATAAACTTTGACTATTTGTGGTTCTTTTTTGATTATTTGATGCCTCTAAAACATTTCAGACCTCAAGTCAATTTGAAAAAGGATGTATGTCAGTCTTACAGTGAGAAGATTTCCGTAGAAGTAGACAAAACACCTGCTCAGTTTATCAGGACTGTTATTCCTCCAGTTCCTGCAAACTCATTTCAGCTTGAATCTGATTTCAGACAACTGAAAAATTCTCCAGATATGCTGTATCAGTATTTGAAGGTAAGAGGGAGGAAGCTAGTAGTTCTATTGTAAGTAAAAAATCAAAGAACTTCTTTTGTCACTATATAATACTAGTGTCGTATTTGTTTTTTGTATAAAATGATTGTAGACAATGCCCTTCTGTTATCCCTTGCCTGATACATATATCACTTTGATCAGACCACTTTAAATATTTGCAATATGGGACCCTTTGGAAATAGGTTCTGTGTTAAGTTATTTTAGAAAACAGAATTTAATCTAATTTCAAATACTATGACCCAAACTTAATTCTTCATCCCTTCGGATGAGGAAAGAAGCTAAAATACACTGAGTGCCTTCTGTGTGCAAAGCAATGCTTGCAATATTTAGTCAGTCATTCTTCTGAAAATGAGCTTTTATTTGCTCAAGAAAAAGAATCAAATCATATGAAATTTACCAAATAATGGATTTTTTAGCATTGTCTATTTCAAGTGTACTTACAGTAATAATCTCTTATAATTATGCAGTATATAATGTTTCCAAATATATTATATCATTCTATTTTTAAACTCTCTAATTCTTTTTATTGCTCCTTAAGGGCTCTTTCACGTTGCCTGTTTCTCTTGGGTGGTATACATCTCTCCATGAGACTTTCCTCTGACTTGAACAGAGCAATTATCTTATGGTACCTCTAACTTCCATTCTTCAATCAGAGTTACATTTCAGTGTGACTCCATTTTATTATTTAAGTACTAGTGCATTGTAGTTATTCTTTACAATAGTCTCCTAAGAATTATTATATAAATAATTTGTGATTTTGGAATAGTGCCATAGTTTAATTTTCTAACTCTCTCTATTTTTCCCAAGCAAATTGAGCCATCCTTGTATCCCAAGTTGTTTCAGAAAAATCTAGATCCAGGTGTATTCAACCAAATCATTAAAATTCTGCATGACTTTTACATTGAGTAAGTAAGTTTAGTTATACTTCATATGTAATGCTCAGCTATTTCTAGTGATTTGGGAGATTTATTCTTTTTGCTATCATATTAGTACCTCTTATATAGCAAAATTGGCTCTCTAGTAAAGTTTACTGTTGCAGAAGTTGTAAATAAATGACAATTACAAACAATAAAAGGTGAAATGATCAGGAGGAAAAGGACTTAAAAGTTTTTTTTAGAGAAGGGTAGAGTATGGAAGTGAAAAGTATCATAGAAGGTTAATAACGTCTGTTTGCCATTCCTCACATTTCAGAATGATTTAATTTTTTCAGTGGACTTACAAAACCCTTCATTTGAGCCCTTAAAATATAGACAGTATATAGGGGAAAGTGATAAATGAAGACCTTACATAGAAACCTTATTTTAGTAAGTAATTAAATGAGCTACTTTTAATTGATCACTTGTTTTTATTTGGATTATTTCAGGAAGGAAAAGCCATCACTAATTTTTGAAATCTTACAAAAGCTTTCTGAACTAAAAAGGTTTGATATGGCAGTGATGTTTATGTCAGAACCTGAGAAAAAAAGTAAGTTTTGTGAAGGAAGTTTTTTTATATCTTTTTATTCTTGTGCGTTCCTTTATTTATTCAACAAATGATAGCAAATATTTATTGAATGTTAATTATGTACAAGGTACATACAGTTAAGTCTAAATAATTATAATTAAGCTAATTAAATTGAATTATAATTAAATTAAGTAAAGTTAAACTGTTTGATCCTGACAGTAGCATTGTGAGGTATAGGTATCATTGCCATTTTCCTTTTCAAAGGAGGAAACTCAGGCACACAGAGCTAAGGAACCTGACCAAAGTTACATAGGTAGGAAGTCAGACCCAGAATTTAAACTGAGGCAGTCCGGGCTTATGATCTGGGCTCTTCTACTTGAAAGTGCGGTCATGGTGTAATGGTTGAGCTCCTGGCATGGTGGACATATACAAAGTCCCTGCCACAGGCGCATGTAACTGGGCGTGGGTGCGTGGAAGGCGTCCTTCATTCTTTAAGAGCTGATTTCCTTGAGTTTGTTTGATTTAAGCTGAATTCTCAAAAAAGTGCAGCTGAATTCTCAAAAAAGTGCAGGAGTTAGATGAAGAGGGTATGTACAGAGGTAAGAGAGCAAATTGAGCTCAGAAAATTAAAAGGAGTGCCATGTGGCTGGATTGTAGAGTTAGGGGGTAAAGAAAGGCAGGTGATGAGCCTGAAGAATTAGATCCTTTACTTAATTCTACATCACAATCTTTGGCATAAAATGTCAATTTTGGGGAACCCGAATTTAAGTAAAATCAAACTTTGGAGAAACTTCCATCATAGTTGATCCTTGAACAATGTGGGGGTTAGGGGTGCCAACCCTTCGCACAGTCGAAAGTCCGTGTACAATTTTACAGTCAGTCCTCGTACACGAGGTTCCACATCCATGGATTCAGCCAACCATGGATCATGTAGCAGCTTTTACTATTGAAAAATACCTGCTGTAAGTGAGTCTGTGGGGTTCAAACCCGTGTTATACAAGGGTCAGCTGTACTCAAGAGTTTTAGGCTATACTCTAGTTTTAGGAAAAAAAGAAAAATCATTAGAATGCAGGCATACCAGTTTTTTAGTTTTAAAAATAGCAACAGCTCAGTATATGATTTTCAGATACCTCCTGGACTAAGTATACTTTGGGCTCCTGTTTCTTCTTTGTTTTTAGCGGTGACACTGAGTCTGAATCATTAAGAAAAATACTCTTTGTTATACTTAGGGAAGTGGATCTGTAATTTAGAGAGATTCTTAATAGGATTAAACCAAAAGAAGTTTCTGTTTTGTCTTTAATCAGAAACAGTCCCTGAAATTCCCTGAAAATACTACTTACTTTTTTTTTTGTTTTTGTTTTTATTTTGGTTTTTTTTTTCCTAGGCAGAGGAGGTAATTAGATTTATTTTATTTTATTTTTTTTAAATAGAGGTACTGGGGATTGAACCTAGGACCTTGCACATGCTAAGCATGTACTCTACCACTGAGCTATACCCTCCCCTTGTCTTTCTTATTACTCTTCTGATCTCATCTTCTATCACTTTTTTCAGTTATTCTGCCCCATCGCACTGACTTTGTGTGTTTTTTTAATATAAAAAACTGCTAATCTCATTGTAGCCTCAGGGGCCTTGCATTTGACTGTTCCCTTAGCCTGGAATATCCTCCCACATGTCCTCCCCCTGCCTCTTCCTCTTTCCACCTAATAGTGTCCACTCAGAGACACCTTTCCTCCCCTGGCCTAGTCAGAGTAACTGCCCACCTCCCCTGCCTTTTCTCCCTCTGTCTTCTTACCCTGTGGTAGTTTTCTTCCTAATATGTAACTCGTTGACAATGTTTTATGCATTTGTTTATTATTTCTCTCTCCCTGATAGAATGAAAGCTCTCTAACAGCAGGAACTTTGCCTTGTTCTCTAGGCCTCAGGGCGTAGAACAGTGCTTAGTAATAATAACCTCTTAGTGTAAGTGCACTGATTGAATGGACTTCCTGCCACTGTGATGTGATAACTTCAGGCTACTCAAAGAGTGTGAGTTGGTCGTGCCAACTGGCCTGCCAACAGTTCTGTCTTGGTTGGGTCACCGCTGTCTGCTAAGTTAAACATGGGAAGCAAGAATGGTTCCTGGCATGTAACTACATATTCAGTAAATAGGAGCTGCTGTTGTCTTTTATTATTGCCATTATTGTTAACAACTGGTAGCTAATTTTAATGTTGAGGAACAGATGAACAGTAACAGTGTTTTCCAGAGTGTTGAATGTAGACCATTCAGTGGTATGAAAGATAAAGATTTTAAATGACTCATGGGCAAATCTTTTTTTAACTTTTGATAATTATGTATTTTATTACATATTATAAAAATGTGTACCTCACCTATCAAACATGATTTTGTGGATATTGCTAACTTTCAATTTATAGTAGTGATATAAAATTTTCTTTTAAAATAAAATAATTTAGGGGAGGAGAGTATAGCTCAATGATAGAGTGCATGCTTAGCATGCACAAGGTCCTGGGTTCGATCCCTGGTACCTCCACTAAGAATAATAACTAAGTAAACCTAATTACCTCCCCCCACCAAATATAAATAAATAAAATAAAATGATTAAAGTTTGGAAAACAGTTCATTGAAATATTACATAAATAAAAGTACACTTGTTAGATAGGACAAAAATCTTTTAGGTGAATGAATTATGAATTATGTATAATCTGCAAAGTTAATGTCCTTGTGGATGTAGGGGACATTTTCTTACTGCTAAAGCAAAATATTCTGGTAAGAAACATCATTGGATTGTTGTATAACTTTCTGTTCTCAGGTTGGCTTTTTAAATATCCAAATTAGAATTGGTAAATAATCCTAATGATTGCTTTACAGTGTAAAAAGTATTTAGCACGCTGAGTGCCATATCACCCGAGTCTGGGTAACAGTTGTGTTTTCTCAGGGGCACCCAAGACACAGTGGGGGGGTCAACGTGTTAACAGATTTGATTACTCTCTTTAATCTTTGTTTTACTTAGTTTTTAAAAATAGGGGTTATAATGAATTTTTTTCTTTTTCAGTTGCACATGTATTATTCAATCATATAGACAAATCAGGATTGAATGATAATTCTGTTGAAGAACTCAAGAAAAGATATGGTGGTTGATTTCCATTTTTACTGAAATTATTGTCTTTGACTTCCATATGTTAAGTTTTTTTCTATGAAAATAGTGTTGTTTTGCTTTTTAAGAAAATGAAATCATATAGGAAAAGGACTGTCTTTGGATATAAGTTAACTGTAAAGTGAATTGTGATTTAACTAGTGAGAAATATACTTAAGTGAACTATTTATAAGTCCTTTTCTGAAAATAAAAATATAAATTATGAAGTATACTTGTAAAGATCAGTGTTTTATTCTGTAAGTCATTTTAAATGTTAAGTTTAGATACATTCTTTAATGCCCCATAAGTTACATTATTTTTATATTTTCATGAATTTTTATAACCATATTGATAAGGTTGCTTCATTAGCATACAAATAAAGTTATATTTGTATCACTGCTTTGGTTTCCTAATCTGTAGAATGGGTATACTAATTGTTTCTACCTCATGGGATGATTGTGAAGATAAAAGGAATGAGACATTTTTGTGTTTGGAACAGGGCCATATATAAGTACATATCAAGTTACTATTGTTATTATTATTACAATGATGACTTCCTATAATTTGTTGGAATAAAGTACAGTGTTTAGGAAATGTCACGTTGTTACCTTACTGCAAAATAACACAGTGGTAAATAGAGTAATTTTGGATCAAACGACCTGAGTATATATATATATCTGCTGTACTTAACTTGCTTGTGCCTCTGGACACATTGCTCAACTTCTGTAAACCTCAATTTCCTCTTACGTAAAATTAGAATTATATTAAATACCCACCTCAAAGGGTCTTGGAAAGGTTAAGTGTGCTAATTCATGTAAGCATTTAATACAGTGCCTGTTACATGGTTCTTGGTTATTTTATTAATAATAATAGTGATATAATTAACATAAAGTCACAAAAGCAGAACTTTTCCAAGTGATTTCTTTCTAGAAATCTAGTTCTTCACTGGTAATAGTATCTAACTTGATAGCAACATTTAAATCATAACTTTTTTTGCATTCTTGATAGAAACACCATACCTGCCATGTATTATTAGCTTCCTCCCTGTCCTTTTTTAATTTGCACTAAGTTCAGTAAATTGATAAGAGTATACCCAAGTTCTCACCATTTCATAATTTGTGCTAATGCACTTAAGATTTTACTCCCAGCCAGCAGATCTATTATCTGTGTTAACAGAAGGCATTTATGAACACAGTACCAAAGCTCAGTTTACCTTTTTACAATTCTTCCTTAATGTTTGATCTTTATCAGTGTTCTGTTTAAAGTAACATTAAAAATTTTGGTGTTAGTGAAAATTTTGTTTGATTCATTCATTGTTCAATATAACAAATATTTGTTGAGTGTACGTATAATGCCAGGCACTGGTAGGCACTGGAAATACCAACTATGATCAAAGTAAATGTGGATTCTGCCTTCATAAAGTCTAAAATGCACTGGGAGGTACAGATAAGCAGATGCAGTGTGATAAATGCTATGACAGGTAACACCAAGGGATCATGGGAAACAGCAGGTGCAAAATACAAGCTATGTTTTGAGAAACTACTTTGGAGCATGGAGTGAGCTGGACGGTGGTAAGAAACAAAGCTGGGGGAGAGAAAGCAGGGTCCGAATCATAGAGGAAGGACAGTAAGACTTTATCCTGAGGGTCCTGGGATCTAGTGATGGCTTATATAGAAGCCTGACCGTTAGGTTTGCATTTTATAAAGCTTACTTTGGACTCCTGTGGGAAGAACAGTTGCATGGGGACACTGGAATTAGGGAAATGAAGGCAAGAGATTATGGTATCCTGAAACAGAGTGCTAGCCATAAGGATGGAGAGAATTGACCAGAGTGGAGAAATACTCAGGAAGTAAACTAGGCAAGACTTGGCCACGGATTCAGGGTCACCACGTTCAGGGCTTACCACCAACGAGCACGCATCCACATTGTAGCCTATGTGAATGGCACCCCTGGAACATAAACTAGTGCTTCCTGATTTATGCAGCCTGCTGATCCTCTGGACTAGACATTGGAGGTGGTGGCCAAGTTGAAAAGCAGAAGAAAGTGTTAAGGACCATGCCCAGATTTATTCCCTTAGGGCAGTGGTTCCATTCGCTGAAACAGACCACAGCAGGTGATGCAAATGTGAAGGTAGAAAGTTTGTTGGGATGGGTGAGAGATGGAAAACCAATTTTGGATCTCTTGGATTCATGATCCATTGGGTCATCTAAGTAGATTTGGGCTGGTAATTTGAGTTTGAATTAGAAGCATTTTGATAGTAGAGCCTCAGGATTGGTTGAGATTACCTGAGATGTGTAGAAATAAGAGGAAAGGGTGACTAGGACAGAATCCTGAGTAACACCCATATTTTTAAGCGTTGCAAGTGAGAGTCCCTGGGGCTTAAGCCTTGTTAATTTATGGGTAAATCTGGCTCTTTTTTTTCAGTCCACACAACTGAACTGTATGGGTGTTTAGCAAGCATCTCTTCCTTTGCAACACCGGCAGTTTTGGATGCTCAATCCTTACATCTTAAGTATCAAATTTCCGATCAACTGAAAGCCTGTGCTTTTTTTTTCAGTTTTCAGTTTTATTAGGTAGAATTGTTACAATTTGACTGCACATATACAATACACTGCATGAAAATACACATACACAATATACTGCACATATAGCCTGTGCCTTTTTAGAGCTGCATCTGTCTGGTATTTATTTTCATTTTGTAGGTCAGGGTTACTGGAACTAGCCCTGAAGAGATTGTTTACTCTCTCTTGCCTGGTCCACCTCCTTCCCTGAGAGTGAGAGCTCAGCCTGGCCTCAGAACACACATCCTTCCATCTTTCCTGTCACTTTACATCCTAATATTCTCCATCTTCTGTGGCTCCTCCCTTGACTGTAAGCAAGACCAGATTTCCCTCTTAGAGGAATGATCCTTTGACCCTGCCACCGTCCTCTCTGTCTCTTACTTCTAGCAGTCATCTGTGGCTACATGGTGGTGAAGCCATTGATTTTTCCCTCAGTTCCCCATCTACCCCCAATAGCATTTGACCTGGTTGAATAGCTTGGAGACATTCTGCTCTCTTGGTTCCCTCTTTTTCTCCTTTTCATTTTTATGTCTTCCATGTCAAGTCCTTAGCCTTCACCTCTCCCCTAAGAGCTGGCTGCTCAGAGAGCTTCCACCACCAACTCCCGTGGTTCCTGTCCTTTTCCCCAAGTGCTAGTCTTTTTCCCCACCAGCCACTCAGTAGCCATAACTCCTTGGTGTGCTGTTGCTGACTAGAACCCAGCATTTTTTTTTAATTGAGTTATAGTCAGTTTACAATGTTGTATCAGTTTCTGGTGTACAGCACAGTTTTTCAGTCATACATGAGTATTTACATATTCGTAGAATTCAGCATTTTAAAAGCTCGTCACCCTCACACTCCAGCAGCCCCATTCTCGCCACCTCTCATGACTTCTCTGTTCCAATGGGGCCATTGTTGGATTGGACACAAACTCAAACCTTAGCATTATTTTTGACCCCTATGTCTTTTTCCCTAACCCCTTTGCCCAAAAAGTCCAGTGAACTTTGCCCCTGCAGTGTCACACCTCATACCTGGAGGATGGCAGTGACCCCGAGGAGTCCCTGGCTATGGGATTTGATCCACCTGCACGCCTCCGCCAGCTGAGTCTGCCTTCCGTGTTGTCCTGTCACCCCTGCACATAACCTTCAGGACAGCTTGCTTCTAGTGGGGCAGGGATGGGCTTCTTTTGAACTAAATATTGGATCACACAGTTTGACAAAGGTCTTTGATCTATGGCTTTAATATTAAATTCAGGAACTGTATACCAGGCACTATGCTAGATGATAAAAAATTCAAAAATGAAAGCCACAGCCTCTGTCTTCAAGGATTTCAGAGCCTAGTCGGGGAAGCAGATGAGAATCATCAATTTCCCCTTGAAGCATGAGGATGGATAGCTTCACCTTAATTCAGCCCTAACATCAGCCCTAACATCAAGTCTAAGGCATTTAACAAGACGAGTGACATCTTTTACTTTTATATAGCAGGCCTTCTAATTTTAACCTTGTAGTGGCGAAGAGTCAGAATTCCTTACACCCCTGCTCTGAAGATGGCTGCCCTGTTTGAGCACCTCCAGTCTCTGGAAGCCTTCATTAGCTGATGCTTACTGCAGAGTTTAAAATTAAGGAAACAGCCCCTGGGTAGTTGTAGTTAATAAATCTTCATCTGCCATGTATGCCCCACTGGATGCAACTCTCATGGGGACTGTGGTTAACAGTGCAGCGGGCCAGCAGAGGACCTGGGCCTCTTTGTTCTCCTGGGCCCTTTCTATCCCAGGACCCAGGGCTGTGGGCAGCTTATCTAAGAAGACGACACTCCCTCAGTTTGTGTTGACTTCTCTGATCACAACCAGCCAGCTGGACACATGGGAGGTGGGAGACGGTCAATTTCCTCTTCTGGCTGATGGACTCAGTGCTGTGCTATTGCGGTGACTGGTGCCGCGTTGACAGTGGGACAGAGTGATGAAAGGCTCAGTGGAGGGGTTTGATGGGCGATTCTGGAGCTAGAGATGTGGGGAGCAAACAGGGAAGGTTGTGTGGAGGAGATGGGGTCTGCACAGGCCTAGAGGGACAGGGGAGATCTGGGTGGGTGGAAGAGAGGTGACGACATTCTAATGGCCGTGAGTTGCAGACAGCAAAATGACAAGGTGGGAACTGGTGTGACAGCAGCTCCCTAATGGCACAGCAAAACCCAGTCCTGCTCACTCAGGAGAGGTTGCAGGAAGAACAGTAGTGGACTTGCCATTTGCTGTGTCTCCTGCAGGATTTTATATTTTATATAATGATACTGCAGCATTTAAACTTCATGTTTTTGAAATATCAGCTGGAGAGGTCAGAGAAAAAAAATCAAAGGAAACAGACCATCATGCAGCTGACATGGATAAAGCTAAATGTTTAGGCCTCATTAGAATCCTCTTGTTAAATATCTCTTTGGGGATTAGTGTAAATGGGGAAGGTATGTCTGAGTTCTAGCAATCTAGTTTAATTTACTTCTTACTGCTTGCTTTACTGACTGACATTTAAAACCGTCAGCTTGAACACATTGATGAAGACCTAAGGCTAATGTTGGGGGAAAATGTGCTTTCATTAAAACCAGGGCCATCCCTTGGGTAGTGTGGGGCAGATGAAATTGGGATAAAATGAGCAGATTAATAAAGGTTGGGGATAGAAATAAGAACTATTGAAGAGTATGTAAAAATGTCATCAATCAAATCATAAAAGCCTCAACTGCTCATAAGTTACTGAAACACATCAAACGCTCTTCCAACCCCTGTCTGGTTGTCTCTCACTAATGAGCCTTTGACTGCAGTTGCTTCCTGTCTCAGGATGGAGGCTGGTTTGCGGAGAGCAGGGCACAGAGCAGGCACTGGGTAAATGCGCCCCGAATGGAAGGCTGGTGGGGCTCCATTCACTGCTGCATATTGTCCACGAACACCAGGCAAAAATGATTCCAAATTAATTTGACTTTGCAAAAGGAGAATTTAAAAACAAACAGCCATTTGTGTAGCCAGAGTAGTGGGAACGCATGAGGGTAGATGAGTCAGTCATTCCACTGATCGTGCGGCAGAATGGAATTTGCAGTACTGTTTAGACAAAATCTGGAATTTTGTCCCAAAGAATCAGGACTATAACAGAAGATAAGAGTTTTTATCACAACAATATGCTCTGTGTTGTATAGTTTTCTTCACACTCAGTTCTATTTGACCCTTGAAACGGTCCAGTGAGATATTTAGGGCAACTCAGGTTAAATTACTTGCCCAAAGGCATGCGAATAGGGATGTAACTCAGAAGTCAGTACTGGTTCCAGAAACCTCTATCAGGTCTCCTCTCATGGAGTCCAGTCGTGATGTAGACTTTACTGGGTCAACTTTTATGCCACAAACCATCGTGTGTGGATTCAATGGGAACCAGAATTCGTCTGCATATCAGCAGGATGTAAACACGCAATGTGTTTTCAAGAGACTGCTTTCCACAGCACATTACTTGGCTCATAAGAGGAAGTTTATAAATATGTGCTGAATAAATGAACAAATGAAACCAAGCACTACAGATTCAGATGAAGAACCCAGACGCAGAGCCTTTTAAGTTTGGCTCAAAACACTTGCCTGAACATTCAGGACCTTTTCATCCCCCACGGGGTTTATTGTAATTCTTTTACAGGATTGTGTTCAGAGAGCACCACTCTCCAAACATTTATTTTTTGAATACTAAATGAGTGTGGAAAGGGAATAGGAATTTTGTGTCTCATGAACTCTTTTATTGGTCATAACAGTTCAAACAGGCTTAGTGAAACCCTAGCTACCATTTGTACGCACTCTGTTGTGCGCTGGGTGCTATTCCAGGGCTTTGCATTTATCATCTCCCTTAATCCTAAAAACAGGCTCAGAGAGATAGGCTGTCTTGTGAAGCTGGGAGCCAAACAGAGGTTAGTGTGACTTAGACACTCATCCCCTTCTTTCTACGCTGCAGTCACTGCCGAGCGATCTTCCTGATGACACAAAGGCAGGACGGGGAGAGGCAGCCTGGCAGCTGGCGTTCTTTGGTGTTACTGCCACCCACCGGACTTTCAGAAAATAGCACGTGCATGGCAGAAAGCATACCTATGTGAATCGAAATGAAAAGGAATTTTATTTTTTTATTTTTAAATTTAATTTTTGTTTGTTGAGGTAATATTGGTTTATAACATGATGTAAGTTTCATGTGTACAACTTCTACTTTTATATACACTACAGTGTGCTCACCACCAAAACTTCAGTTTTTATCTGTCACTATACAGTTGATCCGTTTTACCCATTTTGCTCTGCCCCACCTTCCTTCCGCTCTGGTAACTACTACTCTGTTCTCTGTATCTAGGTATTTGTTTTTATTTGGTTTGGGTCATTCATTTATTTTTAAAATTTGTTTCTGTATTCCACATATGAGTGAAATCATAACTATTTGCCTTCCTCCACCTAACATAATTCATTTAGCCTAGTATCAGCAAAGTCCCTCCATGTTGTTGTAAATGGCAAGATTTCATCCTTTTTATGACTGAGTAATATTCTATTGTGTATATAAACCACATCTTCTTTATCCATTCATCCAAAAACCTAAGTGATGGGCATTTAGGTTGTTCCCATATCTTGGCTGTTATAAATTATGCTGCAATTAACACAGAGGGGTGCATTTATCTTTTTGAGTTAATGTTTTCATTTTTTTTTCAGATAAATATCCAGGAGGGGAATTACTGGATCATAGGGTAGTTCTATTTTTAATTTTTTGAGGAACCTCCATACTGTTCTCCATAGTGGCTGCAACAGTTTACATTCCCACCAACAGTGTCTGAGGGCTCCCTTTTCTCCACGTCCTCTCCAATACTTATTATTTCTTGCCTTTTTGATAACAGCCATTCTCATAAATGTGAGGTGATATCTCATTGTGGTTTTGATTTGCATTTCCTTAATAATTAGTGATGTTGAACATCTTTACAATAAAGGTAAATTGTGATGTTTTAGCAAGACATTGGCTTTTCAGAATCCATAGAAGTCTCCTTCCAGTGCGTCCAGCAGAGGTGATAGTATAATCTTCGATCGTGTTGTCCAATATGGAAACCTGGGAGGATGATATGGTGAAAGGAGGGAGTGTGGCCAAGATTGTTCTTTGGTCAGTCAACCAACAGACTGATCCTAGAGGCCTCCTCAGTGCTGTCACCGTGGTTGTTGGCTTGGGTAGTTGGTACACAGGAAAGGACATTTGTGTTTATTTGGGCCTTGTTATGAGCCATTGAATCCACTGATTTGACCTTAGTTTCCCGACATGCCTGGGAGTGTGTGGTCATGCAGGGAGGCTGTGAGGTCACTGGGACAGTGTCCAGAAAGGAGCACATCCTGAAGTCAGTGCCTGGCCATGACTGTCAGAAGGACCCCCTTCCTAGACCAAGCAGGGCTCCCTTTTCCAGTTTCACAAGGTCTTGCTAGGGATCTGCAGGGTGCATGTGAGGGAATTCTTCCTCCCCTCAGTAAGTTAGTGCATGGGACCTGCATCTAAAATAAATATCAGACTGGACTTTGAAGAGGAGAGGACGTCACAAAAATGCTGTCATTAAGAAGTGTGCAGAAATGTCTGTCTTTCCTTGGGACCGAAAGAGGGGAGGTGCATATTATATGCGTGCATGTGTTTGGCAGGAAATGTCTGAGTCTGTATCTGATACTCACCTGTTTTAACTACCACATTGAGACATACCTGTTTCTCTTCTACTTTCACTGCCTGCCAGTTTCCATCAACCGTAAATTGTTTTGATATTTACTTTATGGAGTCCATTTAAGTAATAAAATTTAGTGCTTTGCTATTTATTCTCCCTGGAATAATTGAATATGCGTGTTCTGTAACATCAGGGCAAAAACTATAATAATAATGACGTCAAGGCAGATCGTGAATTTTGGTAAAGAAGCTCTGTGGCAAAAGGCTGCCGAGGAAAATTTAATCAGTCATCCTAAGAAAGAAATGGAAAATTTTATTCAAGCCAAATTTGAGGATTATAACCTGGGAAGAGCATCTCAGAAAGCTCCGAGAACTGTTCCACCCCTTAGAAGTCCAGGCACAGTTATGTGAGTTCTTTGAGACAGAGGGCTGTACATTGGATGACGTATTATTGACAGTTCACACAGTCCAGATCTGAGCATCATCGTGTCCCCTTTCAAGGTCAAGAAGGAATGTTATCTTTTAAGAAGCTGTCTTGCTGATGCTAGGAGAATGTTGCTCTTCATGGTTGAGCAGGTATTTCTGCTGATGGGGGAGGTTTGGTCGATGTACAATGCAGATACACAGTGCATGACAGGGGGGAGAGACGAGGCCAAAGGCAGAGAAATTTTTTTATGTTTAAATGTTTCTTGTCTTGCCATGAAATATGAATTTTATTTCACAGGGCCAAGCTGAGACCAAGAACTTGTCCTAGTTGTATGGTCTTTAGTTTGATATCCCAAAGATTACATCATGTTCCATCTCTCTTTTTCACTCTTTGTGCCAAGTCCTTTGTGAGTGCTAAACATCCTCGAATTCTTTGTGCTTAGTTACTGCTCATTGGGCAGGTGGTGGTTTAGTAGGATGGCAAGAGGACCAAAGGAAAGCAGTCATCCGTTTATCCCCTTGCAATAAACAGAGACCACTGGCATGCCAGTCTTTTTCTCCTGCCCTGATTTAGTGCCAAGAGCCTACAGTCCAAGAGTCAGTGCAGTGTTGTCCCGAGAGTCTGGCAGGGGTGGAAGCTCTGCTGGGTTATAGACTTGATCTTGTCCTCGGCCCTGGCCCTGATGAAACAGCCGCCGAGGAGCGCCAGAGGGCCCCTGGCTGGATACATCTCCCCACTGGCTCACTGCAGTGCCTGGAAAACCTATTCTAGACATCTTGCAGACACAAACAGTTTTACCTTGACCTAGACATTAGTATCATTTGAATTTGAGCTAATTGGTCCATGAGCAGAGATAATTTTATCTGATAAAAACCTTACCATCCTCATGCCTTGGAGAAGAGGATTCTGAAAAAATCCAAAGGCAGGCCTTGGGAGACCAGAGCCAAGGTGAAGTTTAGGGTAATCCAGAAGTGAAAAGGGTGATCTAACTGGGTAAATGGAAGAGAAGAAAAAGGGGAGGGGCCCGTCCACACCCCATAGGCTCAGAGTGGGGCCTAGAGAAGCTGAAGTCCTGGGCTCACAGCTTGACCTGAATATCCGTGGGTCTCCCGGGTGAGTGCTCTGAGTTGGTTCAGTGCCAGGCACTCCTAACTTACAGTTCTGATTATTGTTACCTTAGTAACAGCTAGACTAAGCTGAGGGGAGAGGTGCAGTAGGACGCTATAAGGCGGCCCCCGCCTGCCTCCAGCTTTACTGCAAACCAAACAGCAAGACTGTCAGAACCCCCCCCCCCCCAAGATGCAGACTCCAGAGAGAGCACCAGACTCAAGTTGACTTACGTAGTATCTCCAGTGCTCCAGTTCTAGGGGACCATCCATCACTTTGATGCCCCCAAACATAGTCTGAGACACCTCCCTGAGTCTCCGGAAGACACCAGCCTTCTACTGGGTCCCAGCAACACCCCGCCCAGGGACTGTGCACAGGTGCACAAGTCCATTCTGACTGCTCCCCGTCCGCTTTTTTGCTGGACAGCTGCCCCAGGCTTCCCCGCCACGGCCATCTCACAGCCTCTTCTCCGGCTTCCACTCCCTTTCCAGGCCAGCTTAACGCCAGGTGTGGGCACAAGCCTCTCCGTTAGTTCTAGGGTAACTGAGCAGGACCCTGGGGTGCCTTCCAGGGTCAGACCCCTCCCCATGTCCTCTGCTCTAGCTCCTCTCTGAAATACCTAGATAATAATGCCTTGTGTATATTTCCTGAGCTTTTCAAATGCTTACAACCACCACCAAAGGGAAGAAATTAGCTACTTGATGCTGGAGCACGTGGCCCCCAGACCTCCTGGTGCTTAGGGGTTGATAGTGTTGACCGCCCTGTTACCTCCACATCAGCCAATCAGAGGACTGTGCATGAGCTGTTCACCTCCACATCAGCCAATCAGAGGACTGTGCATGAGCAGTTCACCTCCTTATCAGCCAATCAGAGGATTGTGCATGCGCTGATCACATACCCTGCGCCCCCTCCCTCACCTGGCCTTTCAATATGCTTTGCTGAAGCCCTTCAGGGAGTTCGGGGTTTTCTTGGGCATGAGCTGCCTCAAGTGCCTTGCTTGGCCCTGCAATAAACCTTTCTGTGCTCCACACTCCGACCTTGCGGTGTTTTTGGCCTCATGGTGCATTGGGCACAGGATCTTGCCCTCAGTAACACAAACATAGGTGATACTAGAAGGTGGAGTTTAACAAAATGTTACCGAGTACTTGAGGATGCCATCAGCATGACAGGCCAGAAAAGAGAACAGGTGTCCCTGCTCCTGGAGTCCACCGCTGCTTTGCACGGGCGTCCCTTCTCCGCTACCAGCCGCCCAGGCCAGCTACCCTCTTCTCAAAGCCTCTGCGGCCGGCCACTGCTCTCCGCCAAGGCGGGCTTTACATTTGAGGGCTCAGCCTCTCAGCCTGCAGCCTCTGCACTTGCTCGTGGATTACTCCTGCTTTGGGGACCTCCCTGAAAGAGTGAGTACGACCTACTTTAGATCTGCTTGACTAAAACCCAAACTGTGTTTCCCAGAACAATGGGAGAATCTTCCCAAAGGAAAAAGAAATTTCAGAAACACATAAGAATGCAGAAAACGCTTATGAGTCCTCAAGTGTTGGCTTTAATTTTGTTTGTTTGTTTTGCGTTTGTTACATTGGGCACCTGGGATTGGCTTTGTCCTTTTGGCTCACCCTAGCACCTTTTTTTTCCATCCAGGAAAGCTTGATTTGGATAATTAGTCAGTCAGCCAGTCAGAAAGCCAAAACTGGGCGAGTAGACCGTGGAGACCCCAGTCTGCAGTCTGAAATGCTGCAGTCAGGCTGCACGGGTGTTTGCTACTTCATTTTTCACCATACGTAATCTGTCATTGCTTTCACTAGAGCAAAGCAGAACAAAGTTTTCACTAACTGACCACATGACAACATTAACTACCAGGGAATGTTGAATCTAGACCTGGTAGACATTCAGCAAAAGAGAAAATCATAAGCGAATGTGGCTCCCTAGATGAACCTGGAAGATAGTTTTTTTTTTCTCCTTTTAAATTTAGTTATTTATTTTTATTGAAGTCTAGTTGATTTACAATATTGTGTTAGTTTCAGGTGTGCAGCAAAGGGAGTCAATTTATATATATGTATATATAATTTTTCAGATTCTTTTCCATTATAGGTTATTATAAGATATTGAATATTATTCCCTATTATACAGTAAATCTTTGTTGCTCATCTATTTTATATATAATGGTGTGTATCTGTTAATCCCATACTTCTAATTCCCCGCCTTCCCCTTTTAACTGTAAGTTTGTTTTCTGTGTCTGAGTCTGTTTCTGTTTTGTAAACAGATTCACTTGTATTACTTTTTAGATACCACACATAGGAGATACCATATAATATTTGTCCTTCTCTGTCTAATTTACTTCACTTAATATGATATCCTCTAGATCCATCCTTGTTGCTGCAAATGGCAATATTTCATTATTTTTTATGGCTCAGTAATATTCCATTGTGTGTGTGTGTGTGTGTGTGTGTGTGTGTGTGTGTATTTACCACATATTCTTCATCCAGTCATCTGTTGATAAACATTTAGATTGCTTCTATGTCTTAGCCATTGTAAACAGTGCTGCTCTATGAACATTGGGGTGCATGTATCTTTCCAAATTAGGAGTTTTAAGAGAGTTATAACAGATTACCTGAACTAGCTACAAATAATCTGAATTCAGGACTAAGATTTTCAACGCTTTAGTGATTAATAATGATTATAATTATATTATCCTTAACATTTGTTACAAAGAAAGCAAAGAGTTTCATTTTTGTATATTAATTACTTTTCATAGATCTGCTTTTTACTTGGAGCTGTAGTCTTATTTTTCTAAGGGATGCATTACTACCTTTGATCCAGGAGATGGCAGTGTACTTTTCAGTTTGGGACTTGGATGTGAAATCCAAGTGGATGAGAAATTCATTGGATATGAAGGTAAGTTCATGAGCCCAATCTACCTCCCATAAGCTGTCATGTACAATAGGGTGGTGCATTGTGAAATCCATGATGTAATGTGTTCATTGATCCATCACATTAAAACATTAATAAAATATCAAAGCTGAAAATAGGAATGGGATCATATAAATTCATGAAATTAATCTACTTATTTTTATCAATCAAATAGTGAACACAGTACTGTACTGGATATTCAGTGGGTAAAAGAGAAATAGAAAAAGCCATTATTGCTTTAAAAAGCTTAAAACCTAGATGTGGACTCCCAAGGCTAATAAAAATGAAACAGAAGACAGTTACATGTTAAGTGATTTAGGAGTTAGGAGAAAGGAGAGATTACTGTGGTCTAACATCAGCAAGGAGACTTCTCAGAGGGAGGTGTTAATTCAAAGGATGGGAAGGGACTTCTGGATAAAGAGTGTGGGTTAAGCACCATCAGTGTCCCCCTCTCCTCAGATCCTACTAAAATAATAGTAAAGGATTACAAATAAATAAATCAAAAACAGTAAAAAGAAAACAACAGGGCATTAGGAAATAAGATGTCAACACATTTTGGAAAGATGAAGGTGGAGAGAGTTATAAATAGGACTTGCATAAAGGAGCATAAGAAAGGTCTTTATCAAGTTGAGGAAAGTGTATTTTTCTTTTTTAATTGAAGTATAGTCAGTTACATGTGTCAATTTCTGGTATACAGCAGAAAGTGCCTTTAAATTCTATTTTTTTTTAGATTCTATTTTTCTAAGAGTTTTTTAAAAATCAAGAATGGGTGTTAAGTTTTTTCAAGTTGTTTTTAGTTTTCAGGCGTTTAATTATGAAGTCTTGGCATGGATTTCTTTGGGTTTATGCTGTTCGCGGTTTGCTCAGCTTCTTGAATTTTTAGGTCTTTTTCTCCTGGGAAGTTTGGGATGTTTTCAGCCATTATTTCTCTGAGTACTTTTTTTAGCTCTGCTACTTTTCTCTTTGCCTTGAACGTTGAATCTTTTTTTATTTTTTATTTAAAAAACCCCACAGATCCTTGAGACTGTTTTTTGAATCTCTCTTCACTTTTTTCAGATTGGGTCATTTCTAATGTTTGATTTTTCAGTTCACTGTTTCTCTCCTGTGTTTTCTCCTTCTGCTGTTAAGCTCATCCACTGAGATTTTTTATTTCAGTTATATTTTTCAGTTCCAAAATTTCCCTTTGGTTTTTCTTTATTTGTCCTATTTCCTATTTTTTTATTTGCTTGAAGAATATTTATAATTGCTTGTTGAAGCATTTTTCATGGTTGCTTTAAAATATTTGTCAGGTCATGTTAGCATCTCTGTCAAACTGGTGTCAGCTCTATTGTCTTGTTCATTCAATTTGAGTGCTTCCTATTTCTTTGTATAATGAATTATTTTATTGAAACCTGGACATTTTTGTATTGTGTATGAGATTCTGAATCTTATTTAATCCTTATATTTAAAAAAAAAACGGATTTAATCAGACACTTACCTGGCAGCGGGGGAGGGGGCACCACCACCCTGTTACTGTCAGGTGGAGGTTCTCCACTTGAAGCGGGAAGCCCCATAAAAAGGCTTCCCTTTTATATATATATATATATATATATACACACACACACATATATATAGGGCAGGACCCCTAGGCAGGGCTGCTGCTCTCCTCCCACTAGCGTCCAGTTCCCTGGCCCAGAGGCTGTATCTCACTTTTTGCTTCTGAAGCAGCTTACACCTAGAATTCTATTGGTTCCCTGAGCTCACTTTCCTTCACTCCTGATTGGTTATTACTCTCACTTCTGATTGGTCCACTTCCCTAACTTCTGATTGGTCCATTTGTAGTACTTCATTTGCATGGAGCTCACTCCTGATTGGTCTATTTTACAAAGCTTGTTCCTGGTTGGTCAACTTCTGTACTCTATTTGCATATGATGTTGCAAAGTGTAAAACTGGCAGCCTATAAAAGGCCTGTGTTACCCTACAGACGGCGTCCAGAGCTTGACGTGTTAACTCTTCCGGGCCAGCGGGCGTTCTCCAACTTTCCGAGTGCTACTTGGCCTCTTGCCCGGATCCAGGTTGCTGTCACAACTGAGCTGTAACACGGAGCTGTAACGCATTATTCGCAACACACTCTGCCTCCTAACTGGTGGGGGTGAAGGTGAGGAGTCCTCTTTACAGATGGGTCGGGGTGGAGTCCACAGATGCTGTGCTGAGAGCAGTCTTTTTACTGCGGAGTGGTGGTGGAAGTCCTCATTCTCCATCAGTCCTCCTCTGACACCATCCCAGTGCAGGGTGGGATGGGCACCTGAGTTCTACTGCGTGGAATAGTCCACTTGCCTCCTGTGGTCTCCATTAATACCGTAAAGGGTTGGGGTATTTGTTACTGGCCAGTGGGGATAAAATTCCTGTCTCCCTACTCGACCTTTCCTCCCCTTTGGATGTTAGAGCTCCTCCTTGGAGCCTTATGAGGGTGGGAATCCAGGGTTCCTTCTTGGCTTTTGCTGGTGTGGATGAGAGAGGGGCCATGGATTTTTCTGAGGTGCTTACCTGCAGGAGAAATGTTACTATCTGAGAGTTTCCGTCTCACTTGGCTGTTCCTTTCCTGGTCCTTTGGATGGAGAGAGCAGGCTTTGGGGGGAGGGTTTGCTCTGTGCCCACTGGTGTTCCTGGCCTCTGCAGCTCTACGCACGGGATATATGAGGCAAAAAGCAAGCCCAGGTAGGGGCTCCACTACTGTGTTCTCACCAAAGTCCCAAGTCGACCTGCCGCCTTCTCTTTATTTTTCAGTCTCCTTATATTTGATTTATAAATAATGTCTGGGGTTTTTAATCATACTTAGCAGGAGAAATAAGAGAGAGAGACGCCTACCAATAATTGTTTTAAATACTGTCTGTGCTTTCAAACTTAATCTCACCCAGAAGCTCAAGTTGAAGTCTGCGCATCAGGCTTGGTTACTTACTTTCCCTCATTTCCCACAGTCGGTCTTCTGTTTTGAATATTGAAACGTATTCAGACCCTCTCCTCTCTGTCCTCACTTCCACCAGCGAAGACCACGCCAGCGTCTGCTCCTAGGCTGCTACAGTTGGGAGCAACTGGTCTTCCTGCTTCCATTCTCGTCTCTACGCAATTGTTAGAGTGAACTCTGAAAACCATAAATCACTTCATGTTCCTACCCCGATGAAGAGCTTCCAAATGGTTTTCCATTGCACTTTGAATGAAATATGAATTCCTTATGCTAGTCTGTGCAGTTCCCCAACAACCTCTCCCCTTCCTATGTTTCCAGCCTCCTTTCCTCCACGCCTCTCATAAGTCAAAATGCCATCAGTCACCAGACTTACCTCATATTTCTGTCTTCGGGACTTCTCTCTCGTACCTGCCTCAGGGTGTGTACCTGCTGTTGCAAAGCCCTGAGTGCTCCCTCCCAGACCTTCACAGGTTGCACTGGTCATGTGGATTCCAGCTTAAACATCACCTCCTCCGGGAAGCCTTCCCCACCACCTTCCTTCCCCAAGTAATTTTCTGTATCAACACCTTGTTTAACTATCTCCAAAGCATTTTATCCCTAGTATTTTCTGGTATATGCATAGATGAACTAGCCAGCAGCTCTTTTCTCCCTCTGAGATATAAACTCCATGAGATCAGGGTCCTTGCCTGTCTTGTTTACTGAGATTCACTGGGGGCACAGTATCGAAATATTTTTTATTGACTAGATGACTGTAATCAACTCCCAATGAGCTAATCACATAGAAGGGATTATGTTGGGTGCAAGACAGTATTTGATATCTGACGTATCACTGAATCTGAGCACTGACGTTTTGTTGTAAACATCTTTGTCACTTCCTAAAAAGGAGGAAACGGAGGCTTGAGGAGATCCAGTACTTCCCCCAAAGTTAATGAATTTGACTCCACCAACATTTACTGAGCTTTAAAACACGCCAGGCACAGTGCGTGACACCAGGGATACAGACGTGGAAAAAGCATGGCTTTAGCTGTCTAACTGCTCACCGTCTGGAGTGGGAGACAGAGTACAAATCGCTAACTGTACTACAATGTGATGTGGGAATAAACTGTGACAAGCCTTATTCCAGAGGTGGGAACAAAACATCAGGAGAGAGAGAATTATGTGGCAAATTTAGCTGGATGGATGGATGAAGATTTTGAAAAGCTTTACAGAGTAGATGGCATTTGAGCGAGGCCCGCCAAGATGAATAGGCTTCTGCCAGGTGCAGAAAGGGTGATAAGAGCTTTCCAGACAGAGAGAAGAGGGGCTAGGGAACAGAGGGGCTTGAGAGAGCGCACATCCTGGCTGGCTGGCTGTTTGAGAGCCGACTAGACTTCTCAGCATTAAAGTGAATCTGGCGTAAGAACTGAATGAGTGGACTTTCATTTTTTTTCTGAGTTAATGAATTTCTGATCTAGTGCCAAGACTCAATAAGAGTGTGCTTTGTCTAAAAATTTTACTTCCAAAGCTTTATGTGGATTTTCCTCGTCTATTTGAGTGAACTATGGTTGTACCACGTAGAAATGGGGATGGAGCATGGTAAACTCACAGAAGCCCTGGTTGGCTTGTTCTGCAGGCTTGGTACAGGGTGATGGGCTGCAGTTAGGAGAAGGCTCTCTTACCCTCTGCCAACATGACTACGTAGTGTGAAATCCTTGAACTAGAAAATTCTTTGCCTTGGATTCAACCAGCGTAACCCTGACTCTAACCCTTCCCAGTTGGAACACAAATATAATTGGGAAGAGAAACCCATAAGACTTACTGGACATTACCATTGTCGTGAGATGTCCCTCTGTGCCAGCCAGTGTCCGTAGGGAACCCAAGGGACAGCTGTAGGGGAAGGATGGGAATGCTGGGTACTGGACATATGCCTGGGACAGAGCCAGGTGCTCTGATGTGTTTTGCATTTTAATTTTCTCAACACTCTTCTCTTAAGTTGACAGACTGACCTGCTGAGGCACATAGAGGCAGGGTGGTGTGACTGAGGTCACCTGCTAACAGTAGTAAAACTGGAATTCAAAACCAGTTCTGCTTCTAAAGCTACATCACCTCTCTACAGCTGCCTCTTGCCGGACGGTCACACAGAGATGGGGTGGTACTGAGCATGGTAGGAAAAAATCAAAGTTCACTGTGTTCGCAGCCACACTTGGGGCTGGTCCTGAAAAGAATCCCTGCCTCTGAAACCAGCTCTTGTCTTGTTGCCCTTTCCTCTGTGCTGTATCATCTACTTATGGCACTTGGAGGGGCAGAAGCATCATCTGGAAAGGCTGATCAGATTCTTGGCCAGATAAGAATGTGCAGATGACTATTTCAGGTGGCCTGCATGCTTGCTTCCTGTGGCTTGGAGATCATCAGCAAGGCTTTTTTTTTTTTTAATCAGATGACATATCACAGATGAGAACCACAGTGTGAAGGAAGGCAAACCGTGAGTCAGGCAAATGGTCTCAGGTACCGACTGGCTCAAGCCAGTCCGTTGTCCCCCATCCTTGGGGAGGCTGGTGTGATTCTTCACCAAGTTCCCTTCCTGCTCATACTCGGGGCCCTTGGAAGCAGCAAGCATAGCTCTTTGGATTCTGTCCCCCAGAAATGAGGACCACACTCCACAGGGGAGTGGCATCCTCTGATACGTTGTGAGCACTTTGACCTCCAGAGATCGAAGAGGATTGTATCTGTAGCCAAAAAAGGAAGCTGTTGTGGAGACTGTGAATAGGGGCACCACACAACCCCCCCCCAGCAATGACACGCCCATCTCCCACTCCTTGTATTACAGGCCTGCAACAAAATACAAAAGGCTTTGATTTGCGGTTCTCCATTCTGCACCAGTCAGGCCTGCAGGGGGCAGCGGAGGTGGGAGGAGGAAGGCTTTGCATCCTGGGTCCGTGCAGGACACACGGTTCGGTGCCTTCTTCCTCAGAGCTGGAAGCTGGGTGTTCGTTCCTTCACTCCCTTATGCATCAAGCGTTTTCTTCAGTGACTATTATGTGCACCTTGAGCACATCTCTAAGTGCTGTAGATTCAGTGATGAAGGAGACAGTGTTGGCTCTTTATCGTACTGATAGTAAAACCTTGCTTCCAGCATCAGGTTGACTGTCCTTGTGCATTTCGCTCTGGCCACACAAGCCTCCTTTTTGTTTTTTGAAAACCCCTTAAGCCATTGCCTGGGACTTTCTTCCTTCCTCATCCTGAAAGTCAAATGTCACCTCCTAAGAGAGGTCTTCCCCACTCAGGCTGAAGTTACTCTCTCTCCCTCCTGGCCACACACCTGCTCTGGTCATTCTGTAACCAGCATATCCACTTCGTTTATTGCAATCTTAGCATTTAACACTACCTGATTTATCTTTTTCATTTATTAGTTACTCGTTCTTTGCCTGTTTTCAAAACCTCTAGAATGTTAGCTTCTTGCAAATGGGACCTTGTCTGTTCTACTCCCAGCACATAGCTTAGTGATCATTCAGTAAATACTTGCAAATGAATGAATGACACCTTAACTGCCTTTGTGTTTACAGTCTGGAGCGGCTGCACAGCATCAGAATGTAGGCCCAGGAATCAGACAGCTCAGGGCTAATGACCCAAAGTCTCAGAACTTAAGATTCTTCCATCTTTAAAAAGGTGGGGGAGGGGATAGCTCAGTGGTAGAGTGCGGTGCCTAGCATGCACGAGGTCCTGGGTTCAATCCCCAGTACCTCCTATAAAGAAACAAATAAAGCTAATTATCACCCCCACCCCTGTCCAAAGATCTCTCCGCCTCAAACAAAAAGGAGATAATAACAGCACTTACTTCACACAGCTGATGTGGGGATACAGTGAGACAGTTCATCTAAAGTGTTTGGCACTGGGTTTGCAGCATAGTCAGTGACCATAAGTGTTGCGTTTTATTACTGTGGGGAGCAAATCTAATGAGAACACAATCAAATGTAAAGAAGGCAATAAAATGTGAGACATGGGGTGAGAGGGGAGGTAGAGAGCAGGCTGCTTCAGTGACATTGAGGGGGAGACCTGTTTCAGGCAGACTTCCTTGAGGAGCCACGTCCATCCAGTTATGCCCACGACCAAAATCAACAACCCATTTTGGAAGAGAGATGTTAGTGGTGAGGGTTCTCACTGGCATCCTAGTACTCGAAGGATCACACCTAAGCTCTCCTCCACGCACCTACAGCCCGAGAACCGGGCTCTTCATTTCAGTGGAGGCAGCAGCCCCAAAGCAGTGAGCACGCTGGGGCTAGGGGTGCCGATGAGCGACTTCATAATGTGGTGTGGCTGAGATCACTTTCTCTCATTTGGAGCCTGAGTCACGTATTGGAAGAAACATCCTAGCCCTTTATCTGCTGTCAGTTCAGATTTCATGCTTCCTCCGGTGTGCTCTATCTAAATTAAATCTCCACTCCACTGGGGAGCCTTCTGGCTTTCAGCTCCTATTTTTGAAACAGTCGTCAAGACTTGGATTTCCAGAAAAAGGGGGCTCCCGGGCTCCTGCTGTGATCTGGGCTCCCCCAGGCTCTGCCTGCTCTGCAGACTCAGCCAGACCACAGTGGATCTGAGGGTTCATTTCTTCCTGCCACTGGGAAATTGTTCAGCCGGTGACACCAGTGGTGTCTTAAAGCCAAGCCCTCATCCACCAGCAATTCCAGGACCTCTGCCACAGGCTCTGAAGCCAGAGTTAGAGTTCCAAGGACAGTGTTGAGGTTCCGCCTTCCCTGGCTCTCTTTTGGAGGAGTAAGTAGATTTCCACAATGACCCATAATAGCTGCTAGAGATCTCGGGGTGGTGGGTAGTGGATATGGGAGCTCAGATGTATGTGCTGGACTGAGATGTTGCCAAAGGCCAGCTGTTAATAGTCCTGCATCCTGTTGCTATTTTCAGTAACATGTGCACAGAACTGGGGTGGGGTGGAGGGTAACTGATGGTGCTTTTTGACTGACTATAGTTACTAGTCAGTGGAAGTTGCCCAGTGTGTTTTACAATTTCTGGGTTCGTTGTGTTGCCCATGTCATACCTTTAGTTTGATTTTTCTTTTTGCTGCAGAACACTCTTTAGTAGTTTATACAGAGAGAGAATGTGGGTGGTAAAAAAAAAAAACTATTAGTTTTGTATATTTAAAGTCTGTATAAGCGAAACAAAAAGACAACCTACAGAATGGGAGAAAATATTTGCAAATGATGCAGCTGACAAGGGCTTAATTTCCAGAATATATAAACAGCTCATACAACTCAGTAACAAAAAACAAACAACATAATCCAAAAATGGGCAGGAGACCTAAACAAGTAGTTCTCCAATGAAGACATACAAATGGCCAATAGGCATGTGAAAAAATGTTCAATATCGCTAATTACCAGAGAAATGAAAATCAAAACTATAATAAGGTATTAACTCACCAATAAGAATGGCCATCGTTAAAAAGTCCACAAATGATAAATCCTGGAGAGGGTGTGGAGAAAAGGGATCCCTCCTACACTGCTGTTGGTAATGTAGTTTGGTGCAGCCATTATAGAAAACAGTCTGGAGATTCCTTAAAAAGCTAAAAATAAACTTAGCCTATGATCCAGCAATCCCACTCCCTGGCATATACCTGGAGGAAACTCTAACTCAAAAAGATACATGAACCCCAATGTTCATAGCAGCACTATTTACAATAGCCAAGACATGGAAGCAACCTAAATGTCCATCAACAGATGACTGGATAAAGAAGTTATGATATATATACACAATGGAATACTACTCAGTCATAAAAAAGAATAAAATAATGCCATTTGCAGCAACATGGATGGACCTGGAGGTTGTCATACTAAGTGAAGTAAGCCAGAAAGAGAGAAAAATACCATATGACATCACTTATATGTGGAATCTGAAAAAAATGACACAAATGAACTTATTTACAAAACAGAAACAGACTCACAGACATAGAAAACAAATTTATTACTAAGGGGGAGAGGTGGGCGGTGGAGGGATAAATTAGGAGTTTGGGATTAGCAGATACTAACTACTACCTATAAAATAGATAAAGAACAAGGTTCTACTGTACAGCACAGGGAAGATATTCAATATCTTGTAATGGCCTATAATAAAAAAGAATATGAAAAGAAATCTATATGTATATGTGAAACACTATGCTGTACACTAGAAATTAACAATACACTGTAAACTGACTATACTTCAATACATTTTTTTAAAAAGTATTTATTTTGCCCTTAATCTTTAATGATCACTTCACAGCATATATAGTTTTTATTATATTTTCTTTCAGCACTTTGAATACTGTTCTGTTGTCTTCTGGCATCTATTGTTGCTGCTGAAAAAATTGAGCCTTGATTATATTCTGGAGACAAAGGGGAGCCTTTAGAGGGAATTGGGCTCAGATGTAATCTGATGAGTCTGCTTTTAGGAAATTGGTCTGGGCACAGTGTGCAAGATAGTTATATTAATTTTAATTGCAGAGTTGTAGACAACAGTGTATTGAATGAAAAACCATAACATACAAACATTTTATTTACAAAACCATAACTCTGACATTATATTATGGTAGAAGAATATATTAAGATACTAACAGATTTTCTTCTCTCCCTGAATTTCCTTCTGTCTCTTGTATTTAAACAATTAGTTGGTTCTGTGCTCCTTGCCATAGGGAAGCGGATGGGGTAGAAATATATAAGTGTGGGAATCTTCTTGACTTTTTTTTGGAAAAGTTTTAACTCCAAGGAACAGGGAAAGGATTCTGAAGAACAGATAAAAGTTCCTGGCCAGAAACTGAAGAGAGGTGTGATGTCTCAAAGACTAGAAAAGATAAATCTCTGTCCTGCCCCCGGGTGGGCAGAGAGGGTGAGAGGTGGTGAGAACAGAGAGAATGTGAACCCCGCTTTCCAATCAGAGCCCACAGTCAGAGCCCCGCAGAGGCAGCCAGGCTCCCGGATGCTTGGCACCAGGAAGATGTGGTCCTCGGCAGCCCCGCAAAGGCTGGGACCTCATGTCACTGCAGCATCAGTGGGACCTCAGCTGCACCCAATGTGAGCAGACAATACAGTCAGCAGAGGGAACCCTGCCCTACAACAACCAGGCGCTGGGGCAGATTCCAGGGTTGAGGCTGGGTAGGAAACCTACACTTTTCCTGTGTGTCTGCTGTTCTCTCGCACTACCACCTCACTCACGACACTGCTGACACCAGATGTGCGTCTATTTCCACCCCCACTGCCCCCTATATCAAGCAGTTTCTCCGATACCAGCTGGGTGTCCTACAATTTAACTGCCTTCTATAGACATAGCGTCAGGTCCTGCAGGTTAAGGGTTCAGTCCCAGGATACTGCCTTCCATCCGCTCAGAAGCCAATCGCAAGCAGTCAGTCCCCAGGTCACCCACGACTGTTGTCCAACTTGGCTACCAATCAGAAGTCCCCACGACTTCCTCCCATTGGATCTGAATATTGTTTGAGCTGCTCACAGAACTCAGGGAAATATTTACGTTTAGCTGTTTATTAGATAATAAAGGATACGATAAAGGATATAAATGAACATCCAGATGAAGAGGTCCAGGGGGTGAGGTCTGGGAGGGTCCAGAGCACAGGAGCTTCCTACCCTGTGGAGCTGGAGTCGGGGTGTGTCACCCTTCCAGTACGTGGTGTGGATGTGTTCACAAGTCTGGAAGCTCTCCGAACTCCATACTTTGGGACACAGACATGATCAATTACTAATTTCATTTCCAGCCTCTCTTCCCTCTCTGAGGAATGAAGGGGTAGGGCTGAAAATTCCAAGCTTCTAATCATGGCTTGGTCTTCCTGGTGACCAGCCCCCATCCAGGAGCGCCTCCCCACCCTAGTCACCTCATTGGAACAAAAGACACCGCTATCACTTAGGAAGTTCCAAGGGATTTAGAAACTCTGTGTCAGAAACCAGGGTCAAAGACCAAATGTGAGGGCAACAGATGCTCCTAGTTCTCTTCACATGCCTATTGGCCATTCGTATGTCTTCTCTGAAGAATTGCTTGTTTAGGTCTTCTGTGCATTTTTGGACTGGGTTGTTTGTTTTTTTTTTCTTATTAAGTTGTATGAGCTGCTTATATCTTCTGGAGATTAGGCCCTTGTCAGTCTCATCTTTTGCAATTATTTTCTCCCATTCTGTAGGTTGTCTTTTTGTTTTGCTTGTGGTTTCCTTTGCTGTGCAAAAGCTGATAGGTTTAATCAGGTCCCATTTGTTTATTTTTGCTTTTATTGCTATTGCTTGGGTGGATTGCCCTAGGAGAAGCTCCAGTGCTCTTATCAAGTAGGAAATTATGAGTTTTAGGAGCGCTATGCCAGGACCGGGGACAGAGACCAACACGTATTTTTTCAATTGTCTCATTGTGGTGGTGTGTCTCAAGGGGAGGGTCGAGAAGTAGAGCTTCCACTATCCCAGGAGAAGGAGGATTGAAAATAGACACTAAGCTGACTTATAAAAAAGAAAGGTATAATTTTTGGCCCTAGGGCAAAGGGACTGAGATTCATGCCTGCTACAAGGTTAATTTAGCTATAGGAACAAATATTAGTTTACGTGGCTATTTGAGTATCTGAGAGAGGCAGCTTTCTATAATTGTCCATTTGCAAATCTGGGTGGGGAGTTTAGACCCTTGACCCCAGGCTGGTGGAAAGAGTCCTGGGCTTTGAGGAGAAGCCCTACCTTACTGTCCCTACACTGCCTCCACCAGCCCTGTGACTTTGGACTAAGGTTGCCATGTAAATGCAGGACACTCAGTTAAATAATGAATTTTAGACAACAAATAATGCTTGGTACATACTAATACTAAAACATTATTTGTTATTATCTGGAATCCAAACTTACCTGAGTATCCTGTGTGTTTTTCCCCTTAGTCTGGCAAACGTCCTTTGGGCAGGTCATGTAACCTCTTGGACATCTTTAGTCTGAAAGACAAGAGTGATGTCTACTTCAGAGTTCTGCTTAGGATCAAGTGGGATCATGGCAGTGGGGTGGGGAAAGATTTCCTCAACCCTTTTAGGATCCCTGGCTGAGTATGAAAATTAAGCCGAAAAAGACAGATTAACAAGAGAAAATCATACAAATTAATGTAAGTTTCATGTGACACCGGAGGCTTCATAAGGAGATGAAGACCTGAAGAAACAGTTAAACTGAGTATTTTCATGCTGGGTTTGATGAAGAGTGGACCGTCGGGGACAGTCCTAGTCAAGGACTAGGAGGTGGGTAGAGTAAACTGGGGAAGCTTAGCAAGACTTACCGGTTAGGACTCTTCGTGGCGTCCCTTAGTCTTCGGAGATAAGGATGCTTCTTTCTTCCAGGTCAAGGGAGGGCACGCCTCACGTGAGGGTTTTTATGACCAATTTCAGGGGGAAAAGATGGGGAGAAGGTCAAAGTGACTTTCTTGCTTCTTTGGTTTTCTCCTGCTGCTTCAGCTTAAAATACTTAATAGACCAAGTTGCCGTATTTGGGGGTGGTGTGTCCTGAACCCCATCATTACTAATGGTTGGAATGATTTAGAATCTGTAGTCCTATACACTCCTAGAATAGCTCTATAAAAGTTAAGTCTGTGTGGAGTAAGACAAATTCAAGTTTTAATTCTATTTAATAGATGGGTATTCTTGGATATCTATAAAATGGGCTAATAATAGTATCTACCTCATAGCATACTTAAGAGGCTTCAGTGAGTTAATCGATGCAAGGTGCTTGGCCCTGAGCGTGGTACATTATAAGTGCTCAATAAATAATACTTGGTTACCTCTGCAGCTGTGCAAATATGATGTCATATTATCAAAGTGAATCGAGGAGACTTGGAAATGAGTCCTTGAGCAGAGAATGACTTATTGAGTGCTGTCTCTGCTCTAAGTGCTGATGGGTACAATCTTTTCTTTCCTGTTAGTCTTCAGTAGGGGACAGAAATTGCCAAATTTAGAAGGGGGAGAAATTTACAAAAATTTTCTGAGCATGTTAAGAGAAAAAGATAACGGCTTTGTGAGCATGTTTGAAGAGTAAAAAATTTCCCTGAATCTCAGCCCATTGTGTAAACTCAGAAGAAACCAACAGCCAATGCCTACATTTCCCCCCAGGCAAAAACATCCCTCATATACAAACAGTGGATTCATCGCAGCTTTAGATGTATCACCAGCCGGAGGCTACAACTCTTCCTGTTTGAAAGAAACAGACCCAATCTGGGTCACAGTATTAGTGAAGGGTGAGCTGGCCCTGCTGGATTTCTTCAGATCCCTGAGTGCAGAGGGAGGGGGGAAAAGTTAATCAAACAGAGCCTGTCAGGGAGTTTCAGGTGGGGCTCTGATACCTTTTAATACAGGAAAACGTTAAGATGTGACCTCCTAGAAAGGTAGAAAGAGCAGCTAAGTATTAGTGGCAACAGAATCGGTTTTAAACAGTTTTTTGGAGCTTGTTTAAGAAATGTCAGTATTTGTTTCGCTGCATCTCATGTACTGTCAGTGGTGACTTTTCAGGGACCTCAGAGATTTAGTGGAAAAGTGAACTGACAAGCAAGGGACTGAAGCCATCAGACCCTGCAGCCATCAGATAAACGGAAAACCCAGCGGTGCCCCCAGTCCTTCTCCGTGGCTCCCGAGCCCACCTTGACTTGAGGTGCAGAGTTCTTATGACGCACTCTCTTTCAGTCTTTCTCTCTGGTGTTTTCTTTACCAAGCTTTTCTATCCTAAAGCTTTCACGATCCAATCTCTGTGTTGCTCCCTTGTAAAGTCACTTTTAACATTTGGTAGGTTTAATTGCTGAAATAAATGTGCTTTCTCCCCGAACTGATGTGCTGGGATGTGGAATGGAGTGGAAAAGTGAGTATCTGTTTATGGCACTTGAAGAGTGATAAACAGATTTACATCTATCAAGCTGCCTAGTCTGAACTGACATATAAGATGCCCCTGGGGAATGACTGATTTTTGGCTTTTTTTTTTCACTTGAAGTACTTGTCATTTCTTTTCATTTCATTTTTCTCCAGATGCAATCAAGACACATTGGTGAATATAAAATGCACAAGTCAAACATTTCTTTAAAAAGCAACTGCTTTGAAACTATAACCCCAGAAGTCAGATGCATTTTCTCACCGTATGAGAAACATTCACTAGTGCAGAAGCCTTATTATGTAAGCCAGTCTGCATTTACAGTGGTAAACAATTCCTTAATACTATCTGTCTGATAATGAAATAGTCTTACAGGTTGAAAAATAAGTTACGCTTTCTGTAAAAAGTATATATTTCCTTCCTTTCTTACTTATGGTTCCTGTAGCTCAAAATCCAGGGTTGTCTGCATAAATTAGTTGGGATTTTTCAGTGAACCTCTTCAGATGACCTGGTTGTTCCCGAGCCTCTTCCAGTTGGTTCTTGTCTCATTTTCTCTTTCTTTTTACCAGAAAAATCATTTATAAAATATATCATGTGTTGACTGTTTCCCACTGTAGGCTCTCTGTGGTCTGGAATTTGGGGAGATGTGAATTAAGCAGTGGGAGTGGCAGCCTGCGGAATTAACCAGGCCCACGTGGTTGAGCGAGTTGATGCAACCATAACAGTGGTCTTCATCACTCCCTCTCTCCGCTTCCGTGTTCTGCCCCTGCCACCTCCTCCCACCATCCCCAGGACTTTAGACAAAGTCAGTAGAAAGAGCATGAACTTTGGCTTCAGACAGACCTGTCTTTGAATCCTGCTGCCTCCTAAGCTGTGAGACTGGTGAGGCACTGGGTCCTCTCGGTCAGGGTCTTGTCAGCTGGAACGTGAGCTGGGTGACCCTGTGCCCCGCCTTGTCTGGGCCAATCTTGGTTTAGGCTTGTGTCCTGGCATCCTTATTAATAACGTCTCCTTTCACTGTCCCGTGTCCTGAGTTGATTATACGGTGACCCTAAAAATGAGGATAATGCTTATCTTCTGTTGTCGTGGTGAGAACAGCACTTTAAGTGTCTACTGTAGTGTCTGGCATATAGGTCCTCCAGATGGCACCTTTCATTATTGGTCGTGATAAAAGAAATTTTCGCAGATTGAGATATAGGGAAGTCATTCTGGCTTGTACATGAGTTAAAGTTTATGCTAACAAAATAGCCTGTTTGTGGCCTATCAAACATATACTGTACATCTGCTTTAATCGTTAAAGAAAAGGTCACATTGATCAGAAGTAAAGAATATCCATGTTAAAAATAAAGATTAAATGTCCCTCTTCCTGGGACACCAATGCTGGTCCTCCCTTGATAAGATTCACTTCCCAGATACCAAGGCCATACTGACTTGCCATTTACGTACTGGTCTATATATATATATTTTTTTTTTGAAAGCTTGAAGAAATGTACCCCTGACTTGTTAATGTTTCTTTGTTCTGACAAGACAAGACATATGCTGGAAGCCAGGCCTCTTTGGAGCAGTGCCTCGGAGTCATCTGGGAAGTGGGCTTCCGGGCTAGTTCTCAGTTTGGCTCAAATAAAACTCTTATCCTAATCTTATTATTGATTGCTTATTGATTACTTATGTCGACAGCAGTCATGATTTGAAAAGATGCTTCCACCTGCTCTAAGTGGTTTTCTTGGTGTGGGGAGTCTGTAGAACTGAGAAGTTCATTTCTGTTTTACACGCTTGAATCCGTTTAGGTTTTATGCTTTGTTTTAGAAATGGAATTAACTCCCACCTAGGTTTTCTAGGCTCTTAGCTAACTGTAAGGCTCCCCAAATAAATTCACCAATGTCACAAGCAGGAATGATCAGTTTAGGTTGGAAAAGAGAAGAGAAATTAGGCACAATTTATTTCATTTTTAATGGGAAAAAAGTCCTGTTGAAAACAAAAACAAAACAAATCAAGCATTCCAGGGGAAGTAGAATTAATCACAGGCAGAGATTGCTTTCTGAAAAGTAATTCTCCTGAATGAGCTCTTTGGGTAGAGGCTGAATGCTGAACAGCCTGGTAACAAAATTCAGAGGGCAGAGGTCCTCAGGAAGATGCTTGGTGTATTTTAGTAGAAATGAGGGGGGTCCAAGTGATGCCTAAGGTGATACATCCTATGTGAGAAATTCTTTTTGTTTGTTTGTTTTGAAGTATAGTCAGTTTACAAAGTTGTGTCAATTTCTGGTGTACAGCATAATGTTTCAGTCATACATGTACATATGTATGTTCCTTTTCATATTCTTTTTCATTATAGGTTACTACAAGATATTGAATGTAGTTCTCTGTGCTATACAGAAGAAACTAGTTTTTCTCCTTTATATTTAGTAGTTAATATTTGCAAATCTTGAACTCTCAACTTATTCCTTCCCACCCTACTTCCCCTCCTTAACATAAGTTTGTTTACTGTGTCTGTGAGTCTGTTCCTGCTTTGTAGATAAGTTCAACAGTGTCTTCTTTTTTCTTATTCTTTTTTAGATTCCACATATGATATTTGTCTTTCTCTTTCTGGCTTACTTCACTTAGAATGACGATCTCCAGGTCCATCCATGCTGCTGCAAATGGCATTATTTTATCCTTTTTTATGGCCGAGTAGTATTCCCTTGTATAAATATACCACAGCTTCCTTATCTAGTCGTCTGCCTATGGACCTTTAGACCATTTTCATGTCTTGGCTATTGTACTTTAGTACTGCTATGAACATTGGGGTGTGTGAGGAATTCTCTATAGGGGAAATGGCAGAGGAGTTTATGGGAAAAGAAGTTTGTTAGGGAGAAAACCAAGGGTTGGACCCATCTATGTCTTTCCTCGAGTCATGAACCAGCCTCCAGACATAATACGTGCACACAGTTATGTCCCAGACCCTGGAGGAGCCCATGGTAACGTGGGGAGGTGACATGAGGTCCCTGCCTCGAGGATCACACATTAGAGAGGAGAGACTTGGACACGGCCACCCTCTGTACTGTGGTGAAAGCGTGCTGGGTATTCAGGGTGGGCTGACTGCTGCGACAAATAGCCTCAAAGCCCGCACCGACTCGCCACAGAGGCCTTTATTGCTCTCTTATGTCAGAGTAGTGAAGTGTTGGGCAGGCCATCCTCACACGGCTCCAGTGATCTCCACAGTCTTAGAGTTCTCTTCCCGATCCTCTGCACACAGTCATCAGATGGAGGAAAGAGGAAACCGGGATGCTGCACGGGAAGGCTTTTGGGGCCAGGTTTGGAAGTGGTGCCCACAAGCCACTTGTTGTAGCTTAGGCACATGGGCCCACGTGATGCTGTGGTTGGGTCGCTACTTTTCGGCGACAATTGTACACTGTGGAGAGATGCATTAGTCTCTGAATAGCCAACTGTCTCTGGCACTTCTGCCTGGAGGAGGAATGTAATAGGAGCTTAGAAGAGAGAGAGATAAAAGCTCTGAACTGTGGAAAGTCACACTGGCTTGTGACTTTAGGCGTGGCTGCAGGGAGGCCAATTACAAGGCTGCTGGGATAGGTTGGGTGTGAAAGAATGAGATGTTGGTGACAATGAGAGTCATGAAAGAGACACCATGTGTAGGACCAGGTGCGTCACAGGGACTAAGCAGAGGGAGGTCCCCTTGGCCTCTCCTCCCTAGCCTGAGGCAGAAAACAGCTTGTGTTTCATTGACCTCTGGTTTGTCCACACTTTCATTTTTTAAAATGTATTTATACAAGGTCATGGAAAAAAAGCTGAAAAATTCAAACTCTACTCTGTTCTTTTTTTTTTTTGGTGGGGGGAGGTAATTAGGCTTATCTATTTATTCATTTATTTATTTTTAACGGAGGTACTGAGAATTGAACCCAGGACCTTGTGCGTGCTAAGCATGCGCTCTGCCACTGAGCTTCCCCCCCCCCCTCCCCTCTGTGTTCTTTTATTAGACAGTAGCGGGTACACGTTAATACTATTTGCTTTACGCGTTTTGGCTAGTTGGCTTAACTATTTCCATTTCTTGCTCCAGGTATTACCTGTTAGGAGCAGCACGCCATGGGGCAGGGTAGGCTTGACGGCATCGCTGTGAGAGGGGGCGCCACTGAGCGGCATCATTGGACTAAGCTGTCTGCCCAGCGTGACAGCCAAAAGAGGGAAAGCGTATTTCAATGCATGCTTGGATATAAATATAAACAGCCCACTAGATCACAGAATTTTGTTGTTGTGTATCAGCTGGTTTTCAGAGAGGCTTGGGAGAGGTCAGCTGTGCACCCCGCGGGCCAGTCCAGAGAAAGAAGCGAAGTCACTGGGTGAAGACTGGCTGGCGTGAGCTCCTTGTGGTAGAAACCTTCCTCTTCTGTGAGACCATAGCCACGGACCTCACAACTCAGGTTTCCCTATTGTCAACGCCTTACGTTATTGTGGTATATTTGCCACAACTAGTGAACTGAGATTGACATAATCAGTTACTGTCTACATTTATCCAGATTTCCATAGTTTTTGTCTATTGTCCTTTTACTGTTTTAGGAGGCCACCCAGGATACCACATTATGCTTAGTGATCGCATCTCCTTAGGCTCCTCAAGACTGTGATACAAGTTTCTCAGACTTTCCTCAGTTTCGATGACCTTGACAGCTGTGAGGAGCACTGGTCAGATACTGGTCAGGTACTTTGTAGGCTGTCCCTCAACTTACATTTTTCTGATGTTTTTCTCATGCAGAGCTGCAATCTTCATATGTTTTAAATTAACTTACAAAGGCTGTGTCTAAACATATCTACTTTGTCTGTAGCTGTGGCTCCTGGCGTTTTAGCTTACAATTTTATAGTAGCTCTTGGTGATAGAAACGTGCCTGTCTTCTAAGAGAGATTTAAAGTATTCTCAGAATAAATATGACCATCAACTGGGAAGGAGACTGTTAAAAGGAGAGTTTAGTTTCTTTCCTAAGATGTATTATTGGTAGCAACTGTTTTATGTTTAAAAACCTCTCCCCTCAGGGAGAAAAATGGAACCACAGTAGTCAAGGTAGAACATTATGCTTATCACCTTCTGGGCTGAAATGATTGGGCTGTAACCTGAATGTGATGAAAACTTCAAAGATGAAGGAGTTGTCAGAAGTGTAACTTGTTAGAGCGTGGAGGGAAGACGGAAAGGCGTCTGAGAGGATCTCATGGCAACTCTGCTCACTCCAGGTGTCCTGGAGATGTGACAGATGTGCTGCCGAAGCAGGGCTGCGGGCTGTGGAGTCTTTCCTTGGCGCGGCCCTGGGTGTCCCTGGAAGGAGCTGGGCTCCTCCCCTACCTCCTGGTGGAGGAAAGGGGGCAGGAAGTCTGGAGACCGGCTTGTTTTCTTAGTGAAGCCGACCAAAGCTAGGCAGAGGTCAGAAGCCAGAAGTAAACAGTCCGTTAAAGTTCAAGGTGTCCAAGAGAGAAAAATCATTTCCTTTCTGCTGTGTGTATTTACAGAGAAGCGGCATGTTGGATTTGAGTGTTAATTTAAAACCAGTGTTACTTATCAAGTGCTTATTGATTTTTTTCAGATGATTTTAATGTTTTATTCTTTTCTTCTTTCAGTTTTTATTGATATATAATTGACATACAGAATTGTATAAGTTTTAAGGTGTACAGCATAATGATCTGGCTTATACACATCATGAAATGATTACCACAATAAATTTAATGAGCAGCCATCACTTCATAGATACAAAGTAAAAGGAAAAACATTTTTTTCCTTGTGATGAGAACTGTTAGGATTTACTCTCTTAACCACTTTCATATCTAACATACAGCAGTGTTGATTATGTTAACCATGTTACATATCACATCCCTGGAATTTATTTATCTTATTTCGTTTATTCATTTATTCAAACTCACACTTCTCTTTTTTTAAATTGAAGTATAGTTGATTAACAATGCTATGCTAATTTCTGGTGTACAACATAGTGATTTATTTATACACACATATATATATATATATATTCCCTTTCATATTCTTTTTCATTATAGACCATTACAAGTTCCCTGTGCTATAGAGTAGGACCTTGCTGTTTGTCTATTTTCTATACAGTAGTTAGTATCTACAAATCCTAAACTCCCAATTTATCCCTCCCTACCCCCTTTTCCCCCTGGTAACCAAAAGTTTGTTTTCTATGTCTGCGGACTCACACTTCTTGGGTATCTACCATGTGCCAGAAAATTGGCTTGATTCTAAAGATCTAAAGACGAATAAGACAGAGTGTTTTATCTTCCAAACTCAAAACCCCAGGGGGAACAGCCATTTAAACAAATACATTTAATACAGAAAGATAAGCGCTAATAGATGTATGTACAAAAAACACTAGGAGGAACTGTGCTAAGACCAGCTCAGTGAAGCTGGGGGAGGTTTGTTTCATAGCAGAGATGAGATTTGAGTTGATTAAACTTATCTTCCCTTGTCTGTCTAAACTCCTGTGAAAACCAATAAACGTAAACAATATTTACTAGTTCAGTGCTTCCTCTTAGCTACACAAACCACAGAGGACAACGAAGCCATTTCTAAACCTGGCACCCATCAGATTCACCTGTGGGGCTTAACAGGATTTCTGTGACCTTAAAACATGGAACAACTCTCAACCACACTCACAAAAAATTTAATGGAAATCACTTGTCAGATTTGACAAAAATCCAAGATCCATTCTGCTTGCGAGGCTATAGGGGGAACAGGTCCTTTTGTACGTTGGTGGTGGGAGTGCCAGCTGGTACTCTGCAGCGGGATGTGGCAATGCATTATAGGATATAAATTAAAGAAGCATTTATTCTTTGACCCAGCAATTCTGCTCCTAGAAATGCATATTTTTTTTGCTAAATTTGCTCCCCTAAACCACTGGAAATTTAAATCAGAAATGAATACAAATGGTAACCTATCTAAAATTTTTGAAACACTTCTCTAAAATAATCTCAAAGGTAAAGAAAAGTTGCAAGTCTGGTGCAAACAGCTTTTTTTTTTTTTTTTACAATCCTTTTGAGCAAGTTGCTGAAATGGTGCTCTCTCCACTCTCCATCCCCAGCAAAAGTTCACCCCGCCCCCCCACAAAAGTTCAGTGTGCATTTCGTTGAAACACGGTACACTCATCAAATCAGGGCATTTGCGTGGAAACATGACCACTGTCGAATCCCAGACCCTTCCAAGTTTTACCACGTGTCTCTCGATGTCCTTTAGAGCAAAAGGATCCCGCTGAGAATCACATGTGCATCCAACGTCAGGTTTCTTTAGTCTCCTAAAGTCTGGGACACTTCTTCTTTCCTTCCTTCACTTCATAACTTTTTAAAGATTTTGAATACTGCAGGTCAGTCATGTTGAAGAATATCCCACGATTTGGGTTTGTCTGATGATTCCTCATGATTAGATCCAGGCTGTGCACTTTTGGCAGGAATATCACAGAAATGATGTGTGTTCCTATTGCCTCTTATCAAATGGTGCATAATTTAGAGTTGTCCCATTACTGGTGATGGTGACTGAGTAAGGTGGTCCACTGTAGCTACTCTTTTCCTTTGTAATTCATATATCTGTGGGAAGGGACTTTGAAACTGTGTAAATACCTTCTTTCTTAACAAACTTTTGATTAGCTAATTAATATGATTTCCTACTTTATTCATGAATTATAATTTGTTGTATCATTACTTACTTTGAGGCTCAAACTGTCCCAGACTGGATGAGTGGGAGCCTCTGCAAACTGGCTTCTGTGTCCTTTTGAGATCGTTTCATTATTCTCGGTGTACTTCCTTGCTGTCTGGCACAAGATGTTCTAACGTTGGACTTTCCCTGCCCCAGCCCTGGAGTCAGCCGCTTCTCCAAAGATCCCTGGTTCCTTTCAGTGGAGAATGGTATTTAAAAACTAAAACGTATTCTATTCTATTCTATACCTGCTGGGGTGTCACTGCTCTCAGGCTCTCTCAGTGGACAGGTTGGGTTACGTGTGTGTTTGTGTGTGTATGAGTTTGCTTCTATGTCTGTATTTCAAAACTGAGTTCACCCTGATATCTCCGATTCCTGTCTAATATCATAGAAGTATTCTAATTTTCTCCTTATTATGTGTAACTCCATTCTCTGACACTGAGAAACTCGTCTCCCACTTTTCTTAATATAGTCATGTATTTGCTCAGTCCCCCTGGTGTAACCAGTCTCCCAGCACTGCATCTGTCCTCCTGCCCCGTGCAGGTGCTCTCCCCACTCCGCCTGTGCCTCGATGCTTACATCAGGTGGAACCACCGCGGGAAGCCATCACCTTGCTGTCCCAGGAAAAGAGCCAGTTTGAAGGGGCTCGTATTGGCCAAATATCGGACAATTTAAGCTTCAAAAAGAATGACTGTAATGAAATAAAACACTGAATACATGCAAATCTGTAAGTCTATAAAAAGACACTCAGAAAAAAGAAAACCAAAGACAAAACAAAATACCATTCATCATCTACCCCTTACTCTGAAAAATAATAATTCAAATAATTATTTGTCTTGCATTTTCAGAAGAAGATAGATCTCTTTCTCCCTCTTGATCATTCTCTCTCTCATTCATAAATATTGTCAGATAACAAATGCAGAATGAATAATAGAAATAGAAAAACCACCATATTGCAACCCCTAATGAAGTAATTGATTGAGACAAGGATCATCAGTGGATGATAAAGCCATTTTATATGTATGTGTATATATATATATATATATATATATATATATATATATATATATATATGGAAAATTGGATGCTCCAGTGCTGCTGAAGTGTTACTCCACAGATGATCTGTTGGTTTAAAAAGAAAAATAGAACTTTACAATGGAAGTATACAGCTGTCTCTGGCTTACTGATAATGGCTCAATTAAACATTAGGTACTTTATAATGTATTGCAGTGTTATTCAGCATCAGCAATAGTATCTTGCCTGAAATGTTTAACAAGAATGTAATCGAGCCTCTAGATCCAAACTCCAGTTTACATGAAATACGTGGGTGACTGGAATAAGTTAAATGACACTATAAATTCAGCAGCTGCATAAATTCAGAAAGTAGGTCCTTCTGAGGGGCAGTTGGCCTGGCCAAAGAAATGAGGGGATGAGGGGCACATTGTTCTGGGTTATAAGTGATTTAAGAGATATAACAACCAAAAGTAAAGTGGATTGGACCCTAGTAGGACTCAACTGGGAGTAGCACACATTTTTGGAGCAACTGACACAATTTGAATATGAATCAGGTATTAGATAGCGATAAAAAGTTATAATTAACTTTGTTAACTATTTAATGGTACTGACTTCAAAAGGGAAAATGTTTGTATTTTCATGGTGTCTATATAATTTATTTAAAATAACAAAAAGATTGATGAGGCAAACACAGTAAAAATGCTAACAACTATTAGTTTAGGAAATGGGTCTATATGGGTGATAATTACACTATTTTCCACTTTTCTTTATGTTTGAAAATATTCATAATTAAAAAGTTAAAAATAATTCTGATTTCTAGGTCCCAACCCAGACCTACTTGAACGAGCAACTTAGTTGGTATTTGCATTTTTTCAAGTATCCCATCTCAGTGAAGGACTGCATGAATGAATGTCTTTTTCATATGCATAATCTTCTTTAACAAATATTTATCAGGTCCTTCCTGTGTGGACCAAGCACTTTTCTAGGTACTGAAGGTTCAGCAGTGCACAAAACAGATACCCATCGAGCTGTCCATAGCTGGTCTCTTTAAGATCGTTAACTATAACACAAACCCAGAAAACTGCATAAAACAGGTGGACAGTTTAATGCATTGTTAGGCAGTACGCTCCCACCCGCCACAGGAACCAGGAGTCTTCCAGGTCCCCGAAGGCACAAAGCCTCTCCTTCCCCCCCTCATAGTATGTTTCAGAATGCTATTAAGGATCAAAGACAAAGTTCAGAACCTTGTCCTTAGGTATCACTCTCCCCTTCAAAAGTGAGGTTTTACGTTTTTCCTTTGGTTCCAAAGGTTTGTCGTCTCAAATTTTCACAAAACAGTACAACTCAGATATACATTATTAGACATACGATTTTCACTTTATAATATCAAGTCAGTGGAGTAGCTCTGGGGCAGACTCATTCCTGATTCACAGCTAATTTTGAGAACATAATATCATAAAGGATCTTCAGATGCAAACACATAGTTCTATCATGGTGGGATGAGGAAATTAAAACATTATTTAAAATAACCTCAGAGCCAGCTTCAAATGAGTAAAGACAGGTCTCCAGGGACTGTCTACAGAGTCATTATGTTACAGTGATGTTAAAAGGTGACCTGAGGCATTGCTTGTTACTTGGGGTAGTTGAATCAAAATGAAAAATAAGCTTTTCTCCTTTTTTTCCCTAACACTCAGAGAATTTTAATCTTCTTCCCATTTTATAGGATTTTTTTTCCTCTTTTAATTTAGATCTTTCAGACCCAGAGCTGAAATAGTATAAAAATGGACGATGTGTTCCCTGCCTTCCTGTTCTCAGAATGCCCAAATCTTGGTAGCAACACAGGGATTGAAAAGTAAAGATACATGCATTTCATTTGGAAGTCTCAAAGCTCTAATACAAGTGATTTTTAATGCACAATAATATACCATCTGCACCAGTCTATGTGCACTAAATAAAATAAGAAGCAAACACTGCAGCTTGGGGCACACCCCTGGAGTGTGGGGAGGGTTGGGGAGGAGCTGAGCTGGGGGGGAAAGGGTTCCAGACCAGGTGGGAATTGGGCTCCCCTTCCCACTACTCTGTTTCCTACTTGGATGGCCTCCAGCCCATCTCCACGTGGCACAGCCTCAGTCTCCTGGTGGGTAAGTGGAGGGAGACACCACTTTCTCCCAGGGATGCTTTGAGGACTAATGGTGATACTTAACCATTGCCCTGGTGCTCACTGCGGGCCCCTTGTCCTTATATCTGTCATCTCATGCATTCTTTCCAACGCAGATGCCTCATCGTGAGCAACTAGAAAATGTAGGAGACATAAGGGTTTTTTCACTTTTTAAATTAAATTAAATTAAATATTTTTGCGGCAGTAGGGAGGTAATTAGGTTATATATTCATCTACCTACTTATTTTAAGGGAGGTCCTGGGGATTGAACCCAGGACCTTGTGCATGCTAAGCACGCACTCTACCACTGAGCTCTACCCTCCTCCCTCTAAGGTTTTTTTTTTTTAAAGCATGCACTTTTGCCATTTCCATACCTCTCCCTTCCCTTCAAAGACAGGAGATATATTGATTGCATGCTGGATCCTCATTTGATAGTTTTAAATCTCTTTCAAGTTATTGAATCTCTCTAAACCTTAATTTCCTCTCATGAAAAATGGGCATTAAGATAGGGTTTTCTATTGGGCTGTTGGGAGGATTAGGTGAGATAATTCATTTTTGTTTTTGTTCGTGGTGACAAGTCTGGAGCGGTACTGAAGCCCTTGCGTCTGCGTCCCCGCTCCCTGGCTGGTGGTCTCTGCTATGCTGAGGGTTCCCCCACCTCATCCATCCTGGTGTTGAGTGAGGTGCAGACTGGTCTCTCCAAGGGAGCAGCTGGGGCTGGAGGATGACAGATTGTAGCTTCTGGCCTATGATGGAAACTCCTGCTAGAGCCCAGCTCCCCTCAGTAACACCTGGAAAATAGCAGAGAGAGATGGGGAAACACCACTGTATCACTTCTCTTTCTATCTCTCACTTTCTTTCTCTAGTCCATGAATGTCTCCCAGCTATTGCCTCTCAGCATCTTCCTCAGGGTTTAGAGCTTGACACTTCTTTTAATGAGGAATGATAGCCACATTTGGCTTTCTTTTCTCTCTCTCTCTCTCTCTCTCTCTTTTTCCCTTGTGCAAAGCCTTTGCTTTCTGGGAGAAAAATTAAAGTGTATCATGTTGTCCATCTTGGGCTGGACTTTAAATAAAAACAGTCAAATTGAAACTGAATGTCAGTAAAAGGGTTTATTTTAGCTCTGGCTCCGGGGTTTCTGAGTGTGATCTTCCTGGGCCCTTGAGGTCCTAGGAAGTGGGCTCCTCGCAGCAGGTGCACTGGCTTGTTTCTTTTTGGAAGTTTCTTGAAGGGCCTTGTTAGAAGGAATGTTCACATATTGAGGTAGGGGGAAGTCATTCTGGCTTATACATGAGTAAACTTGAATTTTATGCTAACTAGAATGGCCTGTTTGTGGTTTATCAAACATACATTGTACATCTGCTTTAATCATTAGTGAAAAGGGCGCAATGATCAGAAGTAGAGAATGTCCATGTTAAAAATAAAGATTAAATATCTCCCTTCCTGGGACGCCAGTGCTGGTCCTCCTTCAGCGACCAGACTCCCTCCCCAGGTGCCAGGGCCGTACTGACTCGTTGTGTATGTGCTGATCATATTTTTTTTTTTTTGAAGCCATGAAAGGATGTATCCCTGACTTGTTTGATGTTCTTTGTTCTGACAAGACATTAAACTGTGCTGAAAACCATGCTTCTCTGGAGCAGTTCCCCAGAGTGACCTGAGAGGCTATCTTCCAGGCTGTGGTCTTCAGTTGGGCTCAAATAAAACTCTTTTCTATTCCTATTAAAGATTGTTTATTGATTATTTCCACTGACAGCCTACTGTATCAAAAAGCCATTTGGCTCTGTTCTCAGGTTGAATACTACCTTCATTCTGTTTCTCTTCTCGGCCCTCATTCGAATGCAAGATATGTGCCCAAGAACTAGACAGACTCAGGCTGTTCTGAGGACCCTCGTCTCTGCTGAATGTCTTCTTTGCCCATTGGCCTACAGTGCTGGCACCAGCCGTGACCCCCAGAAGGCCATGACAGTTCCAGGGACTCAGTCCCCTTCCTCGACAGCATCGTGGGCGCTGGCCGCTGGCCGCTGTGGGCTCCTCAGACTCCTCCCCCCAGGCCCCCAGGAGCTGCCCCTGTGGCCTTAGCACTGTTCTGTGACTGCTCACCCCCAGTTCTCGTCCCATCTCCCTCCCTGCTCAGGTGTATTTCATCCACAGACCATTTACGATTGAGTCTGACAACTTCATATTCCCTTGAGAAAAGTATGTCTACTTTTCTCTTTGGAAAATACATTTTATGGATGAATTTCTTCCTTTTTCATTGTAAACTTCCTTGGTACATCAAATATATTGAGAAGTACAAGGCTTTGGATCTCCCTTCTGTCCCAGGGAATTAAGGTTCCCACAAGACTGCAGACTTCTTTCCCAAGCGCTCTTTGCTTTGGCAAAAACAAGAGAGAAAACAAACAACACAAAGAATCACCCTTCTCAACTAGCTGTGTGATGTACTAGCATTTCTCACTGAAAATGTGGCACAAGAATTTCTTCCCCTTTCTTACAAATATGGCAAAGTCACTGTGAAACTGTCCTTCTCTTTCTTCAAGTGAAATGAGTGTCTTAAACCTATTTGTACCTTTCTGATTACTGGTACCTGAAGTGTTTATGTATAGGCCCTTATGACCCAGTATGTGTATAACCAATACATTTCATTGGGTTCTTGTCCTTTCCCTGGGGATTCCTGTTATTCCTTCATCCATCCAATCACTCTCTTATTCTTTCATTCAATAAATATTTTCAATTCCTCTTAAGTATCAGATACAGTGCAAAGCCTATTATGGAGATACTTTGGAATATTCATGGGCACAAGCTAAAATGTTACGTTTTTTAGTCAGTTGAGTAGCTGGGTGTGGCCATGTGTCACAGGCTGGGTTGTCAAGAATTAGACTCTGAGGAGACTGGAATCCATAGGGTTTATTAGGAATGACTCACCTTCCTGGCTGAGGTCCTGTGGTATCTGCCCTTTTCGGAGATTCAGGAGACTGAGCTCTATCCCTAACAAGCTGTGTGACCTTGAACAGGTCGCTTTACCTCTCTGGATTCCGTTTTCTAAAGGCAAAACCTAGGAGAGAGGTTACATGTTCCACAAGGCTCTTTCTCATCTTAAGAGTTTAAGTGGTACCTGCTGTTTCATGGGAGGGGCATAGGGGTGACGCTGTTACTGCTCACACTTGTGTGAATACTTCATTACTTACAGAAATAGAAAATCTATCTTTATGACACCCTTATTCAGTGGGCTGGCAAGGAGACATTATTCCAATTTTACAAATAGGAAAGTGGCTTTAGAGAGCGTCTTCAGCAACTTAGGTGGTCAATTTTGCCTCAAGAAAATCGTCTTGACTGGGCATGTAAAATAGTCCCTGTGTTTACCCTGGTACCCAGTGGCTTTGGAAATAGAATCTTTGCTTGAAAGGAAGGAGACTAATGTTTACTGAGTGAGCTTACTCTGTCCAGAGCCCCAGTCGTAGGTCATTTTACCTCTATTCTCTCACTGTGGATGACCATGTTTCTGTGCTGCTAGGTTCTATCCCCATTTTACAGACGCAGGAACTGAGGTTGATAGAGGTCACAAGGGTTGCCCTAGTAAGGAGTGGAGATGAGTTTAAATTTTGGCTTCTTATATTCCAAGGCCCAGAACTGCCAGGGAGCATGAAGTTCAGCCTTCAACTAGACATTTCCAGTGGGGCCATCAAAACAGGGCTTCTCTGAAACAAGGGTAGTTTTGACCGGAGTGGCTGTGCTTTCCCAGCCCGACTGTCCCAATATCCACAAAGCTTCTTTCATGAGCTGCACACACTGTCTTTATGGAGCTTCATGGAAACTCCGTGCTAATGTTACACTTGATGATTTAATGTATCTATGCTCTGGATCCTATTTCTTCACATGATAGTCAAAACATTTTTTAAAAAAGGTATTTAAGCAGGCTAATTTATTAGTTATGCTCCCTCTGACTGCTAAACACTATCTGGTAGACTAGCTTGAAATGAAATTTATTTATCATTAAAAGAATACTGAAATTTAACCAATTTCCTGGTTTCTTGAGTTTACATGAAATCTCATGGTGTTGATATATTATTCACTCTAATATTTAAATGTTCAGTTAGGTTCAAAATAAATCATTTTGTCCCCCTTCCTAACTCTTATTTTGTCGTGAAGTTCGTCTGGCTTACTGGCTGGTTAAATTTCCCCCAGAGCAAATCCTTCTGTAACTCTGTATTACTTTTCGTCAAAATTTATAAATATGCATGGAGCAGGAGGCTGTGGGGAAAAGCAATTTGCAGTTCTTGGTAACTTTGGGCAAACCACAAACAGCATCAGAAAACTGAGAAAAGTTCAGTCTCATGAGCAAAGGAGCATGGTTGTTTATTGGAAAATCAGCGCTGGGCGTCTAACAGTCCAAAAGATTTTTTTAAATTTCCCACTGAATTCTTTTTTCTTCAAAATGTTGAACTGTTTGATTCACTGAGGAAATATATTCAGGAAGTTGCAGCTGAATCAGCTTTTTGTTTTTTTTTTTTAAAGGGAGGAGGTAGTTGATTGATTGATTGATTTTTAGAGGGGGTACTGGGGATCGAACCCAGGCCCTCCCGCATGCTAAGCATGCACTCTACCATTCGAGCTTTACCCACCTCCCTGAACCAGCTTTTTAAATGGACACTTATATGAAGTTTTATTTCCTTATTAGGAATTTTGAGCTTGGGAAGGAGCTGAGAGAAAATTTGGTTCCATCCTTCTGATAGAGGTCCCAAAGATGAAGCAGCTTGCCTCAGGGCACACAGCTGGCTGGGGCAGAGGAGGGGCGAGACCTGGTCTCTTGACTTTCCGACAGGGCTCTTGTTCCTGCTCCACACCCAGCAAGCTCCCCTCGGTAAGAAACAGGCTATTCACATGTTGGTTAGTGGAAAGTTACCACACGCTGGTGGAAACCCACACGTGGGTGACTGATTATGTATTTTTATAATGCAACATACTTGTAAGAAATTCAAACAGCATGAATGTGTATAGAAGGATATAAAAGTGAAATCCCATTACTTCTGGGCCACCTTCAACCTTACTTCCTAGAGCTCATCACCACAGCCTGGGTCTGCAGCCGTCTGGATTTCCCTGGGCACGTGTAAAACTCCTCTGTCCCCCTAAACACATAGAATGTACTTTTAAAAATTAAAATTAAATTGTCTATATGGAAATGATCTTCTGTAATTTGAGTTTTCAGGGAGAAATAGATCATGGGCTTCTTTCCATGTCATTAATATAGTCGTACCTCCTTCCTTGTGTGGTGCTCCAGTGGGTAGAGCAGAATGTATTCAATCAGTTTCTTACTGATGTAAAACGTGCTGTATTCTACTGCCAGTTTTTAAGAATTACAAATCATGACCATGGACCTTTACATTGGTAGATCACAGTACCATCTAGTCTGCCCCTCCCCTCCCCTGCAGACCCTTTACCCTTTACATCATGCAGTCTTTGCTCTGATATTTCTAGTGCTCCATCACAGTCGGCACCAGTATATGCCAGGCACAGTGCAGCGTGCAGCTCTAAAATCCCACTGAACATAATTTGTGCCCCTGTAGTATTCACAGTTTTGCAGAGCTGCAGGCTCATTCTTAAGTGACCACGAACCCATAGAAATCAGGCAGTGCTGGCTTTCAGAGGCTTGTCATTCCCGCCCGCCTTTGCCTTCCTGATCCCCTCCAGCTGCTCCTCCATGAGATCCTCCTCTTCTCTTTGAATCTTCTCTGAGGTCTTTTTTGCTGTTCACCAAATGCCCCGCCACCATCCTCCTTTTCCTTGTAACAAGTTGCGTCTGGTCCCTGAGCCCTCAGCTCCAGTCTCCACCCTGATTCCACCTCCACCGGGGCGGGAAAGCTAGAGGTGGGCAGCCGGCTGGTTCCTGCGGGAGCTAGTCCTGCGGGAGCCTGCTTCCTGACGATGGAGCGGCTCCTCCCAGTGGGTGTTGGGCTAGGGGCCTGGACTCTCAATTCAGAGCATCTGGGTCCTTCCACCTGGTCCATGACCTTGGGCAAACTCAGGGGCTTTGTGAGCCTTTGTTTCCTCACTGGTAACTCTTCCCATTTCACAGGGTTACTGTGAGAATTATATGAGATAGTGATTGTCGAGTGTTCAGAACAGTGCTGGGTGCATAGTAAGCACTCATTAAATGTTAGTTGGTATTATTATTTTCATTATTAGTATGATTAGGGTCCCATCTCCTGTCATCTCTTTAAGGACACCAATCAGGCAATTCTTCCCTGCCTCCTACCTTATCATCTTGACTCTCTACTGGAACATTTCTGCATGCAAACAGGTTGTTGTTACTCCTGTCTTGAAAAACAAACCCAAACAAGTGAAAAGGCGACTGTCCCTCCTCCCATTGTCACCAAAGCACCTGAGGGTGTTCTTTGTACTCTGGTCTCGATTCTCCTCCTTCTTTCTTGAACTTGCCCGAATCAGGCTTTTGCTTCCCCTGCTTCACTGAAACGGCTCTTGCTGCCAAGACCACCACAACCTTTGCAGTGTTAACGCCACTGAGAAGTGTCCCCTGGCTTTGCCACAGCTCTCCCCTCCTCTGTGAACCACTTCCTGGCTTGCATTCTGGGCACCGCGCCCTCCTGATTTCGCTCTCTCCCCATTTCAGTCTCCTTTGCAGGCTTCTCCTTGCTTGTACAGCATCTTATACGCTGGGGTGTTCCACAGCTCAGCTATTGGCCCTTTTTTATTTTCCATCTACACTGACTGGTGACCTCATTTGTCTCTTGTGTTTGAGGTCATCAACCTGCTGACATTCCTAAATTTACATCCCCTGCCTAGACTTCTCTCCTGAATTCCTGACTCATGTATTACCTGCCCTGCTAGCACCTACTTCCAGGGACTAGTAGGCACCACAAACGTAACACGTCAGAAACCAGACTCCTGATCCCGTCCACCCCCAGCCTCCTCTTCCCACTGCCCTCCCAGTCAGGTAAGGGCGGCTCCATCCCTCCAGGTCAGGCTCAGAACTTTGGGGTCTTGCTTGACTTCTTTTATCAGCCGGGTTGTTTGTTCCTTAAAAAGTATACACATGCAGAATCTGACCACTTCTCACCCCTACCACTGTTCTCATTCTGGTCCAAGTCACCATCGTGTCTTTTCTACGCACTCCAGATTCACGTGGTCTCCTCCCAACTGGTCCTCCAGCTCTGGACGCAACGCAGTTAAATGTGAAATGTTACATCAGATCAACTCACTCCTCTTTGAGTCCCTCCAGGAGCTTCCCATCTCACCTCGAATGAACGCTTGAGGAGTTAACAAGGCCCTACACCATCTGCCTCCCTCCCGCCCCGCTCCCTTGTGGCCTCCTTCCCTCCCTCCTGGTGAGTTCTTCTCAGTCCCATCAAGCACACGCCTACCTGGGGGCTTTGCCCTGGAGTGTTCTCCCCTTAAACATCACATTGCTCTTTCTCACCTCCTCAAGAATTTGCTCAGATGTGTCCTCCTCAGCAAGGCCTTCTTTGGCTACTTTATTAAAAATGACATCCCCCACCCCCCAACTCTCTTTCCTTCTTTTATATTTCCCTCCTCCATCGTACTGGTGGTACTTTTCATTCTCCAACTCTGTACTTACTTATTATGTTTTTTGTTGGTGTCTGAACTTGTGTCTCTTTCGTTCACTCTGGCTCCCAGAACACTGCCTGGCACACAGTGGGCACTCAATAAATATTTTCAGAATGAATGAATAAATGAATGAATGAGGAAACGGGTAAGGCAGGCAGATTGTTTTGAGGGACATGATCTTTTGCTGATTTGGAGCCTCAGTTGCAAGTTTGTACCATTAAACAGTTTTTCTCTGTTCCCCACATGCCCTAGTCCCTGGCAACCACCATTCTACTCCCTGTTTTTATGAGTTCTGGTTTGTTTAGATTCCGCATATAAGTGATATTACATCGTATTTGTCTTTTTCTGTCTGGTTTATCTCACTTAGCTTGGTATCTTCAAGCTCCATTTCACATTGTCACGAATGACAGGATTTCCTTCTTTCTCATGGCTGAATAATATATATACAACATGATACATGCAATATATCATATAATACAACATTTCCTTTACCATTCATGTTTATGTTCACTTAGGTGCTTCTGACTTATCATTTGATGATTCAGCCAACAATGTCCAGTGGCATTAAAGCAGGACTGTGTTCTGCACCCCTTTTTGGTAGAAGTTGAATATTTGGAACTGGTTTTGGTTAATTTAGATGCCTGTCCATTGGCCACAGAAAACAGTTGAATGCGTTTCTCCCTCCCTCTACACTAATGTTAATGTCACAACCTGGAAGTGGCCTCTGGGTGATGCATCCTGTGATCAGACCACTAACAGAAGAACTAGTCTTAGGTCAACTATTTTACAATTAAAATAATTCTTATGTGGCTGTTCTCCAAAAGTAGGGATTCTAAATTTAATAATTCCACTCAACCAGCTAATTTTAAAAATTTATTTAAAGCAGTGGCATCCCAATTCTTTTAATTACCTGTCTCATTAGTGAAAAAGTGAGTCAGCATGCTCTCCCAATCCATGTAGATTTATTTATAAATTCTATACATGAGCTATTATATTCTATACATGAGCTATTATATATTATATATTGCCTATATTATAATGCATACATAAAATGGCAATTTAAAAGGATGGATAAGATGTGATTTTTTTTCTTATTTCATTCGTTAATAGAACAATATCACTCCATTATGATAACAAATGTTCTGGCTCCTGCCTTTTAAAAATGCCTTGCTACTCCTGATGGCTTCATGTTTCCATTAGCTAATATCAAAGGCACAATAAAAACTCAAGGCAAGTTTCAAAATTAACAAGAGTCGAGGGTAATCCATATTTTAAATAGTCTTTGTATTAATTTTAAATTTGGAGATTGACTTTTTGTCAGATTCGATCAGATCCTTGTTTTACCTCATAATGCAGGTCATAAAAAGCTTGTTATGTTCTAAGAATCAAAGGCGTGCAGACTCTGCCATTTTCTTTCTGTTGCTTGTGCTAATCACTGAGATTTCTTTAACCCTCTCCATCTTGTGAAAGTTAGTGTAGTTGAAACTGGATGCTACAACATATATAGCCATTTAATTAGGCATGTCTGAATTCTAGCGTGTGTCCATTTGGTGAAAGTGAACAAAAACATGTCAACTTTCTACCTAGGGAACTACCACTTTTCCCCAAAGACACCCAGAGAACAACGGTGGGATAGGGGTGGGAGGTGGGGAGTCCAGCAGGTAACATCTAGCAAGCTGACCAAGCAGGTAAGGTGCCAGGGTCAACTGGAATATTTAAATGGTATTAAAGCTTCACTTCTTTCATACGCTGCAAGTTAACATGACATTGTAAACTGACTATACTTAAAAAAAGGGGGAAAATTAAAAAAAGAAGCTTGATTCTTTTCATGTGGTAACATCTAAATTCTAATATTTTCTTCCTGCGTGGCAGTCTTACATGGCCCCTACAGTGTGCAGACTCCGCCAGAGAGATATTTGCTACTAAGTCATCCTAGGAAGTTCACTGGGAACCAGTGCTGCTCACAAATGGATGTCCTAGTTGAGAGTCAGGCATTTGCACCAGACCTCCACAAGTCTGCTTTTCCTATACATCATCTGTACTGTTAGTTAATTAATATTGACATCTATATTAATTTACTTTTAAAACACAAGTTTTTATTTAAAAAGGAAACGTGTCATTGGCATGAATGGAATAAAGAAGTAACCTCTGGTACGTTCTAGCCTTTCAGGGAGTCAACAGTGGTCACGTGGATGCGTGGATGACATTCTTACACCAAAAAGATCCATTTAGATTTTGTCATATGAGCCTCCGCTTTAGAAGACGTATCAAATGATCTTTGGTTGCTCTGTGGCTATCCAACATCTCCATCTGCTTGTTTTTTTACATAAAAATTTCATCAACCCAATCAAATTAGCTCTATTTGACTTTCCATCTTAATATGTAGCAGAAACATGAAACACTACACACTGCCATCTAGAGGGCATGAAATACATCAGTGATTTCCCACTGGTGTTTTGACTCCAGGCAGCCTTCAGGGCATCTTTTGAGGTGGATCTCCCTTCCATCCCACCTTGACTTGATGCTTCCCTTCTGACTGTTGTGGTACAAAATGTCAGCCTATAACATATACTGGGCTTCATCTCTAAGATCGTGCACATTCGCAGGTTTTGTAAAGTCTCTTAACCATATAGTAAGAAAGGTCACTTAACAATGAGACAGTTAACATGTTTCCTCCCCATGAATGAGGTTTGATGTAAAAAGAAGCAAAAAATTGTGCCAGAAATAAATTACCAGCTTATAAGCATGTTTATTAAATGCATCATACTTGGAGCACCAGATGTGAGAAAGACAAAGGCTAAATGCCAGCAGCAGGGTTGCTAAGTAAATTATTTGGCTTGTTGCTTGTAATGAGAGGCTGCACTGGGTGGGAGTTGCCATGAAATTGCATGTTTCTGCTGTTTTGTTCCTCAATGAACCGTGATCAACTCTAGGAATTGTTTGGATAAATTTCCCCCTTGGTGTTGATAGAAAAGATAATTCTCTCTAAAAGAAAACCTTTATAAGCCCCAACATACTTTTTTCTGTGTTTACAATTCTTATGCCTTCATTTTTGGTTGTTGCAGAGCAACAAATAAGTGAAACTGATCAGTAAATGGATCAAGTAGAATTTATGATTACCCCCAATTCTCTCCTTTCCTCGTACTTTGCAAAAAAAAAGAAAAACAAAACTGTTGGTTTGATTTATGCTCAAGACTTAGAATGAGCAGAAGGAAGAGCCTAGAAAGACGGTGCTGTTTTGTTAGCGTTTCCAAATCATATTTCTGTTGCAGAAATAGGCAAATCTTACAATAAAGCTGCTGATTTGATTAGGAAGAGTACTAATTACACACTGGAGCGACACCCTCACACGCAATCTCCTATTCATAGATCTGGCATTCTTCCCATTTCTTGTTTAGAATACCATGTTCTGGCTCGGTTGAGAAGAATACGTCATTTGAAGCTCCAGTACACAGTTCTGTGCGGGGTGTCCATTCGAGCAAGCAGCTATCCTTTGAAAATTGCCTTTATTGCTCAAGGCTCCCAATTTTGCAGTCAGGAGGTTGTATAAAATCAATTAAGTAAGAGGATCTCTAGATAATCAGCTCGGAGAACTGCTGCCCCAGCTGTGAGTATTTGCCGACTGTGGCAGCTTCCTCCTTTGTCCCTGTGTCACTCGTGCCCACGCGTTAGCCTTCCCCTCCTGGCAGCAGTGTAGGGACCTGCCCCGCCTCCTCTGCTTCTTTTCTTCCAGCTGGTTCAGCCGAGGCCGCCATCTCCCTGAGTTTTACCCTGGCTCCCACTCTCAGGAGATGCCGGGAGAATGTCCTGCTGGGTTAAAAGGTTGTGGCTTTCAGGTCCTCCTTACAGGCAGGTAGGAAGCTGGAAGGAAGTACCACAAATTGCTGCTGTTACTATGGCAACCAGAGCTGCTCCTCAGAAAATCTGTTAAAGAGAAAAGTCCCCTCCGGTCTTTTGATCCATCTTTCTGTGTCTTCTCGTTCCTTCACTCCTTATGAGGGACCTCCAGTAATTATCTCTCCTAACATCCCCATATACCTCCCCTTAGGAAATCATTCACACTGAGGCTTCAACAACCGAAGTAAGTAAGGCACAGATTCTAAACCAAAACCTCATATTAGAATATCTAATATTATCATTTTATGCATCATTTGGCTGCATGAGGAAAGTATCTTGAAGTGTAGGGTAGAGAATTCATTCATTCATTCATTCATTCACCCATCTATCAAGCACTGATTAAATACACACCACTAAGTCTTGGAAAAATGCTAAACAATGGGGATTCAGAGACGAGTAAGACACCGCTTCCACCTCACAGTCTGGTGGGGGACAGATACGGAGATAAATACCCACAGTAAGGTATTGCTGTTATTCGATAAAACTCTACCTGGGTCCTGGAGGGCATATGGGATGAACAAGTTGTTCTTCTGGGCAGGGGTGTGTGAGGGAAAGACACAGGAAGGAGGCGAGTTGTGAGAGAGAGGGGTGCAGGGAGCACACATATTACTTTGAAGACCTCGCATATGCTCTCCTGAGTTTATTGTCTTGGCTTGATTTACTGGCTAGTGGGTTGAGACGTAGGAGGCCTAGAGAGCCTTTGTGAAGTTTAAAGAAAGCCAGGGGTGTCTGTGCTTGGAAGGGGGAGATGATGGTGATGGAAGTGGAGGCTGGGAATTTTGGGGAGCCACTCAGGGACCCTCATGGAAGGAAAGCCCTGACTAGAACATTCAACTGGACCTTGGGGAGGAGGGTGGGAGTAACGAGGGCCTAGTGTGGAAAGAGTAGTTGGTGTAAGGTAATAAAGCCCCTGGGGGTGTGGGAGCCTGGAATTGGGTGGGGACACAGATGGGAAAAGATCCCTGTGACTACTGTGGAAAGCAGTTATACAGTATCATGATTAATAGCTGGGCTTTGGAATTGAACAGACCTGGGTTTGTCTTGGCTCTGCTGCTGCTAACTGGAGGCTTTGGACAAGTAGCAACATTTCTGGGCCTATTTCCTCAGCTGTAAAATGGAGAATATAGATCTGTCATTGGTTAAATTGTGTCTTCCCCTCCAAATGTATATGTCAGAGTCCTAACCCCTAATAATGTATTTGGAAATAGGGTCTCCAAAATGTGACTATATTTAGAGACAGAAGAGATGATTAAGTTAAGGTAAGGTCATTAGGTTGGGCCCTTGTCCAATATGACTGGTGTCGTAAGAAGAGGAAATTTGGACCAGGCGCATGGAGAGAAGACAATGCGAAGACACAGGTTGAACACAGACATCTACAAGCCAAAGAGAGAGACCTGGGACTGCGCCTTCCCTCACAGCCCTCAGAGAAAAGCAGCTGAGGACATCTTGACCTTGGAATTCTAGCCTGCAGAACTGTGAGACAATAAATGATCTGTTGTTCAAGCCGCCCCGTGTGTGGTGCTTTGCTGTGGAGGCCCTGGGAAGCTGATCCATAGAAGTATTGTGAGAATTAAATAATTTATATAATACACTAAAGCACGTGATAACATTCAATACATGGTAGCTGTTATTATCAATAACAATAACATTGGCTCTACTTTAAATAAAAGCAAGTCCCAACTCACTTGCATTATTGGATTGTCAAAGCTATCAAGATAAATTGATTTCTTGGGTTAACTGAGTGCCAGAGGACACTCTGCTTCCATCCTGATGCTGAAATCTTTGAAATACGCCTCATCCGTCCTTCTGTTGATTAAAATTGAATTTTTTTTTTTTTAGATTTACAGGCCTGAGTGCCTCTCTCTAATTGCAGGAGATTGAAATTGAACGTGTGCTGCTTCTACAAAGATTTGTTTTGCTTCAATAAGTCAGTGGTTAATGTTTTCTAATGATTTACTTTTTTTTTTGTCCACAGTGGAGTGCTGAAAAGTACAGTTAACTTTAAGGTTCTAGGCAATTGGACAAATCCAGTGTGTCAACATTCTTTACTTTCCATGAGCACATTCTGCAAAATATAGTCTTATATAACTGCTCTACATTGTAAAGACTCAAACTAGAACTTTAATTATAATATAAAAAATATGCAAATTACTATCATTGTCTGCATTTATTTTGGACCAGCTGCTTCCAAACAATTAACAAACAGGTCATGTAAATGCAATTAGTTAGGAGAAATACCAGGCTCCAAACAGAAAACAGAAGAAACTGAATTCTATTTACAATCTTCCAGGCTATGCTTCTCAGTCGTGTTTATGGGAGGTAGTACCAAACAGTAAATTATATTTTATCATTTCCCTGACTTGACATTTCTACTTATCTTCTAAGAGTGAAATTTATTTAGCTTCTTTTTCTCTCTTGGGGAGAAGTTTATTACGCACAGAACAGATGATCTTTATTGGTTCTTATCTATTCTTATCTACTGTAAGAAACTGCAGCGCCTGGAATTTCAAGTAAAAATGAGTGAGGAAAGAGGATCATGGGAAGATGAAACTCAGAGTCTCAGGAGGAGGGACTAAAGGACCTCTGGTGGGTGTGGTGGATTAAAATGTCACTCCTCCCTACAGAAGGCTGAGCCTAGCTCAACCTGTGTCGCAGCTGTTCTGGGCTGTACTTCGCAAACAACTCTGGTGAAAAGAATGTCAGAGAACAAGCTGTGATTTCCAGGCAAGGCCTCAAGAGGACTGTAACTTCTGCTTTCTCTCTTTCTTGCATCGTTGCTCTGAGACTGCCATGTAAAGAAGCTTGGTCTAGTCACCTGGAAGATGACGGACTTCGGGACAAGAGACCCAGCTGACTGCCAGCATCAACTGTCACACATGTGAGTGGGGCCATCTTAGGCGATCCAGCTCCAGTCCCAGGCAAGACCAGGACAAGAACCATCTAGCTGAGTCTAGCTCAAATTCCTGGTCTACAGAATCAAGAGCCAGCAAAAGGGATTAAGTCACTACATGCGCGTCTAGTGAGAAGTCAAGCTATACACAGGGATGGAAACACCAAACAGGATAGTAACTACTGCTGGAAGAAAGTGGGGAGGAGGACTGGGAAGAGGAAACAGGCGTTTCAGTTGGGCATATCGCATATTTGTATATGGTTTATTTCTTAAACTGGGTAGAGGGTGCAAGGCTTTTTGATATTATTCTCCATACCTTTTTGTGTCTGAAATACTTCAGAATGAAAAGTAAAAATAGACAACGGAGTTCGTAATCATTGCTCTCCACTCTCTTTTGGAAGGCTGGTGCCTCCAGAAATCGTGGTTTGCTTTAGTAACTGAGAGTCCAGCCTCTGGGGCCAGGCTTCCTGGGTCCCCAGCCTACTTACTACGTGTTGCTGTGTGGCATTGGGCAAGCCACCTGAGCTTTCTGTGCTTGAATCTCCCCATTCATAAACCTCCATCTTAAGGATATTATGAGGATTAAGTGAGTTATTACATGTAGAGTGCTTTCAGTAGTGCCTGGCACATGATAAATGCTTAAAAGATGTCAGCAGTTCTTGTCATTTACAGACCGACTTACTGGCTTCCCAGCAGCTTCTCATGACCAAATATAGGTGCTTTGATAATCTTTCATGGGAGCTGTAAGCAAATGCTTTTTTGTATTGCCCACTGCACCCCTCTACTTAGGAGGTGCAGAGTTCCTTGCTTCCAGAGATATGTCAAAGTGAAGAGCTGGGAAAAAACATTTGTTTAGCTTTGGTTTGCTAAAGTCTAAGCCCAAAGGATTACTGAAAGGACCTTGGACATAAATCAAACGTTGGGAGAAATATTAAGGGAGTGACAGGGCTTTCCTTTCCCCCTACGCCTAAAGAAAGACTCCCAGGCTCGGGAGAGAGAAAAGAGATTTTGGATGAGTTTCAGAGGGAGGGGCCTGGGCTGCTGCTTCCCAGAAGCAGTGAACAGGAGGCACGGCCGAGAAGGATATGGAAATACAGAGAGCTGAGTTTCTGAAGTTGCCTTCTCGAGATAGAGTCATCGTAAGAAGGTTCCAGACCTCCAAGAGGGAATGTCTCAGTGAAAGGTCAGGTGATAGGCTCACGGAGGCCTCTGGAGTCCCTCTTGTCCATGATTGGCCAGGAAGAAGCAGAAGGATGTCCTAAAGCTGGGCACAGGCGTTCCAGGAAGTCAGCTGGGCACAGGCATTCCAGGAGGTCAGCTGGGCATGGAGGGACAGTGAAGGCAGGAATGGCAGCAGTGACCCATGAGGACAGATGACACTGAGCACTTGTCAGCCCTCCCTCCTCACTGTATGCCTGTAATTCCCCTTTGCAATCTCCCTGAAACTTCAACCTTGGGAAATGGGTCAGAAAGCTCTGACTTAACAAAGATCAAACTTTCATCATTTAAGAATGAGGCTCAAAATAGAATTTGTTACAGAAAAATAAGGAAGGTTATATTTCTTGGACCCCTGAGTCGGTGGAGTGTGATTCAGATACTGTGGCAGGCAGCCTTCTAAGATGCCCCTAGAGATTCCTGCCTCCGACACTCATGCCCGTGTGTAATCCTCTCCTCTTGGGTGTGGGCTGGACCTAGTGACCCGCTTCTAATGCATATGGCAAAAGTGATGGGATGTCACTTCTGAGATTAAGTTACTGAAGACCGTGACTTCTGTTTTGCTAGCTCTCTCCCTCTCTCTAGCTCATGTTGATGAGCTGCCCTATGGAGAGACCACGTGGTGAGGAACTGGAAGCAGGCTCCATCTTTAGGTCAAACAGATGGAAAGATATACCAAGTTCACGGATTGGAAGAATTCATATTGTTAGAATGACCGTACCACCCAAGGCAATCTATAGATTCAATGAAATCTCTATCAAAACACCATGGCATTTTTCACAGAAATAAAATAAATAATTCTAAACTTTGTATGAAAACACAAAAGGGCCCTAATTGTCAAAACAGCCTTCTCCTTGAGGAAGAAGAGCAAAGCTAGAAGTATCATGGTCCCTGATTTCAAACTGTACTACAAAGCTACTATAATCAAAACAATATGGTACTGGCACAAAAACAGACACATAAATCAATGAAACAGAAAAGAGAGCCCAGAAATAAACCCACACTTACACAGGCTAGTAATCTATGACAAAGGAGGCAAGAATATACAATAAGAAAAAGAAAACTGGACATCTAAATGCAGAAGAATCAAACTGGACTACTCTCCCATACCAGGCACAAAAATAAGTTAAAAATGGATTAAAGACAAATCTAAGTTCTGAAACTAAAATTTCTGGAAGAAAACATAGGCAGCAAGCCCCTGGATACTAATCTTAGTAATATTTTTTTTTTTTTGGATATCTCTCCTCAGGCAAGGGAAACAAAAAACAAAAGTAAGCAAACAGGACTCTATTAAACTAAAAAGCTTTTGCACAGCAAAGAAAACTATCAACAAAATGAAAAGGCCACCTACTACACGGGAGAAGATATTTGCAAACAATATAGCTAATAAGGGGTTAATGTTCAAAATATGTAAAGAACTCATACAACTCAACTTCAAAAACAAAAAAACAAAAACACGAAAAGCAAAAACCTGATTAAAACATGGGCAGAGAACTGAATACCTGTTTTTTCCAAAGAAGACATACAGCTGACCAACAGGCACATGAAAGGTGCTCAAAACCACTAATCATCAGGGAAATGCAAATCAAAACCACAACGAGATATCTCCTCACTCCTGTCAGAGTGGCTATGATCAAAAAGATAACAAACAACAAGTGTTGGTGAGGATACGGAGAAAAGGGAACCCTCGTGCGTTGTTGGTTGGGAATGTAAATTGGTGCAGCCACTATGGAACACAGTATGGAGATTCCTCAAAAAATTAAAAATAGAACTACCGTATGATCCAGCAATTCTACTCCAGGGTATTTATCCGAAGAAAATGAAAACACTAATTAGAAAAGATATATGTATCCCTATGTTCATAGCAGCATTATTTACAATAGCCGAGATATGAAAGCAACCTAGTGCCCATCAATAGATAAATGGATAAAGAAGATGAAATATGCATATACACACATATGGAGTACAATATTACTTAGCCATAAAAGAGAATGAAATCTTGCCATTTGTGACAACATGGATGGACCTAGAGAGTATCATGCTAAGTGAAATAAGTCCGACAGAGAAAGACAAATATGGTGTGATTTCACTTGTATGTGAAATCTAAAAAACAAAACAAGTTATAGATATAGAGAACAAACAGGTGGTTGCCAGAGGGGTAGGGATGGGAGAAAGAAAGAAATAGGTGAGGGAAATGAAGAGGTACAAACTTCCAGTTGCAAAATAAATAAATCATGGATTTGAAATGTGCAGTGGGGAGGATATAGTTAATAACTATGTAATATCTTTGTATGATGACATATTGTAACTAGTCTTACGGAGATCACTTTGAAATGTATAGAAATATTGAATCACTATGTTGTGTAACAGGAACTAACAGTGTTGTAGGTCAATTATACTTCAAAATCAAACAAACTCCTGGAAAAAGAGATCCAATTTATATTCCCAGAGGTGGATGATGGGGAAAGGGGAATTGGATGAAGGCAATCAAAAGTTATAAACCTCCAGTTATAAGCTAGACAAGTATAGGGATGTAATGTACAATATGATAAAGATCATTTACACAACTGTCTATTGTATATTGAAAGTCATTAACAGAGTAAATCCTAAGAGTTCTCATGACAAGGAAAAATATTTTTTCCATTTCTTTAATTTTATATCTATAGGAGATGATGGAGGCTCACTAAACTTATTGTGATAAATCATTTCATGATGTATGTAAGTCAAATCATTACACTGTAGACTTTGAACTTATACAGGGCTTTGTGTCAATTATATCTCAATAAAACTGGAAGAAAAAAGAGCTACAATATTAGTAACTTATTTTGATCAATATTTCTGATCACAACTCTTTCTTGAATCCTACTCCTCTCTTCTGGATTTGACTTTGTATATCTTAAAATGTCTTTAGCCCTCGGTCTTGAATAGCTAGTTTGTCTGGGTCTAGAATCTAGGTTGACAGTTGTTTTCTCTCAACACTTTGAAAATCATATTCTCTAGCCTTCTGACATTTATTGTTGCTAATGAGAAATCTCCTGTTACTCTAAGTGGCTTGTTTTTGGTTTTGTTTTTTTTGTAGTTGGGTTTGACTTTTCCCTCTAGTAGATTAAAAAGTTTCTTTTTCCTGTTGATGTACTATAGTTTGACTGTCATCTACCAAGGTACCAGCTGATTTTTATTTATGCTGCTCACAGTGGAAGTGTGAACTTTCAATGGGGGAAGTCATGTTTTCCCTCAGTTGTAGAGAATGCTTAGCCACTATCTCCTTGAATATTCCTTCTCTCGTTTGCAGTTTTTTGTTCCTCTGGAGCTCCTGTTAGACTTAAACATAAGCATCACATCTTTTAAATGCTCATTTTTATTTTTCATCTTTATCAGTCAAAGCCACATTCCGGGAATTTTTTCAGAATTTTTAATTGGTCTTTCCTTTTTTAAACACCCATCGGTTCCCACTTCATTTGCCTTTTCTCTTCATGACATATTGTTCTTTAAAAAAAATGAATGCTATTTCTTGATTTCTTTGAGTATCCAAATATTCTTATCTTTTATATTACTTTCATGTCATCAGAGTGAACTTAGCTGCAGGTTGATTTGTTGGCGATCTTAACATTCACCATCCTTATTTGCTTCTTTATTTGATTTGCTGCCTACTCTTGTGTATAAGTTATTCTTCTTGTCTTCCTCCATATTTACCCTCCTCCTTGTCTAGCGGTTTATTTTGTCAGTGAGGGCTCTCTCCCCGTGGTGTCACTGACGGTATGGCAGGGCCATGCAGCTCTTGGGAGAACTGCGGATCTAGCCACAGAGCAGAGTGGAGCTTGACCCAGGGTCTGGACGCTTTCTCTGTCTGCCGAGGTGTGCAGTCTTATGTCACCCCGAGTCCCTAGGTAATTGCTGGTGGTAGCTTTCATTTTCAGCCCTCTTTTACTGACAGCCCTACCCCAACCCCTGAGTTTTAAGAATCAAGTCTGGCAGCAGATCCCTGTCTTGCATGTGGCACTGTTAGTCTCTCCAATCCCTTGGGACCTGAAGTCTCTGGCTGTTCAGTTTACTCTGCAAACAGAGCCTACAGGCCTGTGATTTTGTTCCTGCATACCAGTTGGTGCCCACAGAGATGTTTATCTCGCTTTTGAATCTGATGAGGTCCTTTTAATTTTCTGTTATATTTTCATGTCAGTCCTACGTATTTGAACGGCAAGGGGAGCAAGGCAAGGAAAATCTCAAAGCATGAACTTATAATGTTTTTTTCATTCTACACCCCAGCCAGGACTTGATGTACTAGGTATGAAGGCCAGTGATGTACCACTGGCCGGATACCTAGATAAGTTACCAAGATAAGTGACAACATAATCAATAACCTAAAAGAAAGGGCATTAATTTTCTGAGTCTGCTCTCTGGTAGAATCAGAATTCCATGGTCAAATACATTTGGGAGATGCTGCAAAGAATATTCTATTCACAGAAATTCAGAGTGACTATTAGCATATTAAAGGCTCTGAAAGGTCCTGCAGTAAATAAGTGTCTTTTTCTTTTCTTTCTTTCTTTTTTTTGTATTTTAGGTACTTTATTTATTTATTTAGGTCTTCTTTTTTATTTTTTTGATTTATAATGTTGTATTAGTTTCTGTTGTACCTCATAATGATTCGGTTATACATACATATATACGCATATTCTTTTTCTTTGTTTGTTTATTTCCTTTTTCGGTTTTATTAAGTAGAATTATTACAGTTTGACTTCACATATACATTATATTGCATGTAAATACATATAAACAGTATACTGCCCTTTTTTTAGTTTACATAAATGTACTGATCATTATTTCTAAGTATGCATATTCTTTTTCATTACAGGCTGCCACAAGCCATTGATCTTTGTCTTTATTTAACATGGTGCTTCCCAAATTTTCTTGACCATGCAACAATTTTTATCCATAAAACCCATGAATAGCTCATGAACACTTTGGCATATACTGGCCCAGAAAGACCTCTCCTTATTAACAAAAACCACATTGCCTGTGGAGCTAGTTTCTAGAAGACATAGGAAGAAGTAGATACTATATGAGTTAGAATAAAATGTAAACACTCTACCAACTGTAGGCCCATTTAAAGTCATGCGACTCCTCTATTCACTCTGAACAAATCCTCTAACAGCCTCTCCGAATCAGGGCATGGCTTATTCCCCAGCTCGTCTTTCTCTGTCAGAAGCCTTGTCGGGGGGAGGGGGGGCTTTGCCTGCCATCTCTGTCCTCCTTCCCCTGTCCTGTGCCTGAGCCTCCCAGACAGCTGACCTACTCCGCTTGCCTCTGTGGTGCCTGCCCTCCACGGTGAGCAGCTGCGGGGGAAAGAGGAATTCCCCTGCCCGCTCCCTGGGGCAGCCCCACGATGGCGAGCTCTTCCACAGGAAAGGTGGCGGCAGCTCCAGGCCTCTCATTCCTGAAACACGTCTGTCGTGGGCCCACTTCCAGGCCTGGCGCCGTCCAAGCCCAGTGGGCACACGGGCTTCACTTTCTCCTTCTCTGCTGCTGGTCTTGCCCTTCCCTGGTTCCCACTCTTAAATTAAAGGGTGTAAGAATCTTTTGGGCGCTAAGGCAAGAGTAACTTCGCTCACGATTCTGTCAGAAATCGCTTTCCATTGAAATGTTTGTCTTCTCGATGGGACTGTGTCCATAAGGATAGCGGTTGTATTTCATTTCACTTAAAAAAAAATTTCTTTTTGTGGGGGAGGGAGCTAATTAGGTTTATTTATTTATAACGGAGGTACTGGGGACTGAACCCAGGACCTTGCATATGCTAGGCATGCACTGTACCACTGAGCTGTACCTTCCCCTCGTTTCACTGTTTATCCTCCACCACAGGCATGGTCGTCAGTCCTTAGTAGCTGGGGTTCAAGAAACAGACGACACGTAGTAAATGCTCGCCTGCCTTCCTCTCTTCCTTTCTTGCCTTTTCCCTCCCTTCCTTCCATCAGGATTCTATGTGCTGGCAGAGAGATCCAGTTGTGATGTGGTGTTTCACAGTATGTTCTAAAGCCAGCTGCATCTGGCTGAGTTATTTAGCTGTGGCCAGGGGACCATTTGCTGACTGGTGCGTATCTCTAGTTGAGGTTGCCTCAGTCTAGCGTTTTAAGTAGGGCGGTTTAAATGTGAGGTGAGGGTGGAGGTTCAGTAACAGCTTAGAATAAATATACCCTCATTTCTGGCTTTGGATCGAAGGGGCTGTCTTTTTTTTTTTTTTTTTTAATGCAGCAGGCTTTCAGCTTTGGAGACAACAGGAATAGGTTCAATGGGTGCTCTGAGCTTCCTGTGCCCCTGACTTTATAAAAAGGGCACACGGTTTCAGAGGCAGACCCAAAAAAGGCCCAGGAGAAACCTCTTCAGTTCTGGGCCTTTCCCATCTTAGTTGTTTCTTTGGAAACGGCTGCGCAAATTGTGGAAATGGCTGACAACAGAGAGCAGAAGGGGAAGCATTTTTGTAAAACATCTGTACAGTGTCCACTTTAAGCAGCGATGGGGAGGAGTGGGGAAAATTAATGGTTGTTTTGACAGCCTGAGTCTTTAAGCTGAGGCACTAAAAAGCACTTTTCACATCGTTAAATACAACTTCTCTCCTTACTCAATGTTAAGATGTGACAGTGGTTGATTACTAGGTATAGGCTATTTTGTCTTGACTATTTCTCAGTAGTTC